>NC_090732.1:56779568-56809568 GCF_036898095.1 Palaemon carinicauda | reverse complement strand
ATTCGTTAACCGAGACGAATTTTTCAGAGAAAGTCACTTCGTAAACCGAAAAATTCGTAAGCGGAGTCGTTCGTAAACCGAGGTTCTACTGTATATATATATATATATATATGCAGTATATATATATACAGTGAACCCTCGCTACTTCGCGGTTCGACAATCGCGGATTCACCACTTCGCGGGGTTTTCCCATAACCCATATATATATACATATCGCGGATTTTCCGGAAAATTCGAAAATACCGCGAAATCTGAAGATAACCAAATACGATATTTTGTTACCTGTAATTCCATTAATACTGTAATTAGTAATATCTGCTCTTACTGATTGTTCATTGCATTACATATGATATATAATTCAGCACAGAAAGAAATAAAACACGAAAAGAGAATGTGATCATACGATAATTCAGTACGTAGTAAAATTAAATCGAACATGAAACGCAAATCAGATGCAGTCATACCATATTAGAATGGTGTGTACTGTAATGGATGTGCTTCTTTTCCATGAATCTTTTGTATGTATACGTACGTAGTACAGTACTGCATCCAATAATATTCTTTGTTGCAAAAATCACATTTCGAATAAGTACTGTAAGCGTACGAGAGAGAGAGAGAGAGAGAGAGAGAGAGAGAGAGAGAGAGAGAGAGAGAGAGAGAGAGAGAGAGAGAGAGAGAGAGGCGTAAAATAGCGTACGTACGTAAATTTTTATTATTATTGTTATTATTATTATTATTGTTGTTGTTGTTAATAAAATTATTATTGTTATTATTATTAATCATTATTATTATTATTATTACTGTACTGTACAGTATTATTATCATTATTTATTATTATTACGGTACCCTTGTACTTAATCTACGTACGTTCAGTATGCGCGGGGCATCTTCTATGAGTAACCAACGCACCATGTACTGTAAGACGGGTTGTGATTGGTTCAAGCGCTGACAGATGACGAATCAAAACTCAAGTTTTGTTATCTAGCCTGTGATTGGTGTTTTGCCCGCATCTTCAACTTCCAGCATCACAGTTCTCGCGGGTCTGCATCGTTCACTTTCTCTTTCCGCGTATTGCTGAGTAGACGTTCTTAACTTTGTGAAGTTTAATCTGTGCTGTGTGCGACTGTTTTAAGTTGAACTTTTTGTTGAACTTTCTGTTACAATGGCTCCCAAGCGTTCTGCTTCTAGTAAGGCTGGTAGTGAGCCTAAACGCCACCGAAGAATGATGACGATAGCTGAGAAGGTTACGCTTCTCGACATGTTAAAAGATGGTAGAAGTTACGCGGCCGCCGGCCGCCATTTTGGCATCAACGAATCCACCGTTCGCTACATCAGGAAGGACGAGGCGAACATTAGAAAGACTGCTGCAATCACCTTTAGCAGATCAGCGAAGCGAGTCGTTACAACGCGTAATAAAACGATCGTACGCATGGAAGGTGCTTTAGCTGTGTGGATTGCCGACTGTCGGAAGAAGAACATAGCGTTGGATACGAACACCATCCGAACAAAGGCTTTGAGCTTGTATGAGAATTTTGCGGCAAAGGAACCTCATGACGACGATGGCGACCATGCTGAAGAAGATGATGATGTAGATGATCCTCAACCAGGGACCTCCACTGATTCCCAGCGTCAGAAACGTTTTTCCGCCAGCAAAGGATGGTTCGCGAAGTTTCAGAAACGCTTCGCCCTGAAAAGCGTTTCCCTGCATGGGGAGTCTGCTTCCGCTGACACTGCCGCTGCTGAAACTTACGTGAACCAGACTTTCAAGAACATTATCGCTGAAGGTGGATACAAGCCGGAACAAGTGTTTAATATGGATGAAACCGGCTTGTTTTGGAAGAGAATGCCGTCGCGAACTTTCCTGTTCCAAGAGGAAGCCAAAGCCTCTGGCTTTAAGGCATTCAAGGATCGCGTTACCCTCGTGATGTGTGGCAATGCTGCTGGATTTTTGTTAAAGCCGGGGCTTATTTATAAGTCGAAAAATCCTCGCGCTTTGAAAAACAAAAATAAGAATCTCCTTCCCGTGTACTGGATGCATAATCAAAAAGCATGGATTACGAAGATGCTGACCTCCAACTGGTTCCACCAGTGTTTCATCCCGCAAGTCCATGAATATCTCTTAGAGAAGGGCTTGCCATTCAAGATCCTTCTCCTTATGGATAACGCTGGTGGACACGCAACTGACCTGTCGCGTGAGGGCGTTCAGGTTGAGTTCCTGCCACCCAACACCAAGTCATTAATTCAACCAATGGACCAGGGGGTTATCAGGGCGTTCAAGGCCCTCTACACGAAGAATACCTTGGCGGACCTCGTTGCGTGTGTGGATGCTGCCCAAGATGACGAGGATGAAGACTTCAACTTGAAGGCGTACTGGCGGCAGTACACCATAGCCACGTGCCTGCAGAATATTCAAAAGGCACTTCAAGAGATGAAACCTGCAACCGTAAATGCGAGCTGGAAGAAGCTGTGGCCCGATATTGTTTACGACGACAAGGGATTTACTCCGTCGGAAATCCAACACTCTGCAATACGGAAATGTGTGCAGTTGGCTGCCATAATTGGGGGTGACGGGTTTGGCGACATGACGACTGAAGACGTCGACGAGTTGTTGGACTGCCATTCCCAGCCCCTAACTGACGCAGACCTCGAAGACCTGACGAAATCGGCAAGTGAGGAAGAGAGTGAGGGTACCCAGGAAGAGACCCAAGAAAATGTAGAAGAAACGGGCTTAACATTAGAACGGCTCGCCAAGTTCTGCAACCATATGAAGGAGGCGAAAGAAATGTTGCAAGAGTGGGACGAGGATATGGTTCGCTCGATGCAATTCTGCAACAAGGTCGATGACATCACGACTCCCTACAGGATGCTCTTGGATCGAAAAAAGAAGCAGCGGCAACAACTTCCGATCACAATGTTTTTTCAGCCTCGCAAAAAAGAGCCAGTTCCTCCTGCTAGTACGCCTTCGGAAGAAATTGAAGAAGTTGAAGAGGTGTCCCAGGAAAAGACACCTCCGTCTGAAGAGACGTAAAATACTATCATTGACTGCACAGTAGAACACATCATCAGCTTCATCATCATCATTTCTACTGTGCAGCAAATTCATCGCCATCGTCATTCAAGTTTTTCTTGAACTTCTTTCGTGGCGAGTACAGTAACAATCTTTATTTTTTACTTTAACCTGTTTTATAGTTTAGTAATGTACGTACTGTATGCATTAAGTTAAAGGGAAGGTTTTAAAAGTCTACATGTTGTAACCTATCATATTTTTTTTGTTTAAAATTTACATTTACGTACGTAAAACAATCTCTCTCTCTCTCTCTCTCTCTCTCTCTCTCTCTCTCTCTCTCTCTCTCTCTCTCTCTCTCAAATTGTTTTCCTGCTTTGCTACGTACAAGTACCTGTACTGTATAATTTATATTTGTAAGGTAACATATTTTGTAAATGCTTTGTACTGTAAATACTGTATGTACTGTATCATTATTTATCACTATCATCATGCGTGTTAAATGCCTTGTTTGTTCTGAGCGTGGTTGTTTACTGAGCGTACACGCCGTCGTTTCAGGCGGCGTCATAAAGAAAAAGATTTCATTTGGAAGTCCTAAGAAAAATACGTAAACTAAAACATTGGTAATAAAAAAATCAACATACAGTACTGTATAATCAATATAATCGATGCAAAAACTAACCATACGTACATATATGTGTACACTAAATGAGTTTGTTTCTTCATTATGATCAGAGATGAACGTAAACAAAACATTGGTTGCCATTTTTTATCGTGCTTTTTAGGTGTTTAGGAAACACATGATATAAAATCGCCTTTAATATTTGTGCCTGTTTTAGTTTAGGGTGCTGTAGTACATGCATTAAGTGTTCTGTACATTAAAGGGTGGTTTGTTAACAGTACTACGTACAAGGGAAGGTTTTAAAAGTCCGAATATACATGTTAAATAAATAGGTAAATATGCTGTCACTACTTCGCGGATTTTCACCTATCGCGCCCGCGTCTGGAACCTATCTACCGCGATAAACGAGGGTTCACTGTATATACAGTATATATATATATATATATATATATATATATATATATATATATATATATATATATATATATATATATACATACAGTGGAACCTCTACATCCGAACGTATCTACATCCGAATTTTCCAACATCCGAAGTAAAATTCGAGCAAATTTTTGACTCTACACCCGAATTTTATTTCGACACGAAGTAAGCAATTTTCGTCGTACCGGTTGTATCCGAATTTTTCGACACGCGAAGTACAATTCGAACACGTTCCTACTCTACAACCGAATTTTTTTTTCGACACCCGAAGTAAACAATACTCATACGCGTAGTCGGTACTCATAGCGCCTGATGTGTTTTTTATTTCCGCCGATAGAAGGCAGCACTTCGACCTCAGAGGGACTCTCAATTAGCGCGGCTTGGGTCAGTCCTCTGTTCTCGTCGGCTTCTTGCGGTTGTGCCCTGTGCGTTCTGCTATTATTGTACTGTTTTAATCGTGATTTTTTACGTGCATCCTTTTACGGTAATTTACGTAAAGTATGGGTCCTAAAAGGCTTAGTTTTGCAAGTGGTAGCGGTAGTGGTGAGAAAAGGAAGAAGGAAATGCTTTCTTTAGACGTAAAGCAGGAAATTACTGAAAAACATGAGCGTGGCGTCCGCGTGAGTGAACTTGCTAAACAATATGGCCGTAATATGTCGACAATCTTGACAATCCTGAAACAGAAGGAAGCCATTAAAGCAGTGAAACCTTCTAAGGGGATCAGCATTATTTCAAAACGCCGTAGCCCTATCATAGAAGAGATGGAACGACTTCTGCTAATCTGGATCAAGGACAGAGAGATTGTTGGCGACACCAACACTGAAACCATCATCTGCGAGAAGGCGCACGCCATCTTCACGGACTTGAAGGAGGAGAGCTCTGGGGGTGATGCTGGGGAGAGTTCAACCGAACCTCCCTCAGACGATTTCAAGGCATCTCGTGGCTGGTTTGAGAAATTTAAGAAACGGTCCGAGATTCATTCAGTTGTTTGCCACGGAGAGGCTGCTAGTGCGGACACAAAGGCTGCAGCTGACTTTGTCAAGAACTTTGAAAGGATCGTGCTGGAAGAAGGCTACGTAGAGCAGCAAGTGTTTGATTGTGATGAAACCGGGCTGTTTTGGAAGAAGATGCCCAGTCGAACCTACATCACCGCCGAAGAGAAGAAATTGCCTAGGCATAAGCCAATGAAGGATCGGTTGACTCTTGCCCTATGTGCCAACGCTATCGGGGACTTTAAAGTCAAGCCCTTACTGGTTTAACATTCTGAGAACCCTAGGGCCTTTAAGGCACAGAACGTCGATAAGGACCAGCTTCATGTTTTCTGGCGATCCAACTCGAAGGCCTGGGTCACTAGGCAGTTCTTTGTGCAATGGGTTAACCAAGTTTTCGGCCCTTCTGTGAAGAAGTATCTTCATGAACAGAAATTTCCTTTAAAGTGCCTGCTATGCCTTGACAATGCACCCGCTCACCTCCCCCCCCCACCCCCCCCACGGACTTGAAGATGATATCTTCGATGAATTTAAATTCATAAAGGTGCTGTATCTTCCACCGAATACCACCTCTATCCTCCAGCCCATGGACCAGCAAGTTATCTCAAATTTCAAGAAGCTCTACACCAAGCACCTATTCAAGCAGTGCTTTAATGTCACGCAAAGCACAAACTTAACTTTGCGTGAATTTTGGAAAAGCCACTTCAACATCATGCACTGCTTGAAGATCATAAATCAGGCTTGGGTGGGATTAACTCGACGGACCCTCAATTCTGCCTGGAAGAAGCTGTGGCCTGATGCAGTTTCTCCACGAGATTTCGAAGGTTTTGACCCCGAACCTGATCCCGTGGTGGGTGCAGCGGAAGATGTAGAGGAAATCGTCTCCCTTGGCAAGTCCATGGGTCTGGAGGTCGACGCAGATGACTTCACGGAACTCGTCACCGAACATCACGACGAACTTACCACAGAGGAGCTCAAGGAACTCCATGCATTTTCTGAGCACATGAGTGATGACGAGGAAGGGATTAAGGAGGTAGAACGTGTGTTAGGTTCGGCACAAATAAAAGAGGTGTTAGGAAAATATCAAGACGTGGTCGACTTCATCGACGAATACCACCCAAAAAAATTGCAGGTTTGTGGTGTAGTTGCGCAGTTCAATGATATTTGCCTAACTCACTTTCGAAACATTCTGAAAAGCCGTACCAAGCAACTATCTATCGATAGTTTCTTTAAAAAAACTACGAAGCGAACTCGTGATGAAGAGGATGGAAGTGGTTCAAAGAAAACGGCTAAGAGTGAAGCGAAAGAAAGTGAAACAAAGAAAAAGGCAAGAGTGAAGCGAAAGAAATTCAATCAATTTTAAGTGTAGAGAGTGAAAGTGATTAAAATTAATCATCAAAAAGAAAAAAAGAAAATGTAAAAAAAAATATAAAATATAAAATAAAAAAAAAAATAAGCTAAGTTATGTTAAAGTTCACTTGGTGTAAGTTAGAATAAGTTACGGTAGTGTACGTTTATCGTAGTTAACCTCTCTACCTCCTCGCCGCCCGTCCGTCTCCTCTCTGCATAGCAAGACCAACAACACCTGCGCTGGAGTTTCTAAGGTAAAGTGACGCTAAAAACCCGTTTCTTATTTATCATTTTTTGATAATTCTTCTTTTTTACATGTCTATTATCTAATTTAGTGTGCATTGTTCTCATGGGAAATTATGTGTAGTAGTTTATTAACGGATTTTGAGCGAAGCGAAAAATCTATTTTTGGGTGAGATAGCCATGTCGTCCTGATGAAAGGTTCCTTCAGTAGCTTCCTAGGGTATATTTAACTACAGTGGATATTTCCAGAGAATTTAACGAAAGGTTATCACAGAATTCTAACTTCTGGTGCGAGTACCCTAAAGGTTTCCCTCTAGGATATCGTATATCAGCAGGGGACGCATGTATTAACACGCCACATAGCTATCTGCACCCCATATAGAGTTAACGCTTCGATATGGGAAGGTGGCTGAGTAACTGAGGAGCCGTTCCAAAGTTACTCTCATTCGTGGCTACTTTTGGTACTCGAGACGTAAATAAACGGGCGCCATTGTTAAATGACGTCACGTCCGTCTTCATCCTGGGCTCAGCTCCTACCAATCTCCGCAATACAGTAGGTCAGGGAGGGGCCTGAAAGGCTGAACTAGAATAGACGGGAGGGTCCATCAGGACGACATGGCTATCTCGCCCAAAAATAGATTTTTCGCTTCGCTCAAAATCCGTTTTTTGGGCTCAAGCCATGTCGTCCTGATGGAAGTGTACCAGAGAATTACTGTATCGTGGATTTTTTCCCTTAATCCAAGTGCCTAGGGCTTCGAGCAATATTCCTATGGTCTGGAAACCGTAAAGACTATGACAATTTTAGTAATTGTCCTTACCAGAGATTCTACGATGAACTGGCTTCCTGCCCCCCTGGCAGGGAAGTCCTGGCGGCCAAGAGGAATATCTCGAAGTGATCGGTGAAGAACTACTCACCTGGTGGAGAGATCATGCTGGTCTTGGAGACAGATCAAAGGTTAATATTCGAGTAGGAATATTATCAAGACATAGGTGAGTATATACATATAAATACTTATATTATTCTTGTAATCAGATAGGAAAGGGATAAATGAAACTATAACAATCGTATATTTCTTAATAAGGAATAGGAGCGAAAGGAGATGCACATGGTAAATAAAATAGACATTTTATTTCTAAGATTGCAAGTCATTATAGAAGTAATTACAATAATGATTATAGAATTTATTTACAATAATAATGAATAATGTACATAGAAAATTAAAGACGGTGATCTTGAGTCTGAAAAGGAAATATCGCTTTTCAGAAACACAAGTTCCCAGGGGAACGCCAGTCTTTTATAGTCCAGAAAACACTCCATGCTCGAGAGCATGTGGCACACGTGTAAAATTTCCATGACATTTCACCTTGATAAAGAACAGTCTATTAGAAACACTAAGTGTCCAATAAATCACTATGTATCACGATAGGGTCAACACAGGCACCCGTAGAGTTAGAGTCCCAAATAACTCACTTTCTATGCAGATTTAAGCGGCAGGTTTCATTACACTACCTGCAGCTACCACGAGATGTTTCACTTCGTGCACCTGTTTTTCGTAGTGCTTGAAGAACACGCGCGATGATTTCCAGCCTGTAAAGCTCTTGACGCTTTCGAAATCCATATTCTGAAAGTTCTGAGAAGAGGCGACTTTCCTAGGATCGTGACCTGCGGGTGTACTGTCAGGATCTGCTCTGCGAATGAAGTAGGTGATTTTCGCTCTTAGTTGTTTCAGTGACAGGTCGCTACCCGAGGTTTTTCCTTTGAAGAGTTGTCCTCCACCGAAGTCTGAAGTTATTTGAAGATAGACCTTAAGACTCTCCACTGGGCATAGAGAGACATCTTCCTTCAGGGGGCAGATTCTCCAGGGGCCCCATCTCTTGGTGGGTAGTTCATTCTTTGCGAGAAACGTTGGGTCGGGGAAGAGGTAAGATCTTCAGTATCGGTGAATTGGATATGACCCTCTTCTCTTGATACTGCCACTATTTCACTGACTCGGGCTCCCGAGGCGAGAGCAAAAAGGAAGATAACTTTTTGAGTGAGGTCTTTCAGAGGGCACGAATCGTTGTCCAAGCTAGAAGCAAAATGGAGCACCTTGTCCAGGGACCAGGAGATAGGTTTTGGTGGAAGTGCTGGGCGTAGTCTAGCACATGCCTTTGGCAGTTTATTGAAGATGTCACTGGACAGATCAATCTGGAAGGTGTATAGGAGTGGTCTAGTCAAGGCCGATTTACAAGTGGAAATCGTGTTGGCCGCTAAGCCTTGTCCATGAAGGCGAATGAAGAAGGACATGCAAAAATCAATGGCTATCTCCATAGGATTTTTCACCTTGACGAAGGAGACCCACTTGTTCCAGGAAGATTCGTACTGCCTTCTGGTAGACTCTGTTTTGTACTCCTCGAGGAAGTCTAAGCTTTTCTTCGAGATCCCAAACCTTTTCTTTACGGCTAAGGAGAGAAAATCATGAGATGAAGGTCCTTGACTTTCAGTGATGAAGCGAAGACAGTCGACTTCTGTACTTGTTGAGAGAGGACTGGGCCCGGTAGGGGGATCAGAGTGGGCTGCATCTCCAGGACCAGGGGATACCAATTGCTCCGGGGCCACTTGGGAGCCACTAGGGCCGCTGTCCCTTTGAAGGTTCTCAGTTTGGATAGCACTTTCAGCAGAAGGTTGGGTGGAGGGACCAGGTAGATCTTGGACCATCTGTCCCAATCCAGGGACAGGGCGTCCACCGCTTCTGCCTTGGGGTCCTCGTATGGGGCCACATATCGAGGAAGTTGATTGTTGTCGCTCATCGCGAAGAGATCGATCTGAAGTTCCAGGACTTGGCGAGAGATGAAGGAGAATGATCTTGCGTCTAGAGACCATTCCGACTCTATTGGGCTTGTCCTTGATAGAGCGTCCGCTGTCCCGTTGCGGAATCCTTGTAGGTGAACTGCAGACAGGTGCCATTTCTTCCTGTCTGCCAAACGGAAGATAGGTAGAAGCACCTGATTTATCTGGGGAGATCTCGAGCCCTGACGATTGATACATCAGACTACCACCGAGTTGTCCAGAGTCAAACAGATGTGGATCGTGGGAGGCGGGGAGAGTTTCTTCAGTGTGAGAAGAATCGCCATGGCCTCCAAGATGTTGATGTGAAAACGTCTTGAATAGGGGAGACCATGTTCCTTGAACCTGCTGTTGGTGGGAGTGACCTCCCCAACCCTCCAGTAAAGCGTCCGTGTGGATGTTGATCGATGGAGGCGGATGTTGAAGAGGGATTGGCCTTTTCAGGGCCTATGCTTCCGACCACGGCTTTAGAAGTGAGCGAAGTTTGTTTGGAAGCCGTCTCTTGAGGTCTCTTCGAGCGATGGATGCGAATCGTCTCCAGACTCCCGCGGCATCCTTTAGCTGTGCGCGAAGCACTGGGTTTGTCACTGAGGCGAACTGTAGAGAGCCGAGAACTTGTTCCTGTTGGCGTCTTGAGATCCGTTTGGATTTTAGAAGCCTTCTGACAGACCCTGCTATTTCCTTCCTTTTCTTCGGTGGAATGGAAAGGCGGTGTGACTGAAGGTCCCAATGGATTCCCAACCATTGGAACTTCGGAGCTGGAGTGAGGCGAGATTTCTCGGCGTTAATCTTGAAACCCAGATGCTCTAGGAACTGGGTGACTTTGTTGCAGGCTCTCAGGCAATCTTCGGGCGATGTCGACCAGACTAGCCAGTCGTCTAGGTAGGCCATCACTTGGACGCCCTGAAGACGTAGCTGTTGGACGATTGCGTCTGCCAGCTTGGTGAAGAATCGTGGAGCCACGTTGAGCCCGAAGGGCATGGCCCTGAAGGCGTAACTTTTCCTTTGGAGTCGAAATCCTAGGTAGGAGGAAGCATAGTGATTCATTGGAATGTGCCAGTAGGCATCCGCCAGGTCTATGGAGACCGTGTAAAGGGCCCTTATTTGTTGCAGAGACAGCATCTTGAATTTGTTGTTCGCAATGAACTTGTTGAGAGTGGACAAGTCTAGAATGACTCTGTGAATTTATCCGAGTCTTTCTTGGGAACACAAAAGAGTCTCCCTTGGAACCTGGTTGACTTTACCCTCTTGATCACCTTCTTGTTCAAGAGTTCCAGGACATATTCTTCCAGGAGGGGGGTTGACTGTTGGAAGAATTGCTGGAAGGATGGGGTGGGTTGAGTCCAGCTCCAGCCCAGTCCTTTCCTGATGATGCTGTGAGTCCAAGGATCGAAGGTCCAACGATCCTGGAATTGGCGGAGTCTTCCTCCCACCGGAAGCACTTCATTGCTTCTGGTTTCCTGAGGGTTTGCCACCTCAGCCGCTATCTCCCCTTCCTTCTCTGCCTCTGGAGGGATGGTGAGAAGAATCTCTGCCGGAGCCTCTGCCGGAGCCTCTACCTCTAGGACGAAAGGTAGTGGAACGCTGCTCATAGGCAGGGGTGAAGACCGGTGACTGCGACACCACCGGTTGGGGGACCAGTTGAAAGGTCTGCTGTGGTTGTGCAACCACTTGGGGAGTAGCGGGAGCCGGAAACTGACGTCTTGGTTGACGTTGCTGGGGCTTAGGCTTCGAGGATTTCCTCTTAGGTTGAGAGCCTTCGTCCTGAGAGGACATCCTCTTTCGAGACATGCCCCACTTGTGGAGAAGGTTCCGATTCTTCGTGGCGGCCTTGTCCACTATCTCTTTCACCAAGGAAGAGGGGAAGAGATGTTTGCCCCAGATGTTGGAGGAAATCAGTCTCCGGGGTTCGTGTTTCACCGTTGCATTGGCAAACACGAATTCTCTACAGGCTCTGCGAGCCCTAGCATTCTAGCAAAGCTGTAGAGATCCTTGGTCACAGTAGCAAGGTGTGACTTTGCAAGGACCATGTAAAAGTTTGGGACCCTGGTGTCCCCGGCCATGACTTCTAGCTGTACCTGATGTGACAGCGAAGCAGCGAGTCTCTCCTTAGTATCTTGTTCCCGACGAAGGAGATGGTCGTTCAGTCGTGGGAGGTCCTCGTTGAACTGACGACCGGCTACATCAGGTTCAAGTTTCCCAACCGTAAAGGTAAGCTGGATGTCTTTCCAGTACCTGTCATCGGGGGGAAGAGTGAGAGAGAAGGGTCTGTACTCCTCCAGTGCAGGGCAAGGTTTCCCTTCCTCCACAGCCTTCTTGACCGCTTGGAAGGCCTTTTCAACGAAGGGGAAGGTAGCAGTAGCTGGAGCAACAAAAGTTGGATGCTTTTTGCTCAGTGCTGGCATCTTGGAGTTGGTGAAACCCCGAGTCTTCACTGCATGAGCCAGCATAGCTTGGGCCTTTGCGAGATCGAACACGATCACTTCTTTAGGTTCGGTCTCTTCTTTTGAGGCTGGTTTGGACCAGAGTCAGACGTAACAGTCCGGATAAGCCTCGAAATTCGGGAAGAACTCCACTTCTTCCAGGAGAACAGAACCGATCTTTTCACTAATGAAAATTTTGCCTGTTGTAATTGGCATGTGCTCAGCGTATCTCCTAGGGTTAGATTCCGAGCATGAAGGGAGGTCCTTAACCGAAATCCTTTTCGGTTGCTTGAAGCCGATGAGAGTAGTCCGGAACTGCTCCTGAGACTTTCTCAGTTTCTTTTCCATGGGGGCTTCTAGCATCTTGAAGACCTCTTGAGTGGCCGCTGGGAGTGGATCCGAGGCGGCGGAGGTCGAGGGAACGGGTTCCTTGGGTACCACTGGTGTTACCATGGGAGTTGGATCGGCCTCGTTCTCTGAGTCGTGGTACTCCACACGGTCCTCCTCATAGTCGAGTTCCTCGCCCATGAGGGTTTTCTCCGTTCCTTCGGAGATCTCCGACATACATTCCACCTCTTCGGAGTCAAGGTGGCACGTGCGCAGGGACTGTTCCATTACAATGTCGGGTGTAATCACCAACTGGACGGTTGGGATTTGATCTTGAGGGATCACAGCGTCCTTAGAAGCTTTTGGGAAAAACAGGGCCCTCCTGTCTTCATTTGGAAGATAAGGTCCAGAAGCGTTCTGGAAACCGCGCACCCATCTGCGCAGTTTCTCTCTAGCGTTGTCCCGTTCCTCGGTGGTAAGAGGAGTCTTGAACGCCTTTTCCAGGAGACCTTTGCAGATCGGACAGTTCTGCGGATCCCAGTATTTCAGGTCGCCTTTCTTGGCGGCGCAAGGGGCGTGGGTCCGGCACGCATTGTGCCCGTAGAAGTCCGGGCGTTTAACTCCGCAGAAGGAGCTCTCACACTTCATATACTCCTCCTGTAAAAGAAGGAGATCATGAGTACATGGAAGGCATAATATGACTTACTTACTCTAGGCTTAAGAATAACTTAACCTATAATATTAGCATATAATTTATATGCTCAGGATAGATGAGCGGGAAAGAAAGTAGTTGGACACATACTTGTGAATCCCGTCCAGCCGGTTACCGTAACCTTTTCTGTAGACAATTCCTTAGGACCCGAGGGTTCTAAAGGAGGGAGAATCCGTATGGATAAGCCAAGCTAGGCTTCCTTATCATAGGAATTGTCCGTAGAGTATAAAAGGATCTGAGATCGCTCAGAGCCTAGTGGGGGAGAGGGGAAAATAGGATAAACCTCCTAATAATATGTAGGTTCCGGTAAGAGACTGCAATGAGATGCACAGAGTATGCTGGAAATGTTGTACTGTGCAACCATACAGCATAGCCACTATATCAGATGGTATAATGATACCTATATGGAGGTGGAAGGCTATCTGGCTGCATCAGATTGACTGCCGGCGTGGTTCCGGCAGCCGTATTAGGGGTGCATGTCCATTGGCGCCTCATTAGGTGGCGCCGGCATGCCGGAGACCGGTCCTGCAAGGTGAAAAAACATCAAGGAGGACACACTGGACAACCAAGATGGAAAACACCACAAAGGCGACTGCCGGCACAGCGGCGGATCACCGGCAGGGCGGCGGGCTCCGGCAGCCGACGGCATAGTGAACCTTAGTTCAACTCATAAGATATAATATGTAGGGCGGACACCTGGGATGCCGGCAATCGGCCGGCTGTCGCCAGGTAATCCTGGGGAAATGTATGAGGGAGGACGTCGGCGGTATGTCGGCGGGAGGCGGCAGGCTGACGCCTTAGGGGGGAGTCTTATGAATAGAGGTCACCTGAGGTAGTGGCGGCTGTCGCCGGCAGTAGAGGCGGCAAGGGACCGGCACCATAATTGAGAGAGAGAGAAAGGGGAGGGAAGGGAGGGGTAATGTCCTATACCCCGCCGGCTTCCCTCCGGAGGGAGTGCACTCATGATAGGAGTGGATACACCTATCATCCGGCGGCAGTGGGCCGGCAGGCGGCTGGGAGCCTAAGGTAACCCAAGGGAGGGACAGAGAGCACTCAAAGAGGGGGAATCCTCCGCCGGCAGGACCGCCACCGGCAACCACCCCCATAGAACACTATGAAGGGGAAGTGTACCAGAGCGGCCAGCTCAGCAGAAGAACAAGGCTAACCCTACCACTCCACCCAAGGAAGGAGTTGTAGGACAGCGGACAGGGGTGTGTAGGCAGGCCTACACAAAGGGATAGAGTGGGGTAGGGGAGAAGGGGTCTTTCTAAGATGGGGAGACTCTGTAAGAGAGAGGCCACCAAGGCAAGGGAGAATGCTCCCTAACCTAGGATAGGTAGCTCAGATCAGGTACAGCACTGATGTACTGTCCTGAACTATAATAAAACAGAATCTCGCCACCCAGAACCTAACCTAGATTAGGAGAACCATTCTCCTAGGCTAGGGAGGCCTGGAAAGACACATCGCTAGTTGCAGGGAGGAAGGAGTAACCCAACCAAGTGCAAACTGGGGAAGGGCAGAGCCCTTCCTAAGGTCTCAGGCACGACCCTAATGGGGGGTCATTCCCTTAGGGTAGGCTGAGAAAGCGATAATACTCTAGGTAAAGTCAAGATTCTCCCCAATATAGAATAAGGGAGAAGCAAGGCTACCCAGAGGGAATTACCCGTAGGTAAGGGGAATAGGAAGCATACAAGGGTTCCTACATTAGGTTAGGAGAGTGTGGTACACGAACCAACACAGTCCCTTGTATGGTCCCCGAAGGCGAAAACACATCACAGTAACTAGTATGTTTAAAATTGCCTAAATCTTCATAACTTAACTAAGGAACACTATTATATCATGCAGTAATATGAGCACTAGGCTGTCCAGCCTAGGGGCTAGGCTAGCGATCTAGTATGGGGTCGGCCAACGACCGTTGCTTAACGAGCGCTAACACACGACATAATTACTTCCTAGCTATGAAGACTAAATAACTAATATTAATTAGTTAAAGGACCAGAGAAGGCTGTTCTGGCTAACTAAATAAAGTATGCAACATGAACAGTGGCACCGTAAAATGGCGCGTCCGGTTTTGGTACAGCTCCGCCACAAAACACAAAATATTACGAAAAGTAGAAGTTACTTTACGGCCAGGGCTTAATTAAACAATACTTGGATCTGGTACTCAACTTTCCAAAAGAGGGCGAGGCTGAAGATTGAGACATAACGGCGATGTAAGCAGATAAGTAAGACACTTGGGAAAAATCCGACTAAGCGTAGGAGCTACAGGCGAAAGGATGAAGACGGCCGTGACGTCATTTAACAATGGCGCCCGTTTGTTTACGTCTCGAGTACCAAAAGTAGCCACGAATGAGAGAAACTTTGGAACCGCTCCTCAGTTACTCAGCCACCTTCCCATATCGCAGCGTTAACTCTATATGGGGTGCAGATACCTACGTGGCGTGTTAATACATGCGTCCCCTGCTGATATACGATATCCTAGAGGGAAACCTTTAGGGTACTCGCACCAGAAGTTAGAATTCTGTGATAACCTTTAGTTTAATTCTCTGGGAATATCCCCTGTAGTTAAATATACCCTAGGAAGCTACTAAAGGAACCTTCCATCAGGACGACATGGCTTGAGCCCAAAAAAGAAATTATCATAGGTTTTTGGGCTCAACCACGGATTAATCCTATTTCAATGTATTCTTATGGGAAAATTCGTTTCGACATCCGAACATTTTCTACATCCGAAGTCGGTTGTGGAACGGATTAAATTCGTATGTAGAGGTACCACTGTGCATATATATATATATATATATATATATATATATATATATATATATATATATATATATATATATATATATATATATATTATATTATATATATAATATATATATATATATATATATATATATTATATGTATATATATAATATATATATATATGTATATATATAATAATATATATATATATATATATATATAATATTTATATATATAGATATATATAATATATATATATATATATATATATATATATATATATATATGTATATATATATATATATATATATATATATATATATATATATATATATATATTATATATATATAATATATATGTATATATATATATATATATATATATATATATGTATATATATATATATGTATATATATATATATGTATATATATATATATATATATATATATATATATATATATATATATATATATATATATATTTGGGCTCAAGCCATGGCATCCTGATGGAAGGTTCCTTATTGGTAGCTTCCTTGGGTATATTACTAATAAGATATTCCCAGAGAATTTAACCACAGGTTATCACAGAATTCTAACTTCTGGAGCGAGTATCCTAAAGGTTTCCCTTTAAGACATCGTATATCAACAGGGGACGCATGTATTAACGCGCCACAGCTATCTGCACCCCACATAGAGTTAACACTTCGATATGGAGGGGCGGAGAATAGCTGGGGAGCCGTTCCACAGCTATACTCGTCCGTGGCTACTTTTGGTACTCGAAACGTAAACAAACGGGCGCCATTGCTAAATGACGTCACGTCCGTCCTCATCCTTCTTTTAGTAGCTTGCCTTGCTAAGACGGATTTTCCCTTGTGCTTTTTCATCGGCTTGCATCTTCGTAATGTCGCTACCTTCAGCCTCGCCTTCTTCTGGAAAGTTGAGTACCAGGTCCCAGTATTGTTTAAATAAGCTCTGACCGTAAAGTAACTTATACTTTTCGAGATATTTCATGTTTTTTGGCGGAGCTGTGCTACTACCGGTCTCGCCATTTTATGGCGTCGCTGTTCCCCTGCATGCCTTATTTAGCTAGCCTGAACAGCTTATCCGGCCTCTTAATTAATTGATATTGTTAGTTATTTAGTCTTCATAGCTAGGAACTTTATATATCGTGTTTTGACACGCTTTTATTCGGTCATCGCCTGACCCCATACTAGATTGCTAGCTTAGCCCCTAGGCCAGATTGCCTAGCACCAGTGTTCATGCATGATATATTCCAGTGATCCTAGGTTAAGTTATGAAGATAGTGGCATTATTTATGATACTGTTTACTGTGATGCAAGTGTTTTTCGCCTTCAGGGACCATATAGGGGATCGGTTTGATAGTGTGCCTTTCTAACCTAACCTGAATGTAGGACCCCTATATGCTTCCTTCACCCCCTGCCTTAGGGCATCCCTCTGTGTGGCCTTGGTCCCCCTACCACGTAAGGGGATTAAGTCCGTATCAGAGTATTTATCGCTTCTCTGTCCTCCCTAAGGGAATGATCCCCCCTTAGGGTTGTGTCCGAGAAAGAGGAACGGCCTGTCCTTCCTCGGTTGCTGAGGTTAGGTTACCTGACCTTCATTGCAACTTGCAATATGTCTTCCAGCCTACCTAGCTTGGGGTTTTACATCCCTTGTCTAGGTTAGGCCTCGGTGGGGGCTAGTTCTGTACTTTAGCTTGAAACGGTACCCATGCACCGTTCTCAGGCAGGTTACCTACTCTAGGCTAGGGAGCGTCCTCCCTTCCTTGGTGGCTGTTTTTGTACAGAGCCTCCCCTTTTGGAAGACCCCTCTTCTCCCCCTCCCCACCTATCACTTGGTATGGCCTAGCCTATGCATAAGCTAGCCTATACATATCTGTCCCTAGTCCTACAACTCCTCCTTAGGGTGGAGTGATAGGGCTATCTTGAGCTCCTGTGGACAGGCCGCTCTGGTACATATACCCTTCATAGCGTCCTATGGGGTTAGCCACTGGAAGCGATCTGTCCTCAGGGGTTCCCCCCTCTTGAGTGTACCCTAACCCTCCCTTGGGTTCCCCTGGCACCCGGCCGTCTGCCGGCCCCCTGCCATTGGGTGATAGGGCTCACTCCTATCATGGATACACTCTCAGGTGGGATGCTATAGGGGTTCGTATTCTTACCCCTCCATCCCTCCTTGTCTCTTTTCCTGTCCTGGTGCCGGTCCCTTGCCGCCTCTACCGCCCTCCCTTGGTGACACATGCTTCAGATACCCTCCCTAGTCGACAGCCCTCCGCGTGCCGGAGGGCTGCCGCCTTCCGTCGGTGTGTAGCCGATGGCCTACCCTTGCACTACCTAGCTTCGGTTGTCCGTTCTTCGGGCCGACTCCGGCGTGCCGGCATTGATTGCCGGCGGTCCGGGTATGCTATAACCCCCTTCCTTATCCTATCACCTTGTCACCAAGCCGGCCGGAGCCGCCGCCGGCCGCCAACCTGGCATTACTCCTGACTTCTATATGTGTCTTCCCTAATGCCAGAAACTCTGCTGGAGCGGCCTCCGGCGTGCCGCCGGTGCCTTCCGGAGGCGCCAAGAGACTTGCATCCCTTCTCCTAGCTATCAACTTCATGCTGATAGCCCTACACTGCAACCAGATAGCTTGACTACCCCAATAGATAGGTATTGTCTTACCGTTCTATTAATGGCCATGGTGTCTTCTTGCATACCACAATTTTCCAGCATGCTGTGTGTATCTTAGCACAGCTGGTTGCCGGAAACCGTTGCCCTATGGGGTCTTCTACAACCCCCCATACTAATGGCCTGAGTGGTCTCAGTCCTTGATTTACATCTTAGGCAATTCCTGCTAGAATTACCTTTTGCCTTCCTTGGCGATCTATGAAGAATTCTGCTTTGTGTCCTCGGTCACAAACAAATTGCCTACTGATAAGGTTACGGTATCCAGCTGGGCGGGATACACAGAGTATGTATCTGTCTACTTCATTTCCCGCTCCACTCTCTAACATTACAATGTTTTTAATTAATTAATGTTAAGTAAAGTTAACTACTTAATATTTAACTTTAAGAGTAATATAAGTCAGTTGTATGACTTCCGTATACTCATGTTCTCTTTCTCTTACAGGAGGAGTACGTGAAATGTGACCACATGTAGGACCCACGCCCCCTGCGCCAACAAGAAAGGCGATCTGAAGTTTTGGGACCCGCAGCACTGTACAGTTTGCAAGGACCGCCTGGTCGAAGCGTTCAACAATCCTTCTTCAGCGGAGATTAGGGACTCTTCTCGAGAGAAGCTACGCAAGTAGGTTCGTGGCTTCCAGAAGAACGCCACCGGACCATATCTCGCCACCGAAGATTTGAGGGCCTTGCTTTTCCCGAAGGCATCCCCAGACTCAGTGGTCCCCAAAGATCAGAATCCCACCGTCCAGATAACGGTGGAACCGGATGTAGTCATGGCTCCGTCCATGCACGAGTGCCGTTTGGATGCCGACAACGCGGAACGTATGTTGGAAGTGTCGGAGAACACGGAGAGGAACCTCATGGGCGACGAACTGGACTATGAGGAAGACCAGGTGGAATACCCTGAGTCGGAGCAGGAGGTCGCTCCAACATCCACCCCCACACCGACTCCTACACTGACAGATGTATCACTCCCGTCTACATTTGCAACCCCGGATCCTACCCCATCCAACACCCAGGAGATCTTCAAAATGCTTGAGGCTCTCATGGATAAGAAACTCCGCGAGACGCATGAGTTCTTCAAGTCCAACATGGGAAGTTCGAAGCAGCCGAAAAGGATTTCGGTATGCCGAGCACATGCCGATCACTACGGGCAAGATCTTCGTAAGCGAAAAGGTCGGCTCGATCGCGCTGGAAGAATTGGAATTCTTCCCAAACTTTGAGGCTTACCCGGACTGTTACGTCCGACTTAGATCTGAACCTGCCTCTAAAGAAGAGACCGAACCGAAGGAGGTTACAGTATAGTGTTCGATCTCCCGAAGGCCCAGGCTATGCTGGCCAATGCAGTGAAAAGCAGGGGCTTCACCTGCTCAAAACTACCAGCGCTTAGCAAGAAGCACCCGACCTACGTCGCACCAGACGATGCGACCCTCCCCTTCTTGAAAAAGGCCTTCACTTCGGTGCATAAGGCAGTGGAAGAAGGAAAACCTTGCCCAGCACTGGAGGAGTGCAGACCCTTCTCCCAAACTACTCCCCCTGATGTTAGACACTGGAAAGATGTCCAGTCAACATTCGTAGTGGGAAAACTAGAACCTGACGTCGCTGGTCGTCAGTTTAATGAGGACCTCCCAAAACTTAATGACCATCTCCTTCGTCGGGAACATGATACGAAGGAAAGGCTCGCCGCATCTATGTCCCTCCAAGTACAGCTCGAAGTCATGGCCGGTGACACTAGGGTCCCTGACTACTACATGGTTCTCGCCAAAACACATTTGGCGACCGTAGTAAAGGATCTGTACAGCTTCACAAAGGCTCGTAGAGCCTGTCGTGAATTCGTGTTCTCAGGTGCTACAGTGAGACACGAAACCCGGAGGCTGATTTCCTCCAACATCTGGGGTAAGCACCTCTTTCCCTCCTCCCTAGTGAAAGAGATCACCGACAAGGCCGCCACGGAGAACAGGAACCTTCTCCACAAATGGGGCATGTCGAAGAAAAGGAAATCCTCTCAGGACGACGGCCCTCAACCTAAGAGGAAACCCACAAAACCAAAACCCCAGCAACGTCAACAGAGACGGCAGTTTCTGGGATCCGCTACTCCCCAAGTGGCAGCTCAGCCACAGCAGACCTTTCAACTGGTCACCCAACCGGTCTTGTCACAGTCGCCGGTCTTCACCCCTGCTTTTGAGCAACAGTCAACTACCTTTCGTCCCAAAGGTAGAGGCTCAAACAGAGGTGCAGGCAGAGATGCATCTCGCCGTCCCTCCAGAGGCAGAGGAGGAAAGGGAGCTAGCGGCCGAGGTAGTAAGCCCTCGGGAAACCAGAAGCAAAGAAGTGCTTCCGGTGGAAGGAAGACTCCGCCAATTCCAGGATCATTGGACCTTCGATCCCTGGGCACAGAGCATCGTCAAAAAGGGTCTAGGCTGGAGCTGGACTCAACCACCCCCAACCTTCCAGCAATTCTTCCAACAGTCAACCCCCCTTCTGGAAGAATATGTCCTAGAACTCTTGAACAAGAAGGTGATAAGGAGGGTAAAGTCAACCAGGTTCCAAGGGAGACTGTTTTGCGTCCCCAAGAAGGACTCCGACAAACTCAGAGTCATTCTAGACTTATCCCCCCTCAACAAGTTCATAGCGAACAACAAGTTCAAGATGCTAACTCTTCAACAGATAAGGACCCTTCTGCCTCAAGGTTCCTACACGGTCTCCATAGACCTGGCGGATGCCTACTGGCACGTTCCAATGAACCACCACGCTTCCTCCTACCTAGGATTTCGACTCCAAAGGAAAAGCTACGCTTTCAGGGCCATGCCCTTCGGCCTCAATGTGGCCCCACGGATCTTCACAAAGCTGGCAGACGCCATCGTTCAACAGCTTCGCCTCCGCGGCGTCCAGGTGATGGCCTACCTCGACGACTGGCTGGTCTGGGCTCCATCGCCCGAAGATTGTCTAAGATCCAGCAACAAAGTCACCCAGTTTCTGGAACACCTGGGGTTCAAGATAAACAGAAAGAAATCTCGCCTCTCTCCAGCTCAGAAGTTCCAATGGTTAGGAATCCAGTGGAATCTTCAGTCACACCGCCTTTCCATCCCCCAGAAGAAAAGGAAGGAAATAGCAGGGTCTGTCAAAAAACTGCTGAAATCCAAACGGATCTCGAGACGTCAGCAGGAACGAGTTCTAGGCTCTCTACAATTCGCCTCAGTGACAAACCCAGTGCTGCGTGCACAGCTAAAGGATGCCGCGGAAGTCTGGAGACGTTCTGCATCCATCGCTCGAAGAGACCTCAAGAGACGGCTCCCAAACAGACTTCGGTTACTCCTAAAGCCGTGGTCGGAAGCAAAGGCCCTGAAAAGGTCCATCCCTCTTCAACATCCACCTCCATCACTCAACATCCACAAGGACGCTTAGCTGGAGGGTTGGGGAGGTCACTCCCACCAAAAACAGGCTCAAGGAACATGGTCTCCCCTATTCAATACGTTTCACATCAACATCTTGGAGGCCATGGCGGTCCTTCTCACTCTGAAGAAACTCTCCCCGCCTTCCTCGATCCACATTCGTCTGACCCTGGACAACTCGGTGGTAGTACGATGTCTCAATCGCCAAGGCTCAAGATCGCCCCAGATAAATGAGGTGCTTCTCCCAATCTTACGTCTGGCAGAGAAGAAGAAATGGCACCTGTCTGCAGTTCACCTTCAAGGATTCCGCAACGTGACGGCGGACGCTCTATCTCGGACAAGCCCGATAGAGTCGGAATGGTCTCTAGACGCAAGATCCTTCTCCTTCATCTCTCACCAAGTCCCAGAACTTCAGATCGATCTCTTCGCAACGAGCGACAACAATCAACTTCCTCGTTATGTGGCCCCGTACGAGGACCCCAAGGCAGAAGCACTGGACGCCATGTCACTGGATTGGAACAGATGGTCCAGGATCTACCTGTTCCCTCCCACCAACCTTCTGCTGAAAGTCCTCTCCAAGCTGAGAACCTTCAAAGGGACAGCGGCCCTAGTGGCCCCGAAGCAATTGGTACCCCCTGGTACTGGAGCTACAGCCCACGCTGATCCCTCTCCCGGGCCCAGTTCTCTCCCAGCAAGTACAGAAGTCGACTGTCTTCGCTTCATCATCGAAAATCAGGGACCTTCATCTCATGATTTTCTCTCCCTAGCCGCAAAGAAGAGGCTTGGGATCTCGAAGAAAAGTCTAGACTTCCTCGAGGAATACAAGACCGAATCCACACGACGGCAATACAAATCATCCTGGAGAAAGTGGGTCTCATTCGTCAAGGCAAAAAATCCTACGGAAATCACCATTGATTTTTGCATGTCCTTCTTCATTCACCTTCATGGACAGGGCTTAGCAGCCAACACGATTTCTACCTGCAAATCGGCCTTGACTAGACCACTACAATACGCCTTCCAGATTGATCTGTCCAGCGACATCAATAAACGGCCGAAGGCATGCGCTCGTCTACGCCCAGCACCCCTATCAAAACATATCTCCTGGTCCCTGGACAAGGTGCTCCATTTTGGACAACGATTCGTGCCCTCTCAAGGATCTGACTAAAAAAGTTATATTTCTTTTTGCTCTTGCCTCAGGAGCCCGAGTCAGCGAAATAGTGGCATTATCAAGAGATGAGGGTCACATCCTGTTTACAGACTCAGGAGACCTTACCCTCTTCCCGGATCCGACGTTTCTCGCAAAAAATGAACTACCCACCAAAAGATGGGGCCCCTGGAGAATCTGCCCCCTGAAAGAAGATGCCTCTCTATGTCCGGTAGAGAGCCTCAAGGTCTATCTTCATAGAACTTCTGACTTTGGTGGAGGCCAACTCTTCAAAGGAGAAACATCGGGTAGCGACCTGTCACTGAAACAACTAAGAGCGAAAATCACCTACTTCATTCGCAGAGCGGATCCTGACAGTACACCCGCAGGTCATGATCCTAGAAAAGTCGCATCGTCTCTGAATTTTTTCCAGAGCATGGATTTTGAAAGCCTCAAGAGTTTCACAGGCTGGAAATCCTCGCGTGTTTTCTTCAAGCACTACGCGAAGCAAGTGCATGAAGTCAAACATTTCGTGGTAGCCGCAGGTAGTGTTATGAAACCTGCAATTAACTCTGCATAGAACAGTGAGTTACTTGGGACTTTAACTCTTCGGGTGCCTATGTTGACCCTCGTGTGATACGTAGTGATTTCAGAGACACTTAATGTTTTTCATAGACTGTTCTTTACATGGTGAAATGTCATAGTCGTCACATGAGTGCCACATGCCTAGAGCATGATGTGTTTTTTTCCTTATTAAAGACTGACGTTCCTATGGAACCCGTGCCTTCTAATAATTTGAAATTTTCTTTCAGATTCAAGAGCGAAGTCTTTCATTACTATGTACATTATAATTTATTGTAAATTAATTTTACATCCCTTATTGCATTTATTTTACTATATCCTGCAATTGTGAAATAAAATTTCTATTTTATTACTTGTGCGTCTCACTCCGCTCCTACTCATACTATGAAATACATGGTTGTCATAGTTTCATTATCCCCTTTCTTTTAAAATAATGAAGAATAATAGGTTCAATCCATATTATATACTCACCTATGCTGTGTAATATTCCTAACTGAATACTTACTTGCGCTATATCTTCGAGACCAGATCGTTCTCTTGCTACGAAATGCAGTGCCTAACCACCACTTTTCTGTTTTTGAGAATGTTCCTATATGAATATCAACCATTCTGTCTTGTCTCCGAGTTCTTCAAGTTCTCTCCGCAAGGTGGGTAGCCCTTCGATGACCACTTTGATCTTCGGCATGGTCCGTTGGGACTTCTCTGCCAAGGGGGGCAGGAAGTTACATCCCCACGGAACCTCTATCGAGGTCACTATGCTTACCTTATTCAAAGACCTCGGCACTTACTCTACAAGGGGAAATCTACCACGATACATTGATTCTCTGGTATTCTTCCATCAGGACGCCATGGCTTGAGCCCAAAAAACGGATTTTGAGCGAAGCGAAAAATCTATTTTTGGGTGAGATAGCCATGGCGTCCTGATGGACCCTCCCTGCTACTTTCGTCCAGCCTTTCAGGCCCCACCCTGTCCTGCTGTATCATGGTGATCGGCAAGCAACTGGCATCAGGATGAGGACGGACGTGACGTCATTTAGCAATGGCGCCCATTTGTTTACGTTTCGAGTACCAAAAGTAGCCACGGACGAGTATAGCTGTGGAACGGCTCCCCAGCTATTCTCCGCCCCTCTATATCGAAGTGTTAACTCTATGTGGGGTGCAGATAGCTATGTGGCGCGTTAATACATGCGTCCCCTATTGATATACGATGTCTTAAAGGGAAACCTTTAGGATACTCGCTCCAGAAGTTAGAATTCTGTGATAACCTGTGGTTAAATTCTCTGGGAATATCTTAGTAGTAATATACCCAAGGAAGCTACCAATAAGGAACCTTCCATCAGGACGCCATGGCTATCTCACCCAAAAATAGATTTTTCGCTTCGCTCAAAATCCGTTATGTATGTATGTATGTATGTATGTATGTATGTATATATATGTGTATATATATATATATATATATATATATATATATATATATATATATATATATATATATATATATACTGTGTATATATATATATATATATATATATATATATATATATATATATATATATATATATATATATATATATATATATATATATGTGTGTGTGTGTATACATATATGTATATATATAGATATATATATATATATATATATATATATATATATATATATATATATATATATATATTATAAATATATATATATATATATATATATATATATATATATATATATATATATATATATATATATATATATATATTTATATGTATATGTGTGTATATATATACAATAATGCTTCCAAAACGAAATAGAATATTTGGTGAGAGAAATATGAATTTCTCTCTCTCTCTCTCTCTCTCTCTCTCTCTCTCTCTCTCTCTCTCTCTCTCTCTCTCTCTCTCTCTCTGGTAAGTGTGTGTGTGTAATAAATATTTTTTTTCTTTGCTAAATCTCTTTTGACGCTGTATAATCAAACACCACAGAGCTAAACACTATAAAATATCGTGCATCGGCGGTAGCATGTCTTATAAATAAGGGAATTATTTGATTCGAAAATTGAGATTGACGACGGACTAGGCAGGGTTGATCAGCTGATTTGAATGTAAACAATGCATAAGATTATAATTCGCTATGTTTTTAATTATAAATACGATACTAAAATGTGAATATTACATGCATTATTATTGGATACAGTTAAGTAAAACGCCAGTGAGAAACAAGGACGAAACAAAATGACAAAGAGACGAGACAGGGAGAGGCGGTAGCGTGTGTGCATGTGTTCAGATTGTCTGGACCTTGCGGTAGCACATTTCCTAAGATAAATCTACGCTAAATCAAATAAATTAGCGAAATCCATAAATTTGGGAAATGCAAGAAGGAATGAAAAATAGGAATGGTAATACGTGGAATGAGGGATAAGAAGGCGTTTAGAATGATTAATTTGATAAAAATGACGAATGAATGCTAGAAAAGTGAAGATGAATAAAATCGTGAAAAATAGACAACCCAAAGAGTTGGCACGATAGGCCCAGACCTGAAAGTGATGAAATTCTGGAAAGTGAGGCCGAAAGGCCAGACATGAAGGTGATGATGAGTAAGCATTTACGTAATTAAAAATACTAAATAAAAATTTGTTTAGCAATGTTATTTCATATTTGTTTATTACGTAGTTATTAGTCTACATACGTAAATAAAAAGAAAACAAATCGTTCCCTGCCACCCCCGTAGGAAATAATTCCGGGAAAGGCCTCCCCGTTTCTGATTTCCGGACCCGAGAATGAAGGATAGAGATCCAACACTCACACTTGACAAACTAGAGAACCGCAACGAAGACGGTTTGCTTTCCCTACACACGTTTAAGTCCAAAGATTATTCTATACCGGGACTGTCGGCACCGATATCACCTTGATGTTCAGATGTTACTCCAGGGCGCAGAATAGCAAATCCCAATCAAGTGTGGTTGGACTGAATCAGTTACGTTAAAGACAGTTTCACAAAGAGTTAGGGGGAGCAGTACTGTAAAAGTCAAAACGTCCTAAGGACCACCGGGAGGTAATACCGTACAACATTACAATAAAGGATTGACACCGATAGCTTTAGATTGACGTAAATATAAACTTACCCTTAAGTCATATCTCACCTCATGTGATAACTCATTTAGTCATTTAAAAATGTAAAGGTCAAGTTAAAAACAGTTAATAATTTTGACCTAAAAATGGCGTTTATTTCCATAAAGACCAACAGGAATTTTCACCTAACTGACACAGGAAAAAAAACAGCAAAACTACCTAATTGAAATTTGAATAAAGACCGCATGGCATATGAAACCTGAAAAATGCCAAGAAAATGGTCAAATCAATTAAATCGTAAATCAATAATCAAATGACTAATCAACCAATGAAAGTAAAAATGGTGACTGAAATCATACCAAAAGTACTACTCACTACTTTGAACACATTCCTCTCGGGCAAAAATTTCAAACTTGATAGAGGGGAACGGGAACACAACTTATAGTAATGGACACGCCACGAATGATTAAACCAGACAGTTTGAACATGACTTCCTAGCTAAATGTGCACATCGTCAAATACAGGCTAGAAAAAAAAGGGGGGGGCACAGTTCCTTGGCCAAAGTTGAGCACCGTTAATTTGTACTCACGCTCTGATGGTTGATTGAAGTGAAAGCATCTTGTTAACTGTTAACAACACGGTGCATCTTCAGTTCTGCACAGTTGTGTTTTATCTTCGTATGCCTATCTGGTAAATAATGGTTCAAAGTAAGGCATACTGTTGGTCAGTAACTGGTTGACCAACAGGTAGTTGTACCGACGTCTATGTTAACGACGTCACAGATGAAGAGGCTATATCTACGTCCGTCTTCCACGCTTGCTGGTTTTTAAGTGGGGCGTTCACACGCTTCTTCCTCCCGCCGTTGAGCAGGTTCAAGCAGGTCGAGTTGTTGTTCTTCTTCAAATTTTCATGAGTACGTAATTCGCTGAAGGGTGCTTTTTATAAATACAAGAATCATTCTTGAAAATCCAGGGGAAAGTAATTATAAAGAAATCCTACTGGCTGGTTTAAAAAAATTAATATATATAAAAAAAAATTAAGTGGCGTTTAGTGATGTTCAATAACACAGAAAACAATCCTAGCTAAACAGACTTATAAATAGGTACTGAGATGTAAATAGCAATAAGCTAAGATCAATGAGTTACGTAAATTAAAGAGTTACTTAAATACAAACCAGTTGTGGTTAAACATCCAAAGCTTCAAGAGCATTTGGAACAGAATGCAACCAAGTGCTGTTTTCTTAAAAATTGTCGACGGTCGGTTGCATCGTCAAGCAATGTACTGTGAGCTCATGAAATAAGAGAAAATCATCTACAGAGGAATGAGGTGATGAAAGGTAAAGCATTACAGGGAAATGATGGACATGTTAGCATCAATGAATATTTAAGGGTATAATAATGAAGGTTACAAAGAAAACAAAAGAAAAAAAGATGCGTAAAACCCAGAAAATAACAAACAAAAATTAAAAAATGGATTAAGGGGTTGACTAAAATAAAGCGTGGAAAGAATTTCCACAACCCCTTCCTACCTCCTCCTCCTGCTGCTGGCCTCACGTCATCTTTCGTTGTGGTAAGTTGAATTCCTTTATTTTTTTTTTTATTGATCTTATTAAATTTATTATCATTTATCATATCATTATCTTATTTTATCATTGTGTGTTATTACTCGTTTATTTGTGTATAAATTGTGTATATTATATGTAATTTAGCTGTGTTTTGGTGTGGTTTAATAGCGCTAGGACGAATTAATACATATTACATTATTTTAAATGGGAAAAAATTCTTTGAGATACAACTGTTTTGATATACAACGATGGTAACGGAATGGATTGAATTCGTATGTCAAGGTTCCACTGTATATGTATATATGTATATATGCATTTATATATATATGTATATATGTATATATATATATATAGTTATATATATATATATATATATATATATATGTATATATGTATATATAGTTATATATATATATATATATATATATATATATATATATATATATATATATATATATATATATATATAGTTATATATATATATATATATATATATATATATATATTTATATATATATATATATATATATGTGTGTATATATATATATATATATATATGTATATTTATATGTATATATATACGTATATATATATGTATATATATATGTGTGTATATATATATATATATATATATATATATATATATATATATATATATATATGTATATTTATGTATATATATGTATATATATACATATATATATATACACACATATATATATGTATATATATGTTTATATGTATATATATATATATATATATACATATATATATGTATATATATATACATATATATATGTATATATATATATATATACATATATACAGTGAACCCTCGCTACTTCGCGGTTCGACAATCGCGGATTCACCACTTCGCGGGGTTTTCCCATAACCCATATATATATACATATCGCGGATTTTCCGGAAAATTCGAAAATACCGCGAAATCTGAAGACAACCAAATACGATATTTTGTTACCTGTAATTCCATTAATACTGTAATTAGTAATATCTGTTCTTACTGATTGTTCATTGCATTACATATGATATATAATTCAGCACAGAAAGAAATAAAACACGAAAAGAGAATGTGATCATACGATAATTCAGTACTGTATACAGTACGTAGTAAAATTAAATCGAACATGAAACGCAAATCAGATGCAGTCATACCATATTAGAATGGTGTGTACTGTAATGGATGTGCTTCTTTTCCATGAATCTTTTGTATGTATACGTACGTAGTACAGTACTGCATCCAATAATATTCTTTGTTGCAAAAATCACATTTCGAATAAGCGTACGAGAGAGAGAGAGAGAGAGAGAGAGAGAGAGAGAGAGAGAGAGAGAGAGAGAGAGAGAGAGAGAGAGAGAGAGGCGTAAAATAGCGTACGTAAAGCTGTATTATTATTATTGTTATTATTATTATTATTGTTGTTGTTGTTAATAAAATTATTATTGTTATTATTATTATCATTATTATTATTATTATTTCTGTACAGTATTATTATCATTATTTATTATTATTACGGTATTGTACTTAATCTACGTACGTTCGGTATGCGCGGGGCATCTTCTATGAGTAGGTAACCAACGCATCATAGTACTGTAAGACGGGTTGTGATTGGTTCAAGCGCTGATAGATGACGAATCAGAACTCAAGTTTTGTTATCTAGCCTGTGATTGGTGTTTTGCCCGCATCTCCTACCCGCAGCATCAAAGTTCTCGCGGGGCTGGATCGTTCACTCTCTGTTACCGCGTATCGCTGAGTAGACGTTCTTAAGTGTGTGAATCTGTGCTGTGTGCGACTTTTTTAAGTTGAACTTTTTGTTACTGTGAATCCTACTGTAATGGCTCCCAAGCGTTCTGCTTCTCTTAAGGCTGG
>NC_090732.1:56769568-56772068 GCF_036898095.1 Palaemon carinicauda | reverse complement strand
GCTTCCGAGCACTCCAATGCCGAAGGACCCCACACTAGCCAGTCGTCCAGGTACGCTGCTACTTGGCGGCCTTTTACCCGAAGTTGTTGAATGACTGCGTTGATAACCTTCGTGAAAATCCTCAGGGCTATGTTGAATCCAAATGGCATAGCTCTGAATACATAACCCTTCTCTCCAGGCTGAAATCAAGGTAGGGGGAGAGGCGTCGACCTATCGGAAGATGCCAATAAGCGTTGGTAAGATCTATAGAGACGGTGTAAGAGTCCTGGGGTATTAAGGTCCGTATCTGCGGAATAGTCAGCATCCGGAACTTGTCGTACTGAAAAAACAGGTTTAGATGGGACAAATCGAGAATATATGTATATATATATATATATATATATATATATATATATACAGTATGTATATATATATATATATATATATATATATATATATATATATATATATATATATATATATATATATATATATATATATATATATATATATATATATATATATATATATATACAGTATGTATATATATATATATATATATATATATATATATATATATATATATATATATATATATATATATATATATATATATATAATATATAATATATTTATATATATATATAATATATATACATATATATATACACAGTGAACCCTCGCTACTTCGCGGTTCGACCATCGCGGATTCACCACTTCGCGGGTTTTTTCCATAACCCATATATATACACATATCGCGGATTTTCCGGAAATTTCGAAAAATACCGCGATATCTGAAGACCCCAAATACGATATTTCGTTACCTGTAATTCCATTAATACTGTAATTAGTAATATCTGCTCTTACTGATTGTTCATTGCATTACATATGATATATAATTCAGCACAGAAAGAAATAAAACACGAAAAGAGAATGTGATCATACGATAATTCAGTACTGTATACAGTACGTAGTAAAATTAAATCGAACATGAAACGCAAATCAGATGCAGTCATACCATATTAGAATGGTGTAAGGCTGCTGATGGCTACTACTGTACTAAAAATGTAATGGATGTGCTTCTTTTCCATGAATCTTTTGTATGTATACGTACGTAGTACTGCATCCAATAATATTCTTTGTTGCAAAAATCACATTTCGAATAAGCGTACGAGAGAGAGAGAGAGAGAGAGAGAGAGAGAGAGAGAGAGAGAGAGAGAGAGAGAGAGAGAGAAAAAAAAACACATCCTACAACAAAAGCGTAAAATAGCATACGTAAAGCTATTATTATTGTTATTATTATTATTGTTGTTGTTGTTAATAAAATTATTATTGTTATTATTATTATCATTATTATTATCATTATCATTACGTATTTATTATCATTATTATTATTATTACTGTACGTACAGTATACGCGGGGTATCTTGTACTTTGAATTGGTAACCTACACATCATATAAGACGGGTTGTGATTGGTTCAAGCGCTGATAGATGACGAATCAGAACTCAAGTTTTGTTATCTAGCCTGTGATTGGTGTTTTGCCCGCATCTCCAGCTTCCAGCCTCTGTTCGCGGCCACTTTCTCTTACGCCGTATCGCCGTATCGTTGTTAAGTTTGTGAACTTTAATTTGTGCTGTGTGCGACTGTTTTAAGTTGAACTTTCTGTTAAATCCTACTGTACAATGGCTCCCAAGCGTTCTGCTTCTACTAAGGCTGGTAGCGAGCCTAAACGCCACCGAAGGATGATGACGATTGCTGAGAAGGTGACGCTTCTCGATATGTTGAAAGACTGTAGAAGTTTTGCGTTCGCAGTCCGCCATTTTGGAATCAACGAATCCACCATTCGCTATATCAAGAAGGACGAGGCGAACATTAGAAAGACGGCTGCAATCACCTTTAGCAGATCAGCGAAGCGAGTCGTTACCACGCGTAATAAAACGATCGTACGCATGGAAGGTGCTTTAGCTGTGTGGATTGCCAACTGCCGGAAGAAGAACATAGCCTTGGATACGAACACCATCCGAACAAAGGCTTTGAGCTTGTATGAGAATTTTGCGGCAAAGGAACCTCAAGACGACGATGGCAACCATGCTGAAGAAGATGATGATGCAGATGAACCTCAACCAGGGACATCCACTGATTCCCAGCCTCAGAAACAACGTTTTTCCGCCAGCAAAGGATAGTTCGCGAAGTTTCAGAAACGCTTCGCCCTGAAAAGCGTTTCCCTGCATGGGGAGTCTGCTTCCGCTGACACTGCCGCTGCTGAAACTTACGTGAACCAGACGTTCAAGAATATTATCGCCGAAGGTGGATACAAGCCGGAACAAGTCTTTAATATGGATGAGACCGGCTTGTTTTGGAAGAGAATGCCGTCGCGAACTTTCCTGTTCCAAGAGGAAGCCAAAGCCTCTGGCTTTAAAGCATTCAAGGATCGCGTTACCCTCGTGATGTGTGGCAATGCTGCTGGATTTTTGCTAAAGCCGGGGCTTATTTATAAGTTGAAAAATCCTCGCGCTTT
>NC_090732.1:56659568-56762068 GCF_036898095.1 Palaemon carinicauda | reverse complement strand
TATTAATGCACTGCCCTATAGTATTGCTAAATATAAGGTAACTTCGACTATATATCACTTACATAAGACCGCCTGTTGTATCTGGTTGAAATTCGTAGATCGTGCCAGAGGTGACGTTAAAGAGCTGTTACTGCAGGGCTAACCGTGGTGGAACTTGGAAGACAGGTTGGAATGACGACTATTAAAGAGTCAAGTCCCGACCAAAGACTATATACTGAAGGAAGATAAGAAGGCTCAAAATACGAATATTAATATACTAGTTGCCTGCTCGAAAGTGAACACAATAGTTTGGTCGCTGTGTTCAGAATGGCGTTGTAGGAAAATCGTTTGTTGTCTGTTTGTTTATATTTATAATTAGACACTTGAAAGTTCTTGAAACACATAAGATATAATGGCGCCAACAGTGAATAAGTCACACAAGTGTGTTGTTTGCAATGAACAGAAAGAAACTGATCCTCATTTGGTGTTTCACAGGTTCCCTAAGGATAAAGAACGGTGAGAACTAACACTTTAATACATGAAATGCTTGCTACTCATAAGTAAGCCCCACTGATATTGAATATAAGATTAAGGCAATGCATCCGCAGTACATTTTTTTTCCATTTTTTTTCCTCTTTTGGTCATAAAGCTATTAAAATAATATATTTTTTTCAGGAGCTGACATATTTGGCGTTAGGAACACGTTTAGTGGTACAGTATGTATTATATTCAACTTTGATTTAACTTATAAGTGCATGAATATTTAAGCCTATTTGCTCACCTGAGTAGGCCTAGCATTACAGAAGTATACTGCTTCCACATATTTTGTTAGTGTTCCTTGTGTTCTCATTTTTTTTTTTTCATATTTCCTAAATAAAGACTAACATTTTACAGAATTTGTAAACTATTTGTTTGTATTTGTATTTTCATGTACATTGAATGTGTGTTCACTGTCTGTGCTTTCTATGTTTGCATAATTGTTTTGTCTTGAAGAAAAACTTTTTTGCTATTATGTTTCCTCATATTTATAATTATATTAGAGTTTATTTGCATGTAATTCATGATGTAATTTTGGTTTGCTTGTTATCTTTTTATGTACAATATTATTGACTGAGTTTTTCTTATCTATTTATAATTTATTAAAGTTCATTTCCATATGATTCATCTTTCATTTTTTTGGTTGACTTGTATGCTACCTTATTTCTATTTCCAACCCCCTTTTGATTACTTTTATGTGTGATACAATTTAGTGAGTTATTTTGTTCCTTTTGTTTGTATATTTCTACATTTATTAGTTTATATTACTAAAGAGTATACATGAGTGCATCATGCATTTCCGTTTCAAGAAAAAAATATTACAATTGTGTTATATACACCTAATATCTCCATTTCACAGTGGCCCACAAACTGTAACTAAATGTATGCCTATGCATATGCACTTGTGGCTAGGTTTTTGCAGATATGCTGTATGTTTTACTTTATTCGAGTGTGATATTGTATAGAAAATTTAAAAATTACTGCAAGTGGTATATGCCTGACGTCGTGAGGTGAAGACGTGTCGCTCGTCGCTCCGTGAATTGTAGAATCAATCTTGGAAAGTTAATTGTGCAGAACAGTGGTTACCGTAGTGCGTTTGTGTACTTGTAATCTATGATGGCTGCCAGTGTAAACAAAATCCATGATTCCAACACAGGCCATGTGATTACCTGTGCTGCCTGTAGCTTGGGTGATGACATAACACACTCCATCCAGTGTGGTGAGTGTAAGGAATGGATTCACTACTACTGTTCAAAATTGCCCTTATACAACCTAATGTGTCTCCTAAAAATCACCAGTAAATATACCTGTGAGAAGTGTTATGTGTTCAAGTATCTAGATGAAGATTGGGAAAAGGTAGCACAGGAAGCACAAAAGGCAATAGATGAGCAGGCAAGCTCCAGGGGGACTTTATTACAATCAAACCTGCAAGAGAACCATGAGGGTACAGCTGATGCCATGTGCTCCCAGACCCCACCACCCCGGCAACCTGGAGCCATGACCCTGGGTGACACCCCAGAGAACCTGGACCTCAGTCTAACTCAACAGTCACAGGAGCAGCCTGGCCCCACACATTCTAGGGACACCAATACACCTGTAAGTACTGCAGTAGCCAACCTAGAAAATGTACAATCCCACCCACCCAGCATGGCTGAACCCCGTCCATCTACCACAGCCCCCCCACGTGTATGTAGGTACTACAGATGAGGATACTGCAAATATGGTGCAAGTGGGATGGGCTGCAGCTATGGCCACCCTAAACCATGCCAAAAATATGTGAGTCATGGTTTTAGAGATGATAGGGGATGTACCCTAGGTAGGAACTGCCCCAGCTATCATCCTGTGCTCTGTAGAAATTCAGTGCAGAAAAGAGAATGTTTTAAGGAGGGGTGCAAGCTTACCCATATAAATGGAACAAAAAGGCAGCAAGCAAGGATCCAGAGCCCTGCCAAAAATGAACAACTTTCCAGGTCAGCAAGCACATCGACACCTTCTCAACCACCACAAGAGCCCCACAAAAGCAATTTTTTAGAAATGTTCATGGAGATGAAAGCACACATGGCAAACATGAACAAAGTTGTATTGCATAACTTCATGAGGCAAACACCCCAGCAAAATCAACTACCACAAGTACTCCCAGCAGTAGTGTCGCCCATGACCCCAACTTGGGCTTGGCCCAGAGTCGGGGCACTACATTAGAAAAATTCATAGTGGGCAATATTCGGGGTCTATACCCCAAGGCAGCTCAAAGCAAGATATCATTCATAAGAGAGCTGGCCTGGGAGGAGGACTTTATGTTTATTGTCCTCACTGAAACCCACCTATCTGAAGGAATAAAGGAGACTGAAATACACATCAGAAATTACACCTCCTTCCGGACAGATAGGAAAGGAAGAACACATGGCGGCACAATCATTTACTTGAGGGATGACATTGCTCCAAACTCAATACCCCTCTTGTCATACTCAGACAGCCAAATTGAACTGCAAGCCAAACAAATCCAGCAACATAATATGGTGATTATAAACTGCTACCGTCCACCTGGCAGCTGTTCTAGAAATTTCAGTAGTGCCATGGAAGCTCTCAGTCGCCTACTGGACTCCCTGCCATTTCCTACACCTGACGTCATCCTCACTGGAGACTTCAGCTTTCCCTTCCTGAAGTGGCCCAAAGGATCCCAAACTGGGAGCACCCTCGCTGATAAGTCTCAAGCCGAACTGCTCCTGTCCATTACAAACTCCTCCTTTCTCATTAAGATGGTGTCCATACTAACCAGGGGAAACAATATACTTGACCTGTTTTTCACCAATAACAGTGATGCAATTAACTACGTCTCGGCTGAAAGGACCATCTTTTCTGACCATAGTCTCCTCAGATACACACTACTTACAACAAATCACACTCCCCAGAAATGGCTACACCAACAGAGAAGAACCCTTTCTCCAAACTAAACTTCTTCAGCAGCCAAGTGAATTGGGATCTCCTAAATGCCCAACTAAAGTGCACTGACTGGGAGTCAGAACTCCATGTTGGCAACCCTGAGGTAATGCTGAATGACTTTCTAAAAACCATCCTCAGGGCCTGTGAAGGTAATGTGCCAACAAGAAAACTGCCAGCCACCAGAAGAAGCCACATACCAAGGGACAGAAAAGTGCTTATGAGGCGACGGGCGAACTTAAATAGACAAATGCAAACGACAAAGAGGGACACCCGGAAAAACTCGCTGCAAGCTAAGATCTCACATATAGAAAATGAACTCAAGGATTCACATGAGAAGCAACGTGACTGGGAAGAAACGCAGACAGTGTGCAACATCAAGGCCAACCCTAAATTTTTCTTTAAGTACTGTAAGAAATTTTCCAAAACGCAAGTCAAGGTTGGACCACTTCATGCAGGAAATGGGATGATGTCAAACACCCCTGAGGAAACATGCCAGATTCTCTCCCAGCAATATACCAGAGTCTTCTCGCAACCTACACATGCCAAGATTGTTTTCGAACCTGCTGAGTTCTTTAAGGTGCACACCCAACATCACTTGACTCTCGTGAACATCCCTTTCACCATAACTGATGTACAGGAAGCCATCAGTGAACTAAAGATCAACTCTGCTGCTGGACCAGATGGTGTGCCATCCATCCTTTTACTAAGATGCAAGGAAGCTCTGGCACTCCCTCTCTACAAAATCTGGCGCTGCTCCCTGGACACTGGCATTATACCATCAATATTAAAAGAGGCCATCATCTCCCCAATCCACAAAGGGGGAGATAGAAGCCAAGCCAAAAACTACAGGCCAGTGGCCCTCACCTCCCACCTCATCAAAGTATTTGCGAAAATATTAAGAAACAAGATCATTAGCCACCTTGAGGAAAACAGCTTGATGAGTAACTCTCAGCATGGCTTTCGTAAAGGAAGGTCTTGTCTCTCCAACCTCTTGGCCCACTATGAGTGGCTGCTCCAGCCTTACCTTACCTTATTGCCTTATTTTTTGTTTGGGTTCCCCCAGGTCCCTCAGTGTGAGGCACCTCGTATATCCACCAGAGAGTTGCTAATACATCTTCCAGTGTATTTTGCATCTTCCAGTCTTGGATGGTCTGGGATGCATCTTAGGTATTTATCGAGCTGATTTTTAAACGCATCTACGCTCACTCCTGATATGTTTCTTAGATGAGCTGGCAGCACATTAAATAGTCGCTGCATTATCGATGCTGGTGCGTTGTGGATTAATGTCCTGTGCGCCTTTCTCAGTTTACCTGGAATGCTTTTTGGCACTATTAATCTACCTCGGCTTGCTCTTTCTGATACTTTAAGCTCCATGATGTTTTCAGCAATTCCTTCTATTTGCTTCCATGCTTGTATTATCATGTAGCGTTCTCTTCTCCTTTCTAGACTGTATAGTTTTAAAAATTGCAGTCTTTCCCAGTAATCAAGGTCCTTAACTTCTTCTATTCTAGCAGTATAGGACCTTTGTACACTCTCTATTTGCGCAATATCCTTTTGGTAGTGTGGGTACCATATCACATTGCAGTACTCGAGTGTACTACGCACATAAGTTTTGTAAAGCATAATCATGTGTTCAGCTTTTCTTGTTTTAAAGTGTCTGAATAACATTCCCATTTTTGCTTTACATTTAGCCAACAGTGTTGCTATTTGGTCGTTGCATAACATATTCCTATTTAAAATTACACCAAGGTCTTTAATTGCTTCCTTGTTTGTGATTGTCTCATTATTAGGTCCCTTGTATGCATACACCATTCCTTGCTGAAGGCAAAAATGTAGACGTGGTCTACTTAGACTTTGCTAAGGCCTTCGACCGAGTGGACCACGGCATCCTTCTCCACAAGCTGAGGGTCATGGGGATAGCAGGGAAGCTGGGTGTGTGGCTGCACAGCTTCCTTACCAACAGGACTCAGGCAGTAGCTGTTGACGGCCACAAGTCACAGCCTGAGAAAGTCATCAGCGGAGTCCCCTAAGGCTCTGTTCTTGGCCCCCTACTCTTCCTGGTCCTGATGGCCGACATTGAAAAGACAGTCACAGGCTCCTTCCTGTCCTCCTTTGCTGACGACACTACCCTAAGCCACAGGATCAGTGCGTCTGAGGATGTTGTCCAGCTGCAGGCAAACCTCTAGAGGGTCTTCCACTGGGCTGACGCAAACAACATGCAATTCAATGAGGATAAATTTGAAATAATGAGACTGGGGCCCAATACTGAATTCATCCACTCCACCGAGTTACTGACAAAAACACAGCAGTCAATCCCACCCAGCAATGCAGTCAAGTGCCTTGGCGTCCTCATGGACAATGATGCCACCTTCCAGCAGCACATCAAGGACACCGCTACTAGGGCCAGGCGCATGGTTGGCTGGGTTCTGCGTACCTTCCATTCAAGGGAGCAGGAGGTCATGCTGACACTGTGGAAGACCCTCATACAGCCAATCCTTGACTACTGCAGCCAGCTGTGGTCTCCCCATAAACAGGGGGACATACAGGAGCTAGAGTCAGTCCAGAGGAGTTTCACAAGATCAATTAAAGGAATGAGGGAGCTCAACTATTGGGAGTGCCTGCAAAAGCTGGGACTCTACTCTCAACAGAGAAGAGGGAGATACAGAATAATATACACTTGGAAAATCTTGGAGAGGCAGGTGCCTGACCCTACCCCTGACTTACTGAGGGCACGTGAAAGTGAGCGTTCTGGGCGCTCATGTGCAAGACAAAGCCTCTCCTCCAGGACACCAGAGAGGATAAAAACCCTCCTTGCCTCCAGCCTCACCCACAATGGCCCCAGACTGTTCAATACACTGCCGAGAAATGTCAGAGACACCACAGGCTGCTCGGTCACCAAATTCAAGAAAGCACTTGACACCTTCCTGTAGAAGCTGCACAGCGTGCAGCAGGGCAGCCACAAACTCTGTGCCAGACCAGATCACCCTCATGAAGAAGGACTCACGGACTGGCGTCAGCGGTGGACCACCACAGCTGTGAGGAAGACCCTCTAAATTTGACCAAGTATACCAAGTAAGTAATATACAATACTTGAATTTGCACGAAAATTAACGAAATTATAAGAGATATAGCTATTAAGTTTCTTAAAAATAGACTGAGAAACATAAGGATGTGTATTCTTAATCTAAATATTTACCTATTTGTAAATTTGCAATTTAGTTATCTAAAATTTAAGAATGTCATAAATATAGAAATAAAATATATTGACGTAGTAATACAAATTATGAACAAATATGTTGCAAATTTATAATCGAATTCCAGCCTATATTCCCGTAAGCATTACTGCTCTGAATGATTAACTGTTCGCTCAATAGATGAAACCATTCGTTTCACATGGGAGTGTCTGGCATCTTTTATTCTTACACTCATTTGAGTGATATAAGGCTCAGCCTTCCTATCTTCCTTCAGTATATAGTCTTTGGTCCCGACTCCCGTGATGATGTGCACTTAGACGCCAAGGCGGGAAAACCTTCAAAATTTCGTAATTAGCTCGGGACATTTTTTTTCCATATTCATGCCTTGACATGGTTATTTGTTTATCAAGTACATTCCATTCGTTTTTTATCAACTCCAAATGATTACACTTGTGTAGAGTAAAAGCCATTTCCCACGAGTTCTACTTCTTACCAACATTCCATATATCCATTCTCTGTCAACCCATGTTTTACAGTATGTAGCCACAACTGAAAAGGATAAAAAAGTATATTAACCTTTCTTGTCGCTGATATAATAGACCTACGTATCTTATGTTCACTACGTTTCAGCTTTCGGGATTTCCATACATACATATAAACTGTGAAGAATTCTTTTCACTCTTCTTCCTTTTGTATTTTTGGCTCTCCCCTAATAATACTGCAGCTACCCCTTAAACGTTCTCTCCTACATTAAGTTTTCTTAACCAAAACTTCGGGAGAACTATTTTAAATCATCTAAACTTATTGACAGTAGCGTACGCCATGCTCGTGACGTCACAGCGTAGATACGCACAGCAAAGGCCTTATCCCGGCGTATGTTGGCTCTTTCCTTAAGCTACTTGGATAGAGGTAAAATATTAAACTAGTTAGTATATACAGTAATCTCAACACTGCTGAATTGTAAGCAGCTTTTATTTCTCAATACCAATTTTATTCATAAAAGTTACTCAAATCTCAAAACGTTGAAAAGAATTAGTGAAACAAGCTTTGAATATATAGAAATAAAATTTACGCCAAAAAATAGATGAATATCCTTTGCAACAATCTACAAACCTTCTAGAACAAACACTAGTATCTTTTTTGAAGAATTTGGTGCTCTCATTGACAGGATTATCATGGAGAAAAAACAAATTAGTTACAGTATCTGCGGAGACTTAAATTTTTGGATGGATGACGCATCAAATCCCGACGCTTTGGCATTTAGTGAGTTACTAGAATCATATCGACCAGTGAATAATGTTGACTGTACAATTACTTTAACTGGGCATACGCTAGACTTAGTTCTAAGTGATGACATGAATAATATTGTATCTGATATAAAAGTCGAAGAGAAATGTACTTTCTCCCCATTACACAAACTTATTACGTGTAGTCTACCTCTACAGAAACATGCATTGGTAAAGAAAATAAACTTTAGACATAAATCAAATTTTTTCTCCTACTGTATTTATTGAAGAAGTTACAAAGAAAATAAATGATGCTATCAACATTCCCTGTGATCACGATGACCAACGGCTGTTAGGAGCTAAGTGCGCTAACTGTCTTATGACCACTTATAATAAAGTGAGTAAAAGTGAATATGATACCATGTGCCCACCGATGGAAAAGATTATAACTGTAAAAAAAACCATTTTCTTTGATTTGATGGAGAGACTTTGGTAAAAAAGAGGGGGAAAAAAAGAGGTAAAGAAAGAAAGTGGAATAGGTTAAAAACTGAAAGTACTTGGGTAGAATACAAAAATGCAGCGTGTCAATATAACTACCTACTAAGAAGGAAAAAAAGTGAATACCATAAGAGAAAGATCCTCGAAGCAGCAACAGACATAAATAAGTTATATCGTCTCCTGAATTGTATAATGGGAAATATGAAAGAAAAGAAGCTACCTGATGAATACAGTGACCAGGAACTAGCAAATAATTTTCTAGAATTCCTTGAAAACAAAATTTAAAACATAACCAGGTCATTTGTATATACACAACATCAGATTTTTGGGCTCAGGCCATGTCGTCCTAATGGACGGTTCCTTTAAGTAGCTTCCTAGGGTATATTTGACTACAGTGATATTCCCAGAGCATTTAACTTAAGGTCTCCAAAATTCTAACTCCTGGCGCGAATATCCTTAAAGTTTCCTTCTAGGATATTGCATAATATCAGGGGACGTATTCTTGACACGCCACATAGCAATCTGCACCCCGCATAGCGTTTACGCTTCGAGGGGGAAAAGTGGCAAAATAAAAGAGCAGCCGTTACAAAATTCTCCCTCTCCGTTACTGTTTGAGTACTCAGATGGCGCCACAATCGTCGGCCATCTTTATTCCTTTCTCTGTAGCGCGTCAGCTCGGTGATTTTTCCCAGTGCTCTTTCGTTATTTTGGATTATAATGCAATCTCCAGCGTCTTCTGCCTCTGGAAAGTTGAGTATTTAATTCTTATATTGTATAAATTTAGCTCTGGCCGTAAAGTAAAGGTTTAACTCGAAATAAACTATGTTTTTGGCAGAGCTATTGCCTGGACCAGAGGCGCCTTCGGCGCTGTCATTCGTAACACATGTGTTATATAGTTAGCCAAAATGACTTTCCCGGTATAATAGCTTAAAAAAATATATTTAGCTATGTAGTCTTCATCGCTAGAAATTATTTATATTATGCCTATAGTATTCTTTAGTTTCGGCGAATTAGGTAGCGGATCTTGTTGACGCTAGGCTTCCTAGCCTAGGCGTTTTAGATTACTCTCTTGCATGATATAATAGGCATTCCTGGTGTTATTAATTTTAGATGAAGATATTAGGCAATTTATACATGTAAGATATATGGATTGCATAAAAATTTTCCTCTTCCAAGATAGTATATGTAAGGGCTTCGATGAGTCAGGTAGTCGATCTCACTGTCACTAGGAAAATAGCCTGGTGGCTTTAGTATACTTTCATACAATCTCCCCGGTTACCTTTATGTATAAGGTAATCCCTTCTTCCCTTTGAGTGTAGCCTATGGCTACGACCCTAGCCGGTCTTCCCTTGAATTGTGATTCCGGTAAGGTTAGGCTAGGGTTTTCTGCCCCTTTACCAAGCCATTGTTGATGAGCTTTGGGTTTGGGTCAGAACCTCAGAGTACTTGTCGTGTGCTGGTAGCTGTCCAATAGGGTGAATGTACTCCCCTGTTGGACTTAGTTGGTTGGCATAGGAGGCCTTGCCCCCTAGACTGCACTTGGAGGGGTCATGGGATCCCCTTCTCCCTGTGGTCTAGCGAATAGTCCTGTGCCTGCAGACCCTAGGCTGAAGAATAGTGATTATTCTTTGGCCTAGGATGGCGCAGGCATGTTTCTCTTTAAGTTAGGTGATGGCTTGATGATGCCGGCACCATTACTGTATTGGTAGACCCTAGGCTGGAGAATGTACTCTTCTTATGCCTAGGATGGCGCCGATACTGAAAGAGTTTCCTTTATGTGTGGTTGGGACGGCATGCTGCCGGCTCCTCTCACACCTTATACAGGACCCTTTTCCCGGTCCCATTCTGTCCTTTGGTGATGGCCTAGCCATCACATCTCTGTGTCCGCTGTCCTACAATCTCACCGATTGCCGGCGGATTGTAGGGCCAGCTCGGTCTTCTGCCTGTATGGCCTAGTCGTTCAGCTTCCCTATAGGACATGATGTTCTGGGATAGCTGTTTCAGCAGGTCTAGCTGCCGGCAGGAGACCCATTTGCCTTAGAATGCTCTCTGGTTCTCCCTTGGGCTGCCATCCGCTGCCTTTGTCCGACTGATACCAGCATAGCTGCGGATGGGTGGAAGCTTGATCATGATATGTTCTCCCCTTCCATTAGAACCCTCATTCAGGAGGAAGGTAGTGATACAGTGGCTAGTGCCGCCATCCTTTCATCACCCTTCACTCCTTGCTTTCTCTCTCTCTATTGGCTAGTGCTGCCAACTACTAATCTATCTGGCGGCTGCCGGCTACTAACATTGCCGGCAAGATGCAGGCTAGGCGTGTGGTCCAACAGCCATTGATTCACTATCACATCTGACTCTGCCATCGAGAGCCAGCAGTGTCTGTACTTGGCCACTACCCAGTCACATTGAATGATGGCTGGGATATTGTGCCTTCAGTCGGTGACCTGCCGGCAGCCGGCGAGCTGCCGGAAGTCCGGTGGGTCGCCAGCAAGTCGGCGGGCTGCCGGCTATACATATAATGAATTTTGTGCCAGTTGAATTAAGTCTAAGTACTAGCCTTGCCGGCAGCATGCCGGCAGTAACTGTTGTATGTGAATATACAGTAGCCAGTACATCTGTAGTATAGAGCATACTGCAGACAGAAAACTAGGGTATATAATTATACAGTAGTAAATGTTTTCCAACATACTCTGTGCGTCCAGGCGCAGTCTATTGTTGAGACCTAATAGAATTGGGAAAGGAATTCCCTTTTCTTTACACTGATTGTTGATCAGTTTCTTTAATCCTCATTGTTAACTCTTTTGGAAGTGGGTGTTGTTTACACTACTCTATCGTTATGGGCTAGAATCTTCCATTGGGCCTCTTATAGAGGATACCCTAGAATTAATAGTGGGGAAGGTCACAGCAATTGGCTGGGCGGGAACCACATGTATGTGTCTTTCCTATTTCATTTCCAGCTTACCTATCCTAAGCTATATGCAATGAAATAAAATGGAAATTTTTATTATAATACTTATTATAGTATTTATTAGTCTAATAAGATAGACTACAATATACTCATTTTATTTTCCTCTCTTTAAAGGAGGACTATGTAAAGTGTGACAGTGTGTTCTGCAGTGTTCGCCGCAGGAACTTTTATGGCCATCTGGGGTGTAGGGCACACTCCCGCTGTTCCATCACCAAAGGACCTCTAAAATACAGGGACCCACAGGTATGTACAGTGTGCAATGACCTGTTGAATGAGGCGTTTGAAAATCCCAAGACAGCAGATTCAAGGAATGCAGCTCGGTAGAAGTTACGCAAATGGGTTCGTGGTTTTCAAAAGAACTCCACGGGGCCTTACCTCCCTAGTGAGCGTATGAGAGCCCTGCTATTCCCCAAAGCATCTGCGGATGCTGTTATTCCTCAGCCTCACCCTGAGATCCCCTGCATCCAGCTATCTGTCAACACGGATGTCTCGGATGCAATGAAGAACATCCATCTAGATGATGAGAGGATGTCAGAGGTGTCAGAGGACACCGAAAAGGACCTTCTGGCAGCAGGTCAAAAAGAGGAGTCAACGGTGGCTCCTGAGATGGAAGAGGAGGAGGTCGAAACAATCTCTGTTTCGTCGGTTCCTGCCCCAGAACCAGTACCCTCTACGTCCTCCGGTCCTCAACCTACGAAGTCAGAGGACACTGGCTGCCATCAAAGCTATGATGGAAATGTATGACAAGAAGATCGAGCAGAGGGAAGCTGAATTCGAGAAGGAGATTCTTCGAATTACGCTTTCCCGTGGGTCTCAACGGAGGCTCAATGTTAAGGATCTTCCCTCGTGTTCCGAGGTTAACCCATGGAGGAATGCCGAGTACATGCCCATAACCAATGGCAAGATCTTCGTTTCTGAAAAGCTGGGCGCTGTCCCCATTGAGGACGTCGAGTTCCGGCCCAGCTTTGAGTCCTATCCAGACTGCTTCGTTCGTCTTAGGGCGGAACCAGTTTCCAAGGAGGAAACAGAGCCTAAGGAGATCATAGTGCTAGACCACTCGAAGCCTCAGGCTTTGTTCGCCAGCAGCCTGAAGGACAAGGGCTTCACCAATTCTAAGGTGCCGGCCCTGAGCAAGAAGCATCCCTCTTTTCTTGCTCCCACAACTATGGTTTTACCCTTCGTGGAGAAATCGTTCAGGGCAGTGGTTAAGGCAGTGGAAGTAGGGAAACCTTGCCCTACACTAGAAGAGTGTAGGCCCCTATCCCTGTGGCCTTACCATCCGATGATAAAGACTGGAAGGACATTCAGCTAACCTTCTCAGTCAGGAAGTTGGAGGCTGACATCGCTGGACGCCAGTTCAACGAGAACCTCCCCAAGTTGTCTGAGTTTCTCCTACGTAGAGAACAAGATACAAAGGAGAAGCTTGCTGCCTCTCTGTCCCTCCAGGTGTCTATGGAAGCAATGGCCAGTGAACAAAGAACACCAGACATGTTCATGGTCTTGGCTAAGGCGCATTTTGCAACCCTAACAAAAGATTTCTACAGCTTCATTAGGGCAAGAAGGGCTTGTAGAGAGTTCGTGTTTGCTTCGGCTGCGGTCAAACACGAGCCCAGGAGGTTGATATCTTCCAACATCTGGTGGAAAGATCTGTTTCCAAACGATCTAGTCAAGGAAATTGTCAAGGCCACCACGGAAAATAGAAATCTTCTCCAGAAGTGGGGCATGTCGAAGAAAAGAAAGTCTTCGGATGAGGGTCTCCAACTAAAGAAAAAGACAAAAAGGTCAAGAGTGCCAACTCGCCCTGTTAAACAACAACTTCCCGAGACCGCTGCGCCACAGATGGTGGCACAGCCCTAACCTACCTACCAGTTGGTACCCCAGCAAGTGGTGACTCAGTCACCAGCCTTTACTCCCGCCTATGAGAGGCAGACCACTACCTTTCGCCCTAGAGGTAGACCCTCAGGTAGAGATTCCTCTGGACGTCCCCCTAGAGGAAGAGGAGGTAGGGGAGCAAGTGGTCGAGAAGGCAAGCCCTCCGGAAACCAGAGGCAATGAGATGCTTCCGGTAGGAGGAAGACTCCGACTCTTCTGGGATCGTTGGACCTTCGATCCCTGGGCCCACAACATAATCAAGAATGGACTAGGCTGGAGCTGGAAGACAGCTCCACCAGCATTTCCTCAGTTCTTCCAACATTCCACCCCTGTTCTGGAAGAATACGTCCGAGAGCTCTTGAGCAAACGGGTGATCAAGAGGGCAAAGTCCATCAAATTCCAAGGAAGGCTGTTTTGTGTTCCCAAGAAGGACTCTGACAAACTCAGAGTCATTCTGGCTTTGTCTCCTCTCAACAAGTTTATCGAGAACAACAAGTTCAAGATGTTAACCCTTCAACACATAAGGGCCCTATTGCCCAAAAGGGCATACACAGTCTCCATAGACATGGCAGATGCCTATTGGCATATTCCGATGAATCGCCAGATCTCCTCTTACCTAGGATTCAGGCTACAAAAAAGAAAGTATGTTTTCAAAGCCATCCCCTTCGGGCTAAACATAGCCCCAAGGATCTTCACGAAGCTTGCAGAAGCAGTCATTCAACAACTACGCCTACAAGGTGTCCAGGTGGTGTCATACCTGAACGATTGGCTGGTGTGGGCAGCATCGGAAGCAGAATGCTTGCAAGCATCCAAAAAGGTGATCCAGTTCCTGGAACATCTAGGATTCAAGATCAACACCAAAAAGTCTCGACTATCTCCTGCTCATAATTTCCAATGGCTAGGCATACATTGGGACTTACAGTCACATCGCCTCTCCATTCCATTAAAGAAGAGGAGAGAGATAGCAGGATCTGTTAAGAGACTCCTAAAATCCAGTTGGATTTCAAAACGCCAACAGGAGAGAGTGCTGGGCTCCTTCCAGTTTGCTTCAGTGACAGACCCAGTGCTAAGAGCACAGCTAAAAGATGCATCAGGAGTCTGGAGAAGATACACATCAAACGCTCGAAGAGGTCTAAGAAGACCACTACCGATTCGGCTACGATTACTTTTCAAGCCATGGTCGGAGGCCGGAAAGTTCAAGAGGTCAATACCTCTACAGCCGCCTCCACCCTCAGTTGTCATCCATACGGACGCATCATTGGAAGGAGAGGGGGGTCACTCCCATCAGTGCAGAACTCAAGGAACTTGGTCCTCTCTGTTCAGGACTTTTCACATCAACATTTTGGAGGCCATGACAGTCTTTCTCCCATTGAAGAAATTGTCCCCTCGTCCTTCAATCCACGTAAGACTAATTCTGGACAGCAAAGTGGTGGTAAGATGTCTGAATCGTCAAGGCTCAAGATCGCCTCAACTCAACCAAGTGATGTTGGCCATCTTCCGACTAGCGGAAAAGAAGAGATGGCACTTATCAGCAGTTCACCTTCAAGGGTTCCGCAATGTGACAGCGGACGCTCTATCCAGGATAGCTCCGATAGAGTCAGAATGGTCCCTAGATGCGAAATCATTCTCCTTCATCTTGCATCAAGTCCCAGAACTGCAGATTGACCTCTTTGCAACGCGCGACAAGAAGCTTCCTCGATACATGGCTCCGTACGAGGACCCTCGAGCCGAAGCAGTGGACGCCATGTCCCTGGACTGGAACAAATGGACCAGGATTTACCTGTTCCCTCCACCCAACCTGCTGTTGAAGGTCCTCAACAAGCTGAGATCTTTTCAGGGAACAGCAGCCCTAGTGGCTCCCAAGTGGCCCCGGAGCAACTGGTTCCCCTTGATTCTGGAATTACAGCCGAAGCTGATTCCTCTGTCAGACCCAGTATTGTCTCAACAAGTTCAGAAGTCGATTGTCTTCGCTTCATTACAGAAAACCCGAGACCTTCATCTCATGATTTTCTCTCCCTAGCAGTAAAGAAAAGGTTCGGGATCTCGAAAGAAAGTATTGACTTCTTGGAGGAATATAAGTCAAAATCTACCAAAAGGCAATACGAGTCATCTTGGAAGAAATGGGTGGCTTTTGTCAAGGCAAAGAATCAAAAGGAAATCTCGATGGATTTCTGTTTGTCTTTCTTTATTCACCTTCATGGACAAGGTTTAGCAGCCAACACGATAACTACGTGTAAATCTGCCTTGACAAGACCTTTACTGTATGCCTTCCAGATAGACTTGTTTAATGAAATTTTGATAAAATCCCTAAGGCCTGTGTCAGAATTAGACCAGCAGCACCTCCAAGGCCCATCTCGTGGTCTCTTGATAAGGTGCTACATTTTGCCTCAAATTTGGACAATGAGGCTTGCTCTTTGAAAGATTTGACTCAGAAAGTTATTTTCTTGTTTGCTCTAGCCTCAGGGGCTAGAGTTAGTGAAATAGTGGCCTTGTCTAGGGAAGAAGGCCATATCCAGTTTGCTGAAATAGGTAAGCTAAACCTCTTTCCTGACCCAACGTTTCTCGCCAAGAATGAGATACCCACTAAGAGGTGGGGGTTCCTGGAGAATCTGCCCTCTGAAGGAAGATGTCTCGCTGTGTCCAGTGGAGAGTCTAAAGGTCTATCTTTACAGAACTTCAGACTTCAGGGGAGGACAGCTCTTTAAAGGAGAAACATCGGGTTCATACCTATCACTAAAACAACTGAGGGCGAAGATCACCTACTTTATTCGCAGAGCGGATCCTGACAGTACACCCGCAGGTCATGATCCTAGGAAGACTGCTTCTTCGTTAAATTTCTTCCAGCTTATGGACTTCGAGAGTCTTCACTCGTTTACTGGATGGAAGTCATCCAGGGTGTTCTTTAAACACTATGCAAAGCAAGTGCAGGAATTAAAGCGTTTCGTGGTAGCAGCAGGTAGCATGCTAAAACCTGTCGCTTAGTGCTGCAAGGAACAGTGAATTATGTGTGACTGTAAATCTAAATGGTGTGCATGTTGGCAGTTTATAGTGAAATGTCATCACGGTGACATTATGGACGGTTCCAATATACTAAGATGATGTAACATAGACTGAACACAAGTGCCATGTGTTTCTTACATAAGTGTAAATAGATAGATTCTCAGAAAGACATTAAAATTTCTAAAAGAAATTTCATGTGAGGTGGCAAAGTTTTATTTTTCAGATAAAACAAGCATTTCTGATTTATTTTATCTTGTCTATGTTATTGAAATTATTTTTTCATTTACATTTTTTACATTGTTGTAAATGTATGCTGAACTTTATTTATTGCTTGACAATAAATGATTAATGGTTTTGTATGTCTTATTTCGCCTTAAACCTTTCTAATAAAGCCTATATGAGAGCATTTATTTAAACCCTTTATTCTGCATGAACTAATTGAACAAAAGTAATAACTTTGTTCCTACATTTATACAAACCTTTCTAGCTAGATGGAACTTGTTCCAATACTAGTTACAAACTTTGGCTAATGACATACAGTGAGACCTGCATGTCTTTTGAATGCTAGGTAGGTTACATAAAATATGCAGCTTTGAGACTTTTCCAAGTCTAGTTTGACTCTTCCCTGTAGGGGGCAGGAAGCACTAACATAGTATATGATTAGCAGAAATGACATATAACGGTAATGTCATAGGTCTCTTACGTCTAAAAGAACCATGGAAAGATTGTCTTGAAGTCGAAAGGCACAACTGGGAAATCCACGATACATTAATGCTCTGGTAAACTTCCATCAGGACGATATGGCCTGAGCCTGAAAAACGGATTTTGAGCGAAGCGAAAAATCTCTTTTTAGGTGAGATAGCCATGTCGTCTTGATGGACCTGCCCTCCTTTCTATGAAAGGCCTTGGCAAGTTCCCTCCCGATATTACTGTATCTAAAAGTACCGGCTTAACGCTACAAAGGAATAAAGATGGCCAACGATTGTGGCGCCATCTGAGTACTCAAACAGTAACGGAGGAGGAGAATTTTGTAACGGCTCCTCTTTTATTTTGCCACTTTTTTCCCTCGAAGCGTAAACGCTATGCGGGGTGCAGATTGCTATTGGCGTGTCAAGAATACGTCCCCTGGTATTATGCGATATCCTAAAAGGAAACTTTTAGGATATTCGTGTCAGGGGTTAGAATTCTGGAGACCTTAAGTTAAATTCTCTGGGAATATCACTGTAGTCAAATATACCCTAGGAGGCTACTTAAAGGAACCTTCCATCAGGACGACATGGCTATCTCACCCAAAAATAGATTTTTCACTTCGCTCAAAATCCGTTTAATGATACACCAGACGCACAGACAAAATCAATACGACTTAACAACATAACACAAGATATCACTAGAATTATTAAGAGAGCAAAGAAAACAAACTGCACGATCGTTCCTATGCCAATATCTGAAGTAATTGAAGAGAGAGACTTTTCCAGTCTAGCCGAGGTAATAATGAGAATAGCAAATGCAAGCAGTGATGAATGTAAGTTTCCTAAATCTGAGAAAATGGCTATAGTCACACCAGTTCTGAAAAATGCACTGGACCGCCAGGAATTAAGCTCATATAGACGTATTTCAAATCTATCCTTTGTTTCAAAAGTGCTTGAATATGTAATTCTTGAACAACTATTCAGCCACTTAGAAGTAATAGAAGCTTTGCCTGACGACAGCCATCTGCTGTGTTGTAAATGATATGCAAGAAATGATGGATGAAAATAAATGTAGTATTTTAATATTGCTCGATCTCAGTGTTGCTTTTGATACAGTTGTACATGAACTGCTACTAAATGATCTACGGTCCATCGGCGTTGAAGATAAAGCTTTCGAATACCTAAAAGACTGCTTGGTTGGTAGAAATTACTGTGTACAAATTGGAAACTCTTATTCATCATATGAACCCTTAAACAGAGGGGAACCCCAGGGGAGTGTACTTGGCCCGATCTTATTCTGCATCTATACTATTGGTCTATCGAAAATACTACAAAGGCAGGGCGTGAAGTTTAAACTATTTGCAGATGAAACACAATTTTACTTCTCCATAAATGATATACATGACACTACTGAAACTCTAAACCGAATCCTTGATAGTGTTAGAGAATGGATGACATTTAAACAACTAAAATCAAATGAGAACAAAACTGAATTCATGGTGGTGGGCAAGAGAATCAGCGTGAGAAATTTAGGTGATATTCAAATGAACACAAATAATGACTCGGTGCCGATATCTAGTAAAGTTCGAGATCTAGGTGTATTCTTGTCTGTAACCTGTCTCTAAATGCTCAAATAGATAATGTAATAAAAACTGCTGGTTATCATCTCAGAAATATTGCGTTTATAAAAAAGTACCTGGACGAAAATTCCGTAAAGAAACTTGTGATAAACTGTGTTATTACCAGGATTGACTACTGCAAGTCTGTCTATTGCAATTTACCAAAAGGGCAACTTAAAAAACTACAAAACATAATAAATAGAGGAGAAAGAATGATAAAAGGTGTCCCACCTAGAGAAATAATCACCCCTATACTAATCAATTTATGTACAATAACCCACAAAGTTATCAGAACGGGGCGTCCAAAATACTTAAGAGCACTGCTACATATTGCGCAGTCAAGAAATCGTGTCTACACGAGAATAGTTACAGATGGCTTAAAACTGTGGGAACCTAGATTTATGTCTACTTTAGGCTCCAGAGCCTTTAAATATGTGGCCCCAAGACTAGGCTCCAGAGCCTTTGAATATGCGGCCCCGAGACTAGGCTCCAGAGCCTTTAAATATGCGGCCCCGATACTATATAACAAGCTCCCATGAAGCATTCGAATGATTGAAGACGTTAAGGCTTTCAAGAAGAAACTGAAGACTTTCTTATTTCATGAGTCCTTTGACAGTGACGATTTAACAGTAAATGAACAATATGCGATATGAAACGTTAAATACTCTGAACGAACAAGATGAAATGATAGTAGAGGTCCTGTAGAGAGCGGGGTTCCCCTGCTGTATCGGACCGGAAAAGCAGCCATCAAAGTAAAAGTAAAGTAAACTACTCAAGAAACCTTTGGATATTCAGTGATTTTATGTATTGCTGTCTGGGAGTTATACAGAGCATGGGTATTAATGTTTTCAAGTGTGACAGATTTAATGTAATATATATATATATATATATATATATATATATATATATATATATATATATATATATATATATATATATATATATATGTATATATATATATATATATATATATATATATATATATATATATATATATATATATCATTCGCTTATGATCGGTTGTCTACTATTGCAACCGGGAAATGATTATGAAAATTAATGCTTGGTAATAATACTTAGTTAAATCTTAGTTTCCTTCTGCGGTTGAGTAGAGTGGGTCTCCCATCTACTACGATGGCTTTTTAATTTTTCTCCTTCGTTGTATTGTTTTAGCCATATATAGACAGTTGTTTCGTCGATTGGTTGGCTTTATTTTTGTTATGTCTCTGCTCATGCACAATCAATACCAATTAAAATACACGAATGCACAAACTGCTCTAAATCTGACACCCACTGTTATTGGTAAAACACCTTAGCTGCCAGCGTGCGTACACTAAGATGTCTCAAATAGTATGCATAAAGGCTCAAGAGCCAGCCAGACCAAATCAATTCTGACAGTTAAAAAGCAAATGGGCCAACCATGAATGACAGTAGGTTTCCCACAAGGACACTACCAACCACCAACTAGTAGTTAAGATCGTAAATGAGCGACCATAACACTTCCCCTTTTGCGTGTTAAATATAGGTGGGAAACCAGTACCAGAGATTGACTTGCAAGCGTTCTTCTGGTGCTCGAGTGCGGCTACTCCTACTTGGATGCAGGTTGGTACCAATACTTCATTCACAACTGACATTGGCTGGCAAAGATTGAGTCTCATTGACTAAATTTTGTTGTAAATCAAAAGTGTCTATTAGTAAATCGAATGGAACTGATGGTTTCTGAGGTGCTGCGTGTATGACCAATTGTAGGGTAGAATATCTTCGTTGCAATTGATCTTAATGTCGCACCCACACATGGTTGCCAACTTGAACCTCAAACATATAATTCCCATGTAGTCCAATGATGATTCCAGCTTTCCAACATGAAGCTTTTGGACGATAGTTTCTCGTGTACACTGATTTATTCAACACAAACGCTCCAAGGTGATTTATAGTGGTTGATTCCTTAGTGATTTCCCTTTGGTGTAGAGCATGTAGTGTGGTGCGCAGTTTTCGTCCCATAAGGGCTTCAGCTGGGGATACATTGTTGATACTGGGATTGAGTGTTGTACGATAATTGAAACAAATTTTGTAATACTTCTTCTGTTGTTCCCTCCCCCTGTGCTTTCAATAGAGCATGTTTGAATGTCTCCATAAACCGTTCAGCAAGACCGTTGGACTGGGGGTGATACGGTGGTGAATGTATATGCTGGATGCATAGGGACTTATGAAATGCTTCAAACAAGTCTGAAGTGAATTGCATCCCATTGTCCGAGACAGTGGTCTCAGGTAACCCGTGCTGGGTGAAAAGACATTTGAGTGTTGATATTGTTCACCAAAAGCACCTCTGGCCACTTGGAAAGTGCATCTACAATAACGAAATAATTTTGGGCCATTGATAGGTCCGCCATAGTCTATGTGAAATCTTAACCACTGATGTTGTAATGTTGGCCATGAGGAAACAATAGGTGATGGGTCTTTTGCTACTTCAATGCAGCGATGGCATGAATTGACAGTTTGCTCAATGTGAATGTCCATGTTAGGCCAATACACAATGCTGCGAGCCACAGACTTCATGCGATTGATATTAGGATGTGCTGAATGCAATTGTTTGAGCACAGCTGGTCTGAGGCTATTTGGAATGATGACACGATCACCAGACATCAAACAATTATTAATGATTAAGAGAGAGGCACTGCACTGCTTCAATTGCTACAAGTCCCCATGAAGTGCGGATGGCCAATTTGTTTTCAGAGAGTGTATGGCTTCTTGCAGAAGGGCATCTTTTTGGGTTGCTCTATGGACTCCAGATGCTGTGACAGGGATGTGATGAATGCAATATGAGAGGACTCGTTGAACATACCGTTCGTCTGAAATCGTGACTATGACAACATCATCTTCTACTCTTCGAGAATTGATGAAGCGTGATAAGGCATTGGCCTGACCGAAATTAGTTCTCTTCGTATACTGGATAGAAAATTGTAACCCAGAAAAATTGTAGCCCAGCGTTGCAGATGACTTGCAGTGTAAACTGGGAGGCCTTTCTTAGAGCCAAGAATGGATAGTAACAACTTGTGATTAGTCAACAAATTAAAGTGTCGACCGTATAGCATCTTGTGGAAGTTTTTCACTGCAAACACTAGAGCTAAGGCCTCCTTTTCAATTTGGCTGTATTTCGGCTCGGCTAATGTCAGAGATCATGACACATGCATAATGGCTTTTTCTGCCCCATCGTAGAATTTGTGTGAAATAACTGCACCAATACCATAGCTAGATGCATCAGCAGTGACAGTTATTGGCTGCTTTGGATTGAAATTTGTTAAAAGGAGATCGGACTGGAGCATGCTCTTGATTGACTCAAATGCTTCTTGACACTACAAAGACCAGGACCACTAGCAATCCTTTGTCAACAGTTGATTGAGTGGGTCCTTAGCTGTATGCAGAGCTGGTAAAAAGTTACCATAATGCAAAACAAGTCCCAAGGAAGATCGCAACTAATCGACATCATTTGGAGGTGGCATGAACTGAATTACGGCTATGGTTTCCGGATCCGGTCTCCTTCCTGCTTTGCCAAATAAATATCCTAGGTACTTAATGGATTCAAGGAAAAATTGACATTTTTCAGCACGAAGATGGAAACCAAATTGCTCAATGCGATCCAATATAATGTTGAGCCTGTGGGAAAGTTCTTCTGGTGTATGTCCAATGACAACAATATCATCCAAGTATGCCGCTGCGCCTTCAACACCACTGAGCATTATGTCCATGGTCTGTTGGAAAATGGCGGGTGCTGACTTCACTCCAAATGGCAGTCACTTATGTTGAAATAAACCACAGTGCTTGTTGATGGTCAAAAACTCTCTGGATGATGGTTCCGCTTCAATTTGAAAATAGGCTTCAGTGAGATCTAATTTTGCAAAACATATACCACCATTGAGCATGGTAAACAAATCCTTGGGTATTGGAAGAGGATATTGATGATCTTCGAAAGCATTGTTGAGGCCGTTAGAATAATCGGCACACACACGAATGGTTCCATTTGATTATCCAACAACAACAATCGGTGTAGCCCATTGTGAATAGTTGACCGGAGTTAAAACGCAAGTGGCTTCCAATCGATTGAGTTCTTGGTCCACTTGTTCTAAGGTTTCATATGGGACTGCCCTTTTGAGGCAGAAAACTGGTTTAATTCATGATTTTATTGTCAACTTTGCCTGAATCTTCGTACAAAGGCCAATGCCAATGCTTAATGCCGATTTATGAGTATCTTAAAGCTTTTGTGCAAGAGGTCCAGCAATGTTGGATGAAGGAGACTTGTTCATGCTTACAGAATTGCACACAGTATTTAAAGGAACTTCCAAAAGTCCTAGCCTTGATATGATGCCCAAACCCAGAAGATTTAATGTGCCCTTCGTGACATAACATGCACCATGTGTGACGATGTTGTTGAAGTTGAATGAGGAAGTCAATGCATCTGTGAAGCGGATTTGATCACCATAAGTGCTGGTAACTATGTGTTCCGTTGCTTGGAGTTGTGGTCAACGAAAGAGATCTCAGGATTTGGATGATAAAACTCTTATGTCTGAGGCAGTGTCAACCTGCATTCATGTGGCACAGTCATTGATGAAGACAGTAATGTACTGCAAAATTAGCAACAATACTGTTGGAATGGCTCACTGAATTGTGTTGCTGGAACTTTTTAGCACGGAAAAATCCAATTTTATGACCTAATGGGTTGCATTGCTTACATTTGGTGCGTTTGAATGGGCAAAACCGGACAAAGTGCCATTCACAACAATTCCAACAAGTTGTGAGTGGTTTGCAACTGTCAGTTGGTCCATGTGGCATGGCTCGTGACTGTGGTCTGTTAAATGAATTTCTCTGATATGATGAAGTGTTTATATGGCCCTGATGAACTGCATTCACAGTATTAGGCACTGATTGATTACCTTCCTGAATCATAGCAGTGTCGTTTTTGAGATTAAGGAATCGTTAACAGCCTCTGGTGACTTGTTGAAGTATAATGCTTAGATCTTGTTCAATTTTAGCTAGTATGCGAGTATGGATGTCGCTGTCGATTGATGAACACAAGCCACTAACAAAAATTAAGCATTTAAATTGATCATTTGTTAATGAGGCTAGCTTGAACAGTGCTTGCATACGTGACAAAGTCATCTCCTTCCGATTTGGTGAGGTTCAAGCATTGGAATCTGGTGTTGAATAAGGATGGCTGCTCACAAAAATTTCTTTGAGAATGCAAACCACTTCATCGAAAGTGTAGTCATGAGGCGTCTTTGGAGGGATAAAGTTATAAGATTTGTCATTTTCAATGGACCCCAGTTTGCGTAGCAATGTTTGTACTTTCAAAGAATCATCCTGTGATGCGAATTCCACTCGAAAAATGTCTTCAAAGCGCCTGAACCCCACCTCAAATGTAAGACAAACTACAGGGTCAAAATGGAATTCATTGATTGTGCTGGCAATTGATTCAATTGTTGGGGCACTGGTCGGCGAGCTGGGACGCTTAGAAGATAATGTATAAAGTTTCTGGGTAAATAACTCAATGAGATTGAGTTGTTGCATTAATATGCGAATATCTTCCAAAGACATGTTTCAAAAGGATTCTCGTCACCAGATGTTAAGTCTCTGTTCATGCACAATCAATACCCATTAAAATAAATGAATTTACAAACTGCTAGATATCCGAAACCCACTGTTATTGGTAAAACACCGGAGCTGCCAGCGTGCGTACACTAAGATGTCTGCAATAGTATGCATAAAGGCCCAGGAGCCAGCCAGACTAAATTGATTCTTAATGTTGAAAAGCAAATGGGCCAACCTGGAATGAGCAGTAGTTTTTCCCACAATGACACTACCAACAACCAACCAGTAATTAAGGGTGCAAATGGGCGATTCTAACAGTTTTCAAAAATCTGGTGAAATACCGCTCAGCTGAAGTTCTAATTTCCGGTCACGGTTGGGTAGCTCATATTATGAGTGACAGATGGCTATACATGTAGGCGTACTTTGCAAAGCTGGAGTTTGTCTGTGTCACCCCGACACTGCCACTGTGCCAGTTGATGTCTCGTTAGACTCCGCTCCCAATTACCTCTCTGATACGTTCTTTACGTTAAATACATTGCTATGGTGGCTAAAAAGTAACTCATTAAGTAATCATTTTTATATCATAATCTAAGATTATTGGGTTAATTTTTCCATAAATATCTAGCTGATATTTTGATAAGATACCAGCATTAATTCTATAAAATTATTCTGAATGAACTTTAACTTTTATTGAGCAAAGTTTCAAAATGCTTTGTCCTAGGAACCTAGTCTCATTAAAAGAATGTAACAGTTGCTAGTTAGTGACTTTCGAATGAAAATCAATGAATTCAGGTATCATCAGTTTTGCTGTATACTATACAACAACAAAATAATATGCAATAATTTTAAAGTGTTCCTTTTTTCTAAGTACTGTATTCTTCAATATCTTAGATCACGCGTACCAAATGTCCTTTTATAAAATGATATATTGGAAAACCAGGAAAATGTAAATGCATACATATACATACATACATACATACATACATACATACATATATATATATGTGAGCAATTGTACATGCTCAGGAGCTGAATTAATTATCAATACTTACAATAGCAACGGGTTTGCCTAGCATTCGCAGGGCAGCAGATCGATCCCCACCCGGGACCGTGAGTTTACGTTGTTTACTGGGGAGGACACTTCTGAGCTTGAGCACTACAATGGGGGTTTGGATTTGACCGGCTGACATTTTAGTGAGCATATATTCTGATGAAATTAGGACTGAAACCAGTCATCTTCTGAACACTGCCTTTTATAGACAGTTATTGACCATCCTATATTTCTCCACAATTGCTGTTATTCCATTATAATACTTACAGTGTTTTGAAATTGCGTCCTCACTATATAATCATGAGCAAATATGAAGTTTATTTATATTTTCTTTGTTCAGAAGCATTGTTGTTTGCATACTCGAAAAAGGTTCCGTTTGTATATAATTGCCTTCACCAACTTCGTTGCGAAGGTTATGATTTGACAGGCGTATGTTCATATGTCTATATGTCTGTGTTTTTGTGATTCACATAACTCGACCGAATATCATGAAATTTGATGTGTTGATTGACCATGATCCAAAGACAAAAATTTGATTAGATTTTGGGAGTGATAGAGTCAAAAGTCAAGACCAAGGTCACAAAAAGGTCAAAAACGTCTTTTTGCCATTTCCTGGCCAATTTTGATAAAATTTTCAGGAAACTAGTGTCAAAAAGTGCACAATTCAATTGCCGACCTTGTGATATGCAACATGATATAGGTGAAGGTATGCGCTCTACTGAGCGCCCATTCAGGATTTATGCTTGTGTTTGCTACCCCTTAGGATTCTTTGAAATGACAAAAAGCATATCATGTTGTCAAGAAACATCAGCATTGTACATCATATTTCAGAAATTCGAGTTTGGTCTGATGCCGGCTAGTGACAGACTTCGGTGATTGGTTTTCCTCAAAAGATTAAAATCATGCTGCACCCTGACTCGCTGATTAAAGTAATTCTCATCCAACGGGGATCAAAGTTATATAACGTTTTATGAAATCTTTTCATATATCAATATATGAATGTTAATAAACAGTAAAGTCTAACAGTGCAAAAGTCCTCAAAGTTTTCCAGTTTACCCTACTTTTTACGTATGTCCTGATCAAGGTCTTGGTTCTGATCATGCAGTACAACAAAAATATCAACAAAATATCGAACCAGGTACATGCAACTTTTTAAATTTTTACATCCATATTTACAATCACTTACAAAAATGTCTAGTAACCAGGGTACCTTTGAATAATTTATTCCCTATTTGGTTCCCTCTGCGTGAAAAAATAATTTATAGAAAAACTGAACTATCATTGACATTCTACAAATTTATGGAGCTTCTGGATGAAAGCTTTATATGAAATTTATTTAGATACGTTTCTTGGTCATTGGGGAAAAGGAAATAGGCGAGTTTGTGTTAACTTGCTGATGTTGCCATTTTTATGAATTATGTTTCTTCGATTGCTCTTTTCCTAATCAGCAAAGTCGTCTTAAATCTATCACTGGGGACCAGCATGCATTATTTTTCATCTTAATGAAACTAGCTTACCATTGATTAACATATTTCTCTAAAATAAGCCCTGCTGTAACTTATAGATATTTTGTGTCGAGCTTCGCTTTCAAAATCGATAAGATCTAAACAGTAAGAAACTTATTCCCCGATCACACCTATGTACTAATGGAGCATAGAGAGTACGGGTGTGGCAGTATGGAACAAGTACGGAATTTTGTCTATTTTATACCACTTTCACACCGAATGGCTGAGCAATCTCGCACTGGCCGTACTTCTGCGGATAACTGCAGACGCCAGTAAATGGCTGTAAATGGGCCGAGTTCGTAAAAAAAAAAAAAAAAAAAAAAAAAAAAAAAAAGATAGAAATGCAAACAATCTGTTGGATTCATGGCGTTTTCACTGCAGAACAGTACATAGGGTGGCGAAGAGTTAGTGTACTTGTAACGCATTGACTTTATACTGGGCTAAAGTATGGGCTTAGATGGCCGCATGCAGCTGCGTCCTGGTATCATACGTAACGGGAGGGATGTCATACACTATGTGTGGTCAGCGTAGAGTTCTCGCATGTTATGTTTGATGACATACCACTGTGTAGATAACGGACTGTTGGCAAATAAATTGCAACATTACGCTGCGGATGACACATGGCTACTGTGTTCAGCTACGTAAATCTTCGTATGGCCTGAAAATCATATAAAAGAGCTTGTTGAATAAAAAACCTCATCCTTTGCACTTTGAAATTTGCAGCATACACATCCAAACACATCTAGTGTGTGATGGAGAGAGATCTACAAATAAGAATTCTGCTATATCTGCAGCACACTTATGCTCTGGTTGCATTTTATCTCTTAGACTCTGATGATAATAGAGAAGAAAGAGAAGAACCTCCACCAACCAAAAAAAAAAGAAAAAAAAAATAACAGAAGATAGCAAAATGGGTAATTACATTTTATTATTCATGTTTTAACTTAAATATTTCCAGGTGAGACCTTGGCTGCAAAGGAGACCTATGTGCATATCCTCGTTTTTAACATATCTGTCCAGGTGGAACCTTGACTGAAGAGGAGACTGATGTTTGGGCAATATCATCATCTGATGGCAGAACTAAATCTTGAGGATGTTCAATCTTTTACAAACTATGTTAGGATGAGTCCTAATTCACTCGAAGAACTTCTTCACAGGGTACAACACAGGATCACAAAGCAGGATACAAATTATAGTAAGGCTCTGTCGCCTGGACTGAAGTAGGCCATCACCCTACGTTATCTGGCAACAGGAAACAGATACAAGAGGTTGCAGTATGCATTCAGAATTGCACACAACACCATCTCTATACATGTTCCTGAAGTCTGTCAAGGTATCATCGATGAGTCTGCTGAAGGATTGATTGCATGCCCAACAACCCCAGAAGGATGAAAGGATATAGCAGACTTGTTTCACAGAAAATGGAATTTTCCCAAGTGTTTGGGAGCCATAGACGGCAAACATGTAGCCCTTCATAAACCTCCAAAAGGTGGCTGTTTCTACTTCAACTACAAGAATTTTTTCTCTATTGTTCGCCTATCTGTAGTTGATGCCGATTACAAATTTCTCTCTGTTGATATTGGACATAGCAGCTCTGATGCAATAATTTTTGCATCTACATCTCTGAAGCAAACATTGAGGAAGATGCTTTGCACTTTCCAGAACCTGAACCATTGCCTAATGATGAGGATGGTCCCCCATTCCATTCTACTTTATGGGAGATGATGCCTGTGCCCTGAAGACTCGGCTGATGAAACCCTCACCACTTTGCAACATGTCCCATAAACAAAGAATTTACAATTATAGGATTACATGAGGCAAAATGGTTGTCAAAAATACCTTCGGATTAATTACTTCAAGATTCTCTTGCCTGATAGCTACAATGCCACAAACTCCAGATCATGTCAACACCATCACATATGCTTGTTGTGTTCTTCATAATTACTTGCGATCTAAGAACCCAGCTCTTGACTATTCAATTCTTAATCAAAAGCATCCTGACGGCCATGAAGTTATTCCTGAAGCTTAGTGGCATTATGTTCACTTGCCAAAAATGGAAACCCAGTTCCGTAGCAATGAACCAACAGCTGTCAAGAACATAAGGTAGACTACTTCAGCTCAAAAGATGGAAGTGTTGAATTGCAAGACCGAATGATTAAATAATAAAACAGACTGACTCAAATTGAACAATACTCATTGATTCCCATGTACAATTTACTAACATTTTGATCCTGTAAATTTTATAATGTATAGTATTATGGTTTTTAAGGTATGAATGCTCACATTAAACTGTAATAAGAAAATTTTGAATTATGTTACCTTAAAAGCTTATCGCCAATAAGATATATGAACATTATGCCGTGTATTTAGCCCTAGTTAGTTTTAATGTATCCATGTGGCACATGCCATGTTATTACGTTATTATGATTATTGAAAATAGAAAGTGAAAGCCATGCCATAATTTTTGTTTATATGAATAACTTAGAGAAAGTTTGAGAGCTTTTTACCCCATAAATTAACACTGTTGTTGTAAACATGGTCTACATGATACAAAATAAAGTGCTATTATTACTGTTATAAGCTAAGCTACAGCCCTAGTTGGAAAAGCAGGTTGCTATAAGCTCAAGGGCTCCAACAGGGAAAATAGCTCTGTGAGGAAAGGAATTAAGGAAATATACTATAAGAGAAATTAAAGAATAATAACATTAAAATAAATCTGTTTTATGTAAACTATAAAAACTTCAAAATAACAAGAGAAAGCGAAATAAGATAGAATAGTATGCTCGAGTATACCCTCAAGCAAGAGAACTCTTCCCCAAGACAGTGGAAGGCCATGGTACAAAGGCTATGGCACTACCCAAGACTAGAGAGTAATGATTTGATTTTGGAGTGTCCTTCTCCTAGAAGAGCCGCCTGCCACAGCTAAAGAGTCTCTTATACCCTTACCAAGCGGAAAGTAGCTATTGAACAATTACATTGCAGTAGTTAACCCTTTGACCAAAGAAGAATTGTTTGGTATCTCAGTGTTGTCAGGTGTATGAGGACAGAGGAGAATGTGGAAAGAATAGGCCAGACTATTCGGTGTGTGTAGGCAAAGAAAAAATGAGCTGTAACTAGAGAGAGGGATCCAATGTAATACTGTCTGGCCAGTCAAAGGATGCCATAACTCTCTAGAGGTAGTATTACATATGTGGTTTTCCTCTGGTGTGAGAGTGTCTGCTTTAAACTACAGTGCAGATGCCGTGAGCAAGTGACCTTGGGTGACTGCACGAGGTTGTCTGCAAATTCTCTGCAGTCGTGCATAACTAGTCCGAACTCAGTCCGTGGCAGACGGCACATGTAATCCCCTGCCGGTGACAGTACGTACTCAATGCGAGGTGAGCACTGACAAGTCAACTGCCTACAACCTCGCATTAGTTCGGAGTGGTTACGCAGGGATATCATACATTTTGGATGAATATGTACAATTTCGGACTGATTACGCTCGATTTCGGACTGACTATGTACCAGACTGTGCGAGACAGCCTGCAGCCAAAAATTAAACATGGTTAATTTTTCTGAAATTGACTCCGGGCGTCCTCGGAAAGGCTCGTATGACCACGTACAACATCGGACTGAATACATACCCTTTTTGACTGCAGTTTGGATGGCCTCAAACAGCTAATACTGCCTGTCCAAGCCTGTATGAGGTTTTCTGAAAGCTGGTGTGAAAGAGGTATAATAATGAAGAGAGTACGCAGGCAATACATAAACTGCAGATAAAGTACGGATGTATAAACAGCACAGACTAAGACCTACAGATAGAGTAGGTCAGTTCACCTTTGAACCAAAATTCGACCCATTCCACACATGACGTAGCTCAGGGGAAAGACAGGGCCGCTTAGCCGACAGTAGCAGCTGAGGGTATCAACCTTGGTATCAACTGTTTGTGTGAGGGAAAACTATAATCAAGTCTCATGGTTTTAAAACAGAATTTCGTGAACTCTTACTTATAATATACTTATATAGAAACTTCAGGTAGCCATACTGATGCCGAAGAATTGTGCAATTTATGGGTGCATTTCCAATTGTAGATGGAATGGAGATCTTATGTTTCCTTTCTTCCCAAACATGAAGAAACAAAGAAAAAATAAGTTAATACCTGTAAGAAAGCAAATAACATAAATACAGATCATACCAGGAAATGCAGCTTACAGTTTGAAGCATCGGCGTATACTGTATATACAAGAAAACTCGGGTATGAGTTACTTGGAATACCTCTCCCAAAAAGACTACAGCGATAGGAGGCTAAAGCAATACCAACACTTCATTTGCCAACGTCAGGTAAGACGAGATTCTTTTCAAGATGTTGAAGGGATAATAGTTGGTATAATTTAATGGAGTATTCATTACGCTATGTAATTTCTTTATAGTGTCATGTTCAATGACCTCTTAATAGTTGGCATCAATTTCACTGCAAAGAATACCCTCATTGTGAAAAGGTATAAAAAGCAATGATAACACTGATACGCAACATCACTGTCTTCAGCTATCGTAGAAACCGAAAGTTTGTTAATGCAAATGCCTCATATTTATTTCTTTGAATGTTGATAAACATCACTTAGTAACACAGTGGTACCCATAAAGGATATCTGTGTAATTGATAACTATTTCAGGATATCAAAATGGGTCTTTTAAGCCTTATGTATTTAAGATGTGAAGTATCTTTCGAATTTAAATCCATTGAGAATATGTACTGCACTCACATTAACCTACATGGAAACTCAACCAGCTCAAGTTTTCTCCCTTTTCGTCATAATTCCTTGATTGATTTCTCAAACCTCACCCTTAATATCATAATCCTATTGGAAAGAGAAACCTTGGATTATAAGATATTTTTCTTTTCAATACGTTTCCTTGATAGAGGTCATTTTCATATTGCAAGTAAGGCTGGGTCACTAACACGGAAATTGCGTGCCGAGAAAAGAGGACTCACGAGTCTTACTCAAGATATTGAGTCTTTCTCTATTTTGGATGAAGAACCAGAAACTAGTGGGGAACAAACTTCATCTGTCACTTGGGAGACTTTGCACCATGAGCCATTATATATAAAGCGAGAAAGAGATTCTGTTCCTATCGATGAAGCCAAACAGTGAATTTGAAAAGCTAAAGATAATGGAATATCGGTTTAAGATCTTTAATTGAGAGAAATGTTTGATGCCCGGCAAAGCATTAGCAGGCGATATTGCAAATGTAGTATCACTTCCTAAAATGTCATACCTATTTTTGTAAGATATCGAACTTTTTCAGAAACATTATCTTAAATCAAGATATGGCAAAGGAGAGAATGAAATAGCGCAAAAAGAGTAATATGGCAATGAGTAAGAGGGCTAAATGATTAGGATGATAAAATGATGATGTACAATGTTTCAGCCAGCGCCAATCTGACTGTTCTCCTCTTCTTATTCTATTTCATAAACTTTGAGATTGTAATCAAGTATTAATCTGTCACAGATCTCTGAAAGTTCTTTCAGAGATTTGTGACAAATTGGTACTTCATTGGAATCTCAAAGTTTATTAAATGAAAAGGGAAGAGGAGAGCAGTCAGATGGGAGCTGGATGATACATTGTTTTTAAGTCCAGGAGCAACCTATTATTATTATTATTATTATTATTATTATTATTATTATTATTATTATTTTTATTACTATTATTATTATTATTATTATTATTATTATTATTATTATCATTATTATTATTATTATTACCTAAGCGACAATCCTAGTTAGAAAAGCAGTATGCTGTAAGGCCAAACGCCCCAACAGGGAAAAATAGCCCTGAGAGGAAAGGAAATAAGGAAACAGATAAATTAAGTTTCTGTCCAACAAATTGAGGTGAGAATCGGCAGTTGAAAACCAGACAACAAGAGAACAATGCTCGAAACAAGGTAGAATGAAAGAATTAAAACACTTCTTCTGAATAGAGTGATCACCGAAAATCTTACAAGACTTTCTCCATAAGCCAATTTGTTTTGCAATGGAAAAAGACACAGACCTAATGTTCTTCCCAATTGTACAATTGCTGTCAAGAATACTACCAAGAACTTTAAGAATCATATAGAGTTATAGGAACATTATTATTATTATTATTATTATTATTATTATTATTATTATTATTATTATTATCATTGTTATTATTATTTTTTTTTATCATTATTACTTAAGCGACAATCCTAGTTGGAAAAGCAGTATGCTGTAAGGCCAAACGCTCCAACAGGGAAAAATAGCCTTGAGAGGAAAGGAAATAAGTAAACAGATAAACTATATGAGAAATAATGAACAACTAAAATAAAATATTCCAAGAACAGTAACAACATTAAAACAGATATTTCATATATAAACAATAAAAAGAAATTTGTGTCAGCCTCTTCATCATAAAAGTATGTGGTGCAAGTTTGAACTTCTAAAGTTCTACCGATTCAACAACCTGATTAGGAAGATCATTCCACAACTTGGTCACAGCTGGAATAAAACTTCTAGAATAGGCTACTGTGTAGTATTGAGCCTCGTGATGGAGAAGACCTGGCTATTAGAATTAACAGCATACCAAAGAATATAAACAGGATGATACAGTCCGGGAAGATCTGAATGTACTGTAAAGGATGGTCAGAATTGTGGAAAATCTTATGCAACATGTATGACGAACTAACTATATGATGGTGCCAGAGATTAATATCTAGACCAGGAATAAGAAAATTAATAGACCGTAAGTTTCTGTTCAACAAATTGAGGTGAGAATCGGCAGTTGAAAACCAGACAAGAGAACAATACTCGAAACAAGGTAGAATGAAAGAATTAAAACACTTCTTCTGAATAGATTGATCACCGAAAATCTTACAAGACTTTCTCAATAAGCCAATTTGTTTTGCGATGGAAAAAGACACAGACCTAATGTGCTTCCCAATTGTATAATTGCTGTCAAGAATACTACCGAGAACTTTAAGAGTCGCACAGAGTTAAAAAAAAACATTATCAATGCTGAGATCCGGATATTCAAAGCAACTGCCCTTGACCTACTTACAATCATACTTTGAGTTTTGTTAGGATTCAACTTCATGCCCCATAATTTGCACCATGCCCTAATTTTAGCTAGATCTCTATTAAGGGATTCAGCCACATTCTAGTCCAGGACCGAATATAACAAGAAAGAAGAGGTAATAATAACCAAGATGGAAGCGGCAGACTTAGATTTAATGGAAAGATTGATTTCTGACTTAAGAAAAGCAGAAACACATATTATCATTATCATTATTAGGTAAGGTACAACCGTAGCTGAAAAAAAAAGAATGCTGCAATCCTTAGAATAAATCTTTCATATGTAGACTTTAAAAACTTAAGAAAATAAGACATTAAAATGAATTTTTCATAAATAAACTATAAAAACTTAAAAAAAAGAGAAAGAGAAATGTACCCTCAAGCAAGGGAACTCTAATCCAAGACAGTGGGAGATCATGGTGCAGAGGCTATGGCACTATCCAAGACTAGAGAACGAAGTTTGACTTTAGTGTCCTTCTCCTAAAAGAGCTGCTTACCAAAGCTAAAGAGTCCCTTCTACACTTACCAAGAGAAAAGTAACTAATAAACAATTACAAGGCAGTAGTTAAACCTCTGAGCGGAGAAGAATTGTTGTAATCTCAGTGTTGTCAGGTTTACGAGTATGAGGACAGAGGAGAATGTGGAAAGAATATGCCTAACTATTCGGTGTATGTGTGGGCAAAAGAAAAATGAACCGTAACCAGTGAGAGGGATCCAATGAGAAGGATACTATCTGGCCAGTCAAAGGACCAAATAACTCTCGCAGTAGCATCTTAAGGATATTAAAAAAAAAGAAAGAAAGAAAAAAAACATTTTATGCTTGAGGGGGAAATTATACGCGGTTTTGCTAACGTGATCAGTCAATGTTCTTTATCTCCGCCAAAAGAGAAACCCTTTACATAGCGTTATTATGTCATGGCTGGCTCTATTTCCTCTCTGGAAATAACCGAGTTGCTTCTACAGATATAAGTGCCTATGAACTGAAATTAATTCTTAGACTTCAGTGTTTTGGGGATGTCAAGTTTTGTTATTTGAACAAACTACTGAAAAACATAGTCCGCTTGTGCGGAGATACTAATAACTGGCGACAACTATTTTTCGTAATATACAGTATGGAGGTCGAGAGTATTTTGTTTTAGGTATTTTTCTCGTGGAAGAAGTACATTTGAGTAAAAAGGCAATATTTGATAAATAACAGCACACATATTAGATATAAACTGGTGCAACTGATGAATAAATAGAGAATCTTGAATGCAGGAAGAAAACCATTTCCGCAGTCAGTGGGACAATCGAGGTCTGCGTACGGAAAATAAGTTGTGATTCAAGAAGCGTGCCTGACCTCAAACTATTATTGAGTTTTTGCATTCCGGTATTTATGTGTAATATAATTTGCTAATTACTTTACCATGTTATCTTTTATTCATTTATCTTGTCTGACATATTTGGTTCGCCAATTCCCCACATCTTTTCATCTGCTCTGTGGTATCCTTTAACTTGAATAGTTACTATCGTCATGCGACTAAACATTATCTTAAAACAGCTTGTCTCATTATGCCAGTCAAATGTAAAATGTGATATTTACCTAAAATACACATCTTATATTCAACAAATCTTTCATTATAATTGCTTAGATGTCTATGAAACCGAGGAAGATTTCTTGAATTTAAGATATTTCTTTTAGGTGAATTATCCATTTGACCTTTGCCTAGCAAAATGAGACTGACGCTGTTTTAAGATAATGTTCAGTCACACGATGATAGTAACTACTCACGAAATGGGGTACCTTTGGGGAGATGAGAGAATTGGGTAAAATTAAGTATGTCAAAGTAAAAGACGAGGAGATAAAAGGACAGACCTTATTTCGGTCAAAGTTACAAGCACAATAAAATAGATAAAAGGTAACAATGTAACTAGCAAATGTTATTACATATAGATAGTGTAATGAAAAACTTAGATAATGGTTTGACACCACGGCTTCTTAAATCAGTAACGATATTAACCATTTAAGCGTGAACCTAAGAATGATAACTATGAATAGTTATGTTTGACAAGTGTAAATTGCCTGGCACATACCTTGCTTTTGTTATTACGCCATCTAGCCACGATGACTTAACACCGTCGTGGCTGGATGGCGCTCAAAAGTTGAAGTTTTTTTTTTTTTTTTTGGGGGGGGGGTGGCGGTCCTGGTGCAAATAATCTTGGAAAAAAATATATCAAGAAGCACCTGCATTATTCCAAACTTGTACCTCGTAATTCTATCTTTGAGAGAGTAACGAATCATTTGGTTTGACTTTGATATACCAAGAAATAAATCCTTATTTAATTGTGATGGTTACATCTTATGAACGTTGTATTTGATTCCTCCTCTGTGAAACAGAACATTCTTGAAACAATTTTTCGTTTGGTTACTAATCCATATTTCGTATGTGGTGAATAATTCGTTATTTAGACTATTATCCCTGAAGGCGATTTGTCTGTTTCATTACTCCGATTTCTTTCCCGCTCAAGGATCGGAAACGCCATCCTATTTGCACATTACGGTTATCATCGCACTACCTTGTTTCCGAATTTACGATATAGGCTTACATATATTTTCTATTTCTCTATGGTCTAATCGCATAGTAAATAAAATGCCGATAAAGAGATCCGTCGATTTCATCAGCGTCTAGTACAAAATAGTTTGCCCTTGGAGTGGGAATGCCAGACGCAAGAGAGTCCTTCTTCTTTTGATAAATTTTATGGCAGCTTATTATAAGATTAATTATACCACAATAAGGTAATCATATATCAAAACTATTATTTCTTATATTTTCAAATGCTTAATATGATTTATTTTAATCAGTTACCATGCCATTGCAGTAGAAAATTTCTACAATGTCTTTGGCAAGGCGATCGATAGGGTTAGAGCTGCCAGAAAGTCTCATTTGTGCGCGAGTTGTTAGTGTGTGACTGTAACAGGATCGTCTATGTCCTGTCAACCTTTCGTCTATGATAGCGTGAAGTGCGTCGATGTTACAGAATAAGATCTAGGGTTAAAGTGAAATTAAGATAAAACACACTTACACCACGGTTGGAAAATATAATTATTAATTCTAATAATCATTTGGGTAGGAATTTAATATCAGGAAATTAGAACGTGGAGTCTTAATCATTATAAGAAACATCTTGCAAGGAAAGGAAAGGGTGTAAGAAGAAGAGTGTGTTCGTGGAAAGAAACGAACACACGCTGTGAAAGGAGGAAGAAGAAGTAGAGAGAGGAGACGCGAAGTTTTAGAGGCAGTATTTAGCAAAGAAAATGTGGGTTCGTTGGTGTTTTGCAGTGGTTTTATTCATTTCTGGCGGTTGGCACTCTGGTGCACAAGCCAACCTAAGTCATGCCGATGATCCTATAGGTTGTTCGCCGGCTTTGCAGTTCCTGGTGCAACATAACATCGCAAACCAAGAACATCTCGCACAACTACCCAGCAACGGTGAGTAGGTCCTCTCCTGAACAATCACCCACCCACCCCACCCATTCGTAAGTTCCACTCCTCTCATCCACCCACCCAGCATACCTGTCTTCCCTCGTCTTCTCCGGGCAATCCTCCTCCTCCACAAATCCCACCCCGGCCCCGACCAAGACCCAGACCCAATGCTATTATCCAATCTCTCCTTTCCACCGTCCCATAGACCCACCTGTAATTTCTTCAGACCTCATTTTAATAGATAATAATGAATTTGACCCCTCCCATCCCTGATATTATTCATAAGCTGAGTTTTGGGCTTATCTTCTATTGAAATCTGCTGATATTTACTTTTCACTTTACCATATTTATTGTTCTTAGGACTAGGCCTAGGGACGTACAAGTTGCTCCTTAATAATAGGCCTATGAGGTCGAATAAGCGTATGTAGGTTCATGTTTTGTAGTACAATCGACTCCACATGAACAAAACCTCAAAATCATGTGCACTTAAGTAGACGAATCTGAATCAGTTAGATTTACACTATCATAACACTGGAAAACAAGAAATACCAGCCTTCTTTGTCAAGTGGTAGCCTGTTGTATAAATCTTGGGGCTGCATATTTGAAAGCTCTCGAACTTGCTGTCGTTGTTGGTAACCAATACTCTGGCTGCAAAAATTTAATTATATATATATATATATATATATATATATATATATATATATATGTATGTATATGTATACATATATATGTACATATATACTGGCCATATATATATATATATATATATATATATATATATATATATATATATATATACAGTATATATCTATAAATTATTTAATGCATATATATATATATATATATATATATATATATATATATATATATATATATATATATATATATATATATATATACACACATAGGCTAGGCTATATGGGCTAGGAGTATACTGTAGGGGGCGTTATAAGGAACCACCCATTTTTTTTTGCCGAAAATTTCCTTTATTTTACTTCAGAAAAGATTAAATAATCTTAAATTGCATAAATTTTATATTTCAGAATAGATTTAAAGATGTTAATGCCTATATTTAGCGAGTCATTTTTCATAAGGATTATCACTCAAAAGCAATTTCTCGAATAGAAGGTTTTTATTTAACATTCGTTTCCATGTCAGAGTAAGGAATTGTTCTACTTATGTATATATATATATATATATATATATATATATATATATATATATATATATATATATATATATATATATATATATATATATATATCAGCCGTTACTGGTCCACTGCAGAAAAAAAGGCCAAAGACTTCCTTTCACTTTTGTTTGTTTATGGTCTCTCTGTGCCAGTCCACGTCCCCAAACTTCCTTAGTTCGTCGATCCATCGTCTTCTCTTCCTTCTTCTGCTTAATTTACAATATCTTGGGACCCATTTTGTTATTCTTAATGGCCCTCTATTTTTTGACATTCTCATTATATGTTCTGCCCATGTCAATTTCTTTTTGTTACATGTTAGAATATCCTCTAGTTTAGTTTGCTCTTGTATCCATGTTGCTCTTTTTCTGTCTCTTAGTGCTATACTCATCATTATTCTTTCTATAGCTCTTTGAGTTGTAACTTGCTTATGTTCTAAGGCTTTAGTAAGGCTCCAGGTTTATGATGCATAAGTTAATACTGGCAGGGCTATTTCATTAAATACTTTTCTTTTTTAGAGAAAGTGACTTTCTAATTTTCATATTCTCATTTTGTTTAACAAAAGCTGTCCATCCCATGCTTATCCTTCTTTTAATTTCGATCTCGTGTCCTGGGGAACCACTTAGCCTACTGACTGTCCCAAATACTTAAATTCATTAACAATCTCCAGAGGCTCGTCCATAACTTTTATTTGTTCTTTCTGCTTTTTTATTGAACATTATCTTGGTTTTACTCATATTCATTTTATTCCTACATTTCTGCTTTGCTATTCACATTTTCTAGTATCTTTTGTAATTTCTCCCATGACTCACAAAGAACAATTATGTAGTCTGCAAATGTTAAGTTGTTGAGGTATCCCCATTAATACTAATTCTTACATTTTCCCAATCTAAATTCTTAAAAACTTCTAGGCATATAGGAGAGATGGGGTCTCCCTGTCTAACTCCTTTATCAATAGGAATTTTCTCACTATCTTTGTGTAGTTTTAGTATTGCTGTACTTCATATATATATATATATATATATATATATATATATATATATATATATATATATATATATATATATATTATGTATATATGTGTACGAGTGTATGTTCGTTGTATGTATGTATAGGCTATGTCAGTTTGTGTCTGAGCATGCGCTTTAAATTAAGAATTAACCACGAAATCAGAAGGCAAAGAATGTCAGAAGTAAGAAAATTTTCAAAGAGTATGCATAGTGGACTTATCGACCGGGTGTGCTTAAGATTCATACTAAGATCCGAAATAAGAAATTTAATGGAACTCTAGCTTTTATCAAGCAATTAGTATTTGACTGCTGCTGATCACAAAAGCTCTGAACAATATGCAGTGCACGGCTAAATGAAAGATAAGAAATATTACTCATGATTGGCAGGTGTTCATTTTCTATGTAATTGAAAAGGAGTGAACCATACAAGTTTGTTAAGAATAAATTTGTGGTTCAAAGTGATTTACAGTCTTACCCACATTGTTTCATTATATTATGTGTCACATTTGACAACGAGTGTTTATTGGCAGATCCCACCTTTTGGAACAGGGTTACTTTCTGTGTCTTTGACTGGGAGTTGATCGCATCTCTGGTATCCAGGAATGTTTATTGTGGTGTTTATTGGTCCGATTATGACCACATTTTTATCAACGCTCCAAAGCGTTTCTTGTTAGTAAAAATAGGGTACGAGCAGTTTTTGCAACAGGTTCTGGACGTGAAAATAAAGTCGATTGATATTAGTACTATTTAGCATCAGCATCTGTAACGGGAAATGATTACACTTTACAGTATAAGAAAGAAAAAGGAAATCATCTGATGATGGACTAAAGATACCCATTACTAACAGCTAAATTTGCTTGGAATCTGCTGTCACCCAGACTGTAGAACTATATTTCAATAATGGTAGAACAAAGTATCTAAACCTTAATTCGGTATCATTTATAGTTTTATAAACACGGAAAACATTCATCTGGTATCCTATTGTAGTTTTACGCAAAATTTTTACCCTCTACGTTTGATGTGAACATGAAGGCTTCACGCAGCGTCCATAAGGTCAGAAATTTCTATTAACAGTGCATATCGCAATTCAGAAGCTATGCGAAAAAGTGCTTAGATTCGAAGCTAATGACATAGTCACTGAAGACAGTATTACACATGCATTTACTATGAATTGTGTATGAGTTGATTAAGAATGTGTCAATCCTGGGATTTTTATCCTCTTTTTGGAAATATAACCTTAAATTTAGTACATGAACGAAATCTTGCAGATCAGACTTACTCTGAGGTAATGAAACGCATTGTAGCGTAAACGTTATATAACATTTGACACTAAGATCATTTAGTCATTAATGGATCATAATATTTCACTTCGTTGGATGCAAATGCAATATTGATAAATTCTTTCCATGTTTATTGTGTAAATCATGAATTTATCATGAAAAGGCTGTCATGTAATTAACACATTTCAAGTGATTATTTGTAGAAAGTATGTTTAGACATACCCTTTAACTACTCTTCTAGAGGACTCTGCAGAAGTTTTAAAAACATTCGACTCCTCAGTTGTGTGTATTTGTATATTTTATTTAACGTTCGCCTGATTAGGAAAGAGAAGACATTATGCAGGGTAAAATGACCTTTCAATCATTATGCAATGAGGACAAATATGATTGGGAGTAGAACACCCCAAGTTAGGGAGCAGCCCTATGAGAGTTAGGATTTTTACAAGATGGACTATTCCACGAACTTGCAAAAAGTTAATAATAGTTAATAATAAATAGCCATCTACACCAACTGTCTGCATCCCAATTGATCACCGAAAAAGGGCTATAGACCAGATGATCCTTTGAATGAAACTGATTGATCTATTCTTTTGGTTTGATCTAATGGGATTTAACAATGCTTTAACGTGTGTGTGTGTTTTTTTTTTACTTTATTATTATTAATTGCTAAGCTACAACCCTAGTTGGAAAAGAAGGATGGTATAAGCCCAGGGGCTCCAACAGGGAAAATAAACCAGTGAGGAAAGGAAACAAGGAAAAACAAAAGAATTTATGAAGAGCAACAACATTAAAATAAATATCTCCTGTATAAACTATGAAAAAACTTTAACAAAACAAGAGTAAAAGAAATAAGATAGAATAGTGTGCCCAAGTGTACCCTCAAGCAAGAGAACTCTAACCAAAGACAGTGGAAGACCATGGTACAGAGGTTAAGGCACTACCCAAGACTAGAGAACAATAGTTTGATTTTGGAGTGTCCTTCTCCTAGAAGAGCTGCTTACCATAGCTGAAGAGTCTCTTCTACAAGAAGAATTGTTTGTTAATCTCAATGTTGTCAGGTGTATGTAGGCAAAGGGAAAGTGAACCGTAACCAGAGAGAAGGACTCAACTTAGTACTGTCCGGCCAGTCAAAAGTCCCCATAACTCTCTAGCGGCAGTATCTCAATGGGTGGCTGTTAGGAGTATTCAAGCCACTGCCATCCTGAGTATATATAACCCTTTCGAAAACGCATAGGTTACGTTTCGTAGGTAAAGTGCTAGAATAGAGGTTTTCCTGCTCCCCTACTCCAGTTTTCCTCTCTGTTTATTAATAATTTCCATTATGCTTTTTCTTGCGTCCACTGGGTTCGAATCTAAAGTCGTGTACTGTGCCTCGCGGAGTTAAATATACTGTTTTATTCCTTGAAATAAGCATGAAACCTTGTTTGAAGTTGTGCGCTTACGTTTATTATCAGTACAACATACTGTATATTTGAAATGCACCCACGTATTTCTTTTTTGAAGAATTATCTCATGTATATCTTGTGTATAATGATTGGTCAACATAATGATACTTTTTGTTTGTTTACATATGTAGAAGTATATATATATATATATATATATATATATATATATATATATATATATATATATATATATATATATATATATATATATGAATTTAATTTATGAATTGGATTACTTTTTCATGAAACAAAATTACCTCCAGCTTTTATGGTGTTTGATTGTTAAAGCATGATTCCCTTGCGATTTTTTTTTTCTAATGGTTGACCATGAATAAGTGATTGAAACATTTCTCAATTAACATAGCCGTATGTGTAGATGGTCATAAGTTTATTAGAAATATGTGAAAAAAGGAGAGAGAGAGAGAGAGAGAGAGAGAGAGAGAGAGAGAGAGAGAGAGAGAGAGAGAGAGAGAGAGAGAAATTTTTTTTTAGATCTCACACACACAGATGTGCACAGTATATATATATATATATATATATATATATATATATAATATATATATATATATATATATATATATATATATATATATATATATTTATATATATATATATATAAATCATCTCCTCTTACGCATATTGACTTAGAAGCCCTCTGTTAAATTTCGCCAGTCGTCTCTATCTTAAGCTTTTAAATCAATATTTCTCCAGTCATCATCTACTTCATGCTTCATAGTCCTCAGCCATGTAGGCCTGGGCCTTCCAACTTTTCTAGTGCTTTGTGGAGCCCAGTTGAAAGTTTGGTGAACTAATCTTTCTTGGTGTTTGCGAAGAACATGTCCAAACCATCTTGAGTAATCTCTGTTATAGTTTCATTACTAATTCTGTCCTGCCATTCAACTCCCAATATTTTTCTGAGAGCATTGTTCTCAAATCTACAAAATCTGTTGTATATTGTTTCATTGTCATATCACAGCTCGTGTTCATACAGTAACACTGATCTCACTAAACTGATATGTAGCATGATTTTCATATGTGATTTTAAGCGATTTGGTTTCCATATTTTACCTAAGCTGGCCATTATCTGATTTGCTTTTTTTTTCAATCTTTCAATAAACTCCAATTCTAAAGACCTTGTATCAGCTATCATAGTTCCTAAATACTTAAATGATTCCAACTCAGTAATCCTTTCTCTTTCCAATGATATTTCATCTTCCATTGCATATTCCGTTCTCATCATCTCTGTTTTTCTTCTATTTATCTTAAGCAGAACCTCATGTGATATTTCATGTATTCTGGTTAGCAAGCTTTGCAAGTCCTCTCGAATGTTGCTAATAAGGACAGCGTCATCAGCATATCCTAGGTCCACTGATTTCCTGTTACCAATCCAGTTCAATCCTTCTCCGCCATCCCCAACTGATCTATACATTATAAAATCCATGAGGAGGATAAACATTAAGTGACAACATATTCCCTAGGAGTACACCACTGTTTCATGGAAATTCACATGACAGGGCTCCATTAACATTAATTTTGCCCTTGCTATGGTCATGTACAGACTTAATCAAATTTACATACTTAAGAGGAACTCCATAATAACGCAGAGGTTTCCACAAAATTGGCCGGTGCACACTACCAAAGGCTTTTTCATAGTCCACAAATGTCACCAAAAGTGGATTTCTATATTCTACACATTGTTGTACAACATGTTTTATAATGAAAATTTGGTCAGTACAACTTCTACCTTTTCGAAATCCTGCTTGTTCATCTCTCAATTTTTCACCAATCTTTCTCTCTAGTCCCTTTAGGATGAGCATACTACAGTTTATACAGTATCTTCATGATTTATATATATATATATATATATATATATATATATATATATATATATATATATATATATACACACATATATATATATATATATATATATATATATATATATATATATATATATATATATATATATCGATCTCCATTGTAACTAATTGCACTCTCATCTTCCTATGATTAGACGCCCTTAAACGTTGTCATATTGCCCCGTCATTTACCATGTTGATGGGTCGAGACAGAGTCGTTCATAAGTCTCACGAGGTCGGATGAAGGAGACTGCAATATGAATAACCATTGGTAATTCGAGGAGGTTCTAGAAACATCATTTCACGAAGGCCAACGTAATAAATGTAACTGTCAAATATTGGGGGTGGGGGGTGGAGAGTTCTTGAATCTAATACAGTATTATATTTTGTTGATATATAGATTTGAAATTGACATCATTTGTTCTAAATTATTTTACTCTTGCAGTGAGTTTTTAGAGAAAGTATGCGGTCCTTTCCATCATATAATTATTCCTTTCACTCATTCCGATGAATTTTATCTCTTTTCTAGGGTCTCCTTACACTCCCTGGTCATACACATTCACAATTACAACATTGTTTAAATTTTTATCAGTTATTTTTACATTAACTACAGTCTTCCCTGTTTTACCAGTCTTTTCTATCATGCGAGCAATTTGCTCGATGTTTTCTCTATTTATCTTCCCCTGCTACGATTTTTGATGTTTAAATGCTTTCCTAAACCGTCATTAACTGTTATTGTTTTCCAGATTCATTTCTGTCCCTCAACCCCACTCTCAAAAAAATTCTATTTACGTGTAATCTTAATAACATTGTCTTCCATTTGCTGTTTTTATATCCTTTCAGCCTTCTGCCCTCATTTCAAAACCTCCTTGATGAATCATAGACACCTTCCTTGTGTTTTGCCAATTCTTCATTTATATACAGTATATATATATATATATATATATATATATATATATATATATATATATATATATCTATATATCTATATATATATCTATATATATATCTATATATATATATATATATATATATATATATATATACAGTCTATATATATATATATATATATATATATGATAAATTTTCCACATTTAGACGTGTTTTTCATATTCAAATAAGCCATATTTTTGATACATTAATGTCTGGATTCTCTTACCGACCTCGGGATCAGAGCCACAGGCGAAAACACTAAAAGACAATAGCTTTTGACCGGCCAGGAATCGAACCCTGATCCACGAAACTTGTATCCACAACGACATACCACTTGGTCGAGTGGTATGTCACTGTTGATACAAGTTTCGTGGGTTAGGGTTCGATTCCCGGCTGGGCAGAAGCTATTGTCTTTGAGTAGTTTCGTCTGGGGCTCTGATCCCGAGGTCGGTAAGAGAATCCAAACATACTAAATGAAAAATATATGGCTTATTTGAATGTATATATATATATATATATATATATATATATATATATATATATATATATATATATATATATATATATATACACACACACCTACACACACATCATCCTTTCATTACCTATTAAACCTGTTTGTCAATCGTATCTTTAGCGTATTTTTTAATTATCCCTATTCCTGCACATACCCCATATATATATATATATATATATATATATATATATATATATATATATATATATATATATATATATGTATATATATATATATATATATATATATACATATATATATTTTTTAATTATATATATATACATATATATATATATATATATATATATATATATATATATATATATAGGCGTGTGTGTGTATATATGCATGTATTATCACCTGTTGCTAGTCCACTGCAGGAAAAGGCCTCAGGGTTTGTTTGAGATCTTTTTATGCCAGTCTGTACCCGAAAATCTTCTTAGCTCCTCAAACCAACATATCCTTCCCCTGCTTTGTTTGCAATCTCTAGGGACCCATTCTGTTATTCTTCATGTCGATCTATTGTCTGTCATTCTCATTATATATCCTCCCCATGTCCATTTCTTTTTCCTACAATTTTGTTTTAGGATGTCCCTCAGCTTTTTTTTTTTGCTCGTATCTATGTTACTCTTTTTTTTTTTTTTCTTTTTTTTTTTTTGGGGGGGGGGTTCTTAGTGTTATTCCCATCTTTATTTTTGTTCATGCCTCTTCGAGTTGTAACTAGCTTATATTCTGATGGTTTAGTAACGCTTCAACCTTCTCAGTCTTCTGATGTATTAGCTAATACTGGTAGTACTTTCTGATTAAGTTCCTATCTTTTTAGAGAAAGTGGCATTGTAATTTTCATAATCTTATTTTGTTTACCAAAAGCTCTTTATCCGATGCATAGCCTTCTTTTAATTTCGGTCTCATGTCCTGTGGAAAGACATTCTGTCTGTCCTAAGTATTTATATTAATTAACAATCTCTAGAGGTTTATCTATAATCCTTATTCGTTGTATTTTCATTGAACATTATCTTAGTTTAATCCATATCAATTTTCAGTCTTATATTTCAGGTTTCTCTTCAGATTTTCTATCATCTTTTGCAATATCTCTCATGATTCACTAAATAGGAATATGTAATTTGCAAATCTTAAGTTAATCCTTTGGCGCTTAGCCCGAAAAATGACATTCGGGAACAAAAGTTTTATCTTATTTTTTTCAATTGGTACGTCCAAACTATAACAAATTAAGACTTCTGGTTTGTTGCATCATATTGGCAAAAGATTGAACTTTGTGCTAATGTAAAAAAAGAAAAAAGCATAACTGGAATGCTAGAAAATAATAGAAGATTCATGTCGAACTTGAAATGTTTGAAAAAAAGTCATAAATATTTTTTTTTTTTTAATTAATGGAAAATTCAATAGTTTTGTTTGAGTATTTTTTATAATACATAAATTGTGTAATATTATGGATATTTCTCGTGGTGCAACCTCTTTGCAATAAATGTCATAGTAAGTGAGGAGTAAATTAATTAAAAAAAAAAATATCTTTTTGGAGCGAAAATTTCAGATTTTCCGACCTACTAATGTTGACGTTTTTCGTTCGTACGATTTAACAAATAAAGATAAGGAAAAATTAAAGACATTATTATAAAACGGATTAAATGGCCATCAAATTTAATAAAGAAAAATATATGTTTTGTTTGAAAAATATTCAGCAATTTACCGTTAGATAACGATATAAGTTTTGCAAGTTTGTGGTAGGTGTAATATGATAACATTTATATATAGAAGGGTTATTGCTTTTATATTGTTTTATATACCATATAAAAGTACAAAGAATGGGTTTTCTAATCATGTATGAAACATGTAATTTGCAGTTGTTTACTTAGCCTCCTGGCTAGTACAGTGGTAGTGTGTTTGCCAAGCATTCGCATGGCAGCAGATCGGTCCCCGCCCGGGCCCGTGAGTTTAAGGTGTTTACTGGGGAGGGCACTGCTGTGGTAGGGAACCCCAGTGTGGGTGGGGGGCCGCTTAACCGGCTGACGTTCTGGTGAGCATCTATTCTGATGGAACTGGAACTGAAACCAGACACCTTTAACCTTTGCACAAATTTCCCTAGAAAACATTTTTTACAAGAACGTAAATTGGAAAAAATAGGTCATTTTATAAATCAGCATAGGCCTGTCACGCATGCGTTGCTGCTACCCGTTTTCTTTTAGGCTCCACATTTCTCTCAACTATCTGCCAACTTGTAGTGTGAGTTTCGTTTTCCTTGAGTGACGCTCGTATTTACCCCAAAAATATGTTATGCACGATGCGACATTTCACATAATCGGACCATTTACGGCAATAAATATTTTCTCGCGTTATTGGGTTATCAGATCACCAGACGGTTAATAAGGTATTCCTTATGTATGTTAATTCCTACATTTTCCAAATCTAAATTCCTAAAACTTCTAGGCATGCTGTTAATAATTTAGAAGAGATTGGGTATCCCTAACTACTTTCTCAATTAGAACTTTCTATCTTCTGTAGTTTTAGGATTTCTGTACTTCCCATATAGATATCTTCAAGTGCTCTAACATAAGATTCATCTATTCTTTGTCTTTGAATGTCTTTCATTACTGCTGTAGTTTTGACAGACGTAAAAGCTTTCTCAGACTATAAATGTCAAATAGTGGTTTGTCATACTCTGTTGATTTTTTCATTAGCTGATATATGTGGATATGGTAGGTTGTTGAATACCTGATTCTTTGTAAATATTTTATATACAAGTATACCCGAACCGTCAAAAATTATGTCTAAATATTTAGATAAATATCCACACATACAAAAATTCAACACTATCCACCGTCTCCCCTTTCCTAACTACAACACCACGGGGTCGGCAATTTGTTGGAATGTGTGCTTTTCAAGTGAACCTCTTGTGGTACGCCTCCTCACACTAGGGTATGACTGCTCTCTCTCTCCCTTACGCATGACAGAATATATATATATATATATATATATATAAATATATATATATATATATATATATATATATATATATATATATATATATATATATATATAATGCCGCAGAGGACTGAGTGAGTCAAGAGGGGCCAGAGGACCGAGAGATGGGGCGTCATTCCACTAGGACTCTGTCTTACGGCTCCCTGTCTCTGAAACCTGCTCCAGCGGATAAGTGAAGCCGAAGGAAGGAAGAGCGGTGTAGGGTCCTTTCATTAGGGGAACCGGATTTTTGGGGCAATCTTTCGCCACCATGTGAGGGACCACCTAGTGAAGCTCCTATTACTGGAGCGTAGGCTTAGGAGGAGGGGTCAAGGGACCACCCAGAGGACGAAGTAGTCAAGGAAATATTGTCCTTCCGAAGGGTCCTCAGCATCATTATATATTGTATATATATATATATATATATATATATATATATATATATATATATATATATATATATATAATGCCGCAGAGGACTGAGTGAGTCAAGAGGGGCCAGAGGACCGAGAGATGGGGCGTCATTCCACTAGGACTCTGTCTTACGGCTCCCTGTCTCTGAAACCTGCTCCAGCGGATAAGTGAAGCCGAAGGAAGGAAGAGCGGTGTAGGGTCCTTTCATTAGGGGAACCGGATTTCTGGGGCAATCTTTCGCCACCATGTGAGGGACCACCTAGTGAAGCTCCTATTACTGGAGCGTAGGCATTGGAGGAGGGGTCAAGGGACCACCCAGAGGACGAAGTAGTCAAGGAAATATTGTCCTTCCGAAGGGTCCTCAGCATCATTAGAGGGCTCAACGACCTCCTTGAGCCTGCTCCTGCTCAAGTGTAGCATCACTCCACCGGTCTGGAACGCCGGTTTAGAGCCCCAAGGGATGCGAGGCTCTCCTTGGCCCTGCCCATCTCCCAGGACATTGGCAGCCCAAAGCCTTCTCAACGAGGAAGAGGGTCATGAAGTTAGAATAAATAGCGAGGCCTCTCATCAATGGAGAACCAGCATCTCTAAAAGAGTGGCAGAGGCTAGTGGGGCCACATGGGACCTGAAGGAAGTACAGGCCCTAGCAGCGAGACATTCATCAGTGAGACATCCCCCATCTCAGTGAATCAGGGAGGCTCTCTAGTGGTGGTTAGACCCGAGGAACACCCTAGCAGGGGTCTTACTACTTGATCCTCCTCCGGAGGTCCTCCTCCGGAGGTCCTCCTCTTCACGGATATGTCCAGGAAGGGATGGGAAGCTCATCTTCCAGACCAAGCGGCCGCAGGACTGTGGTCTATGGAGGAAAAGGTCCTCCACATATATGAGCTCGAACTTCTGGCAGTGCGAAGGGCCCTCCTCGAACTGGAAAACTCATTAGCGGGAGAAGAGTGGCCTTCGATTACGTCAGATTCATGACGGTGCAGATCCTGTCCTGGACAGAGGACAATGTCATCTCCCTGATGGCCAGGTACATGCCAGAAAAGAGGAATGTAGTCGCGGACGGGCTCAGCAGGCGGGAATAAGTGCTGGCGGCAGAGTGGTCCCTGCACCTGGAGGTGGCAAAGACAGTGATAGGAGTGAGGTTCTCCCTGTCTAGACCTCTTCACGACAAGATTAAAAGCAAAACAGCCAGTCTTTTGCTCCCCAGTGCCAGACCTAGCAGCAGCATTGGAGGACGGCGTCGAAATGTACGCTTTTCCCCCCCATGTCAGACCATCAACCATCTTTGAGGAGCAAGGTAGGCAAGGATGACGTTGGTGGCCTGAAAAGGAGTGGTTCTTGGATCTAATGAACTTTGCGGTGGAACCACCATGGCCCCTACCTCTGAGATAAGACCTGCTAAGGCAGCCACACTTCCAGAGGTTCCACAAGATCTCCCAAAACTCTCTCCTTCACCCGTGGAGACTATCCAGTGCTTGCTAAGAAGGGAGGGGTACTCTAGAACGACTGCCACTCAGATAGGCTCTTCCAAGCTTCTCTCGCTTCTAAGGGGATTCGAGCAAGCTTGTTCACCCGGAGTTCTCAAGGCATCCACGTGGGACATCATCAAGGTCCTTGATGCTCTGAAGAAACCTCCCTTTGAGCCCCTGCGACAAGTTACGGACAGGGGACTCACTCTGCAGATGGTGTTCCTCCTTGCCCTGGCCTCGTCCAAAAGGGTAGGCAAGCTCCATGACCTCTCAGCGGATGTCTCCCACTCATGGATGGAAGGAACTGGTTTTTAAGTTCATCCCCTCCTTCGTTGCGAAGATGCAGAACCTGGCGGTAGCAGACCCACGGTTCGACGAGTTTTCCAGCCCCGCCATCCCCAGGTCAAATGACCCCGAGGACCTGCTATTATGACCGGTGAAATACCTCTCCAGGACCGCCAACCTCCGCCATACTATTAGGAGCCTGTTTGTGACTACGGGGAATGTGAAGAGGGTGATCTCAAAGAATCCGATCTTCTCCTGGCTACGAGAGACGATTCGCAGGGCGTATGTGGCAAAGGTTGAAACCTCACATGACTGGGGCATCGGCACCTCGTTGTCTTTCAAAAGGAACATGGCGGTCGGTCAGGTGTTGAGAGCAGGGGTGTGGACGAGACAATTGACCTTCATGGCCCACTACCTCAAGGTCTCAGGTCTCAGGTGGGTTTCATACTCGGCCCCATCGTGGTCTCACAACATAGAATCTAAGGACGACCTGCAAACGATACAATCCATATGGAACAGTGAGGGGTAGAAGTGGCTCGAATCCCTATTCCCTCTACCTTTCATGGACTGCTCTGGGAAGGAAGGAGATGTTGTCTTGGTGAGTGTTCCGCTAACTAACCCTGTTATTTGATTTACCTTAATTGTAGCACTTTTTCCGACAGGTCTTAACCACCGCGACCCTCATCACCTTTCCTACAGGGGTCTCATCCCTGCCTCCTAATTCTGAGGCTCCTATGACAGTGGTTCGTGGTAAGATCGTGTTGGAACCGATGACAATTTTCAGTTAAATTGTATTTTTCCTAACATACTTACCACGGACCAATCATTTTACTCCCCATCCTTCCCCATGGTAGACCCCTTTGATAGAAATCTTTTTCCGGGATGAGGAGTAGAATGGGATTTCTCGACCTGGTAAGGTCGCCTGAGGCGTCTTCTCAGGGCATGCTGGGAAAAGAAGTGAGGATAGGGTCATGCACGTGGAGAAAGGTTGGGGGGGGGGGATAGGCCTGGTGGGGGGGGGGGGGGCGGGAATTTCTGGTCGAGAAGCTAAGCTCAGGAGTTCCTCTTATAACATTGGTCCGTGGTATATTAGGAAAAATACAATTTACATAGAAATTGTCATTTTTACTCTTTCTTTCCTTAGCTCTAGAGAAATTTTGCTTCTCATCATTTTATGGGCTCTTGACTTTAACTTTTTTAACACTGTTACACCTTTAATCAAGTGAAAGTTTTCACAGAGGATAAAATATATATAGTTTTTCATTTATTCATTTGGGCTTCTTCATGTCATAATCTGTTCCTTTTTATATAAAAAGTTGTTCATGATTTCAAGATTGTTTCTTTTAGCACATTCTATAAGCATGTCTCTTCTGTTTCTTCTAACAAATTTTACCAGCATATTTCCTATATTTCTTTTAGAAAATTCTACAAATCTCTGTCATTTCTTGTGTCTTTTCCAAATTTACCTGATTCTCCATTCTTCTTTTGACCTATTTAAACATTGGAATCACCGAAAACAATTGTAAATTAAGTCCTATGATTTTGCAAAGATATCTCCAGATCTTTAAAAGAAGTTGGTATTTCTTCCTTTGTATGGAATGTTACTGGTGCATACATTTGAATTATCTTCAGTTTATGCTCCTCTTTAGTTTGATAATCAATCATGCAATTCTATCACTAATACTACAAAATTCATCTATAATAACAGAAAGATTTTTATTAATAAGAAAATCCACTCCGTTTTTTTTGTTTCTCTCATGTCCTCTGAAGCAAAATATAGGGCCCTCTCTTAACTCCATATAAGATCCCATTATATCCCAATTTATTTATTACAGGTTTTCTAGTAATGCAACAACATCTTCTTCCCTAAACATAGGGTCCTGCTATTGTATGTTGCAAGATTCAGTTTCCAAAGGGGGTCAGTTCTTGTCCAGATATTTTTAGCAACTCTTGCAGTGAGACATATCTGGCCGCCATCTAGTAGCATTGATCCTCATGACAGTAAATTGGTTAAATTAGTAAAGGCGAGATTGATAGGCGCTGTATTAGACGCGTAAAATTGGATCAACAAAGAGGTATTGATGACTTTCCTTTTTAGCAGACATTGCATGACGTGTTAGTGTTAGCATTATTAAACTATCTACCAGTGTTATCAAGATTATAAGGTAGAAAAGAAATTCCAGAGAAATTTTATAGAGGGGCTGGTTGCCTAAGGAGGGTTTAACATATTTTAAAATAAATAAAACTACTATACCGTTTTTTCTTTAATATTTGCATTGGTTTATTGGTGGATTACAGTGAATTGTTCGATGGAAAACTTATTAGGTCTAATGAAATATTTAGGTGTAGGTCAAAGATATCGTTTTTTTCCTGACGTTGCGTGATTTTGGGTTTTGTATGTCTGTTTCTAACTATAACGATTGAGAAAAACATCATACGCTAAATGTAACCTGTGAGATTTCATGCGAATTTAGATTTCTTTGTTATCACACTTATTAACCAAGTACATACATGATATATTCAGTTTCATAATTCCATGCGTTTTTCGAAGGGTAAAATATTCCAATTAAAAACAATTTGTGACGTGAAATATCTCGCCTATTGACTTTATTTTCATTGGTTGGTTTCGTTCTATACTTTAGTGACTTCTGCGTGTGTTGTTTTTATCGTAATTTCCTTGGAGAAACTTTGTATGAAATTGCTCGTTAAAGTGATATTTTTTTTCAATCACAGTTGATACAGGTGTGCTGTCTTTTTAATGACCGCCTTTGTTGTAGTTTTCATTCACAGCATTATCTCTGTCGACTTGTAACACAATCGATCTAATTTGAAAATCGAATGGAAGAAAGTGGATGTTAGGCATCCTACTTCTGCTTTCCGGATGTTCTAATGAGATAATATTGTACAAATACTACGTTAGCTGTAGTAAATTTTATTACCACAGAGATATGAAAGTTGGAATGTAAGTTATCACGTGATGTCTTATATAACAAAAATGGGATATGTTTCTTCTTTTTATATTCATAGAAGCTGAGAATTAAAAACAAGGGTAAGAGGGTAAGATATTGCAAACTTTATGAATCTTCATTTAATGTAAAAAAAATGACATTTTAAAATGACTTTTTTTTCTTTACATGAGTCATCGAATTCAGTAGAGATACCTTTTAATTTGGAAGGCTGTCAATGTAATTACAACTTTGTAAAGGAAGTACAGGTAATAATCTTTATAATACAAAGTAGTATATAGTACCCCAAGATTTATTATTTTTTTATTAGTGTATATTTAAAATATTCTTCTCAATGACAGGAATCCCTAAGTTAGAAGTTGTACCGTATCCATATTAGTTTGTGATTAATGGCAAAAAAATATAAAGTGTTTTATTGATTCTGTATTGTTGTTATTATTATGCTAATTTAATTATCAGAATTTGATAAAAAATAGATTAATCGCCTTTAAGCATCGAAGTTATAAAACGCATTCAACACGAGGGCATGGGAATGGGCTGGGACCTTTGGAGAATTAAAGGCTCAGGTATGAATGAAGGCAAGGGACCGTTGGTTCAGTTCAGATTGAATGTCTGTCAACACATCTTCAAACCAAAAACCACAAGGCGCTGGATCAGATTTCTCCAAGGATTTCTCTTCTTCCACTCTTAGTAGGATGATGTGTTGGAGGATAGGAAGATTGTTAAAGTGGTTCACGTGACCTCATGAATAATTTATACCAGTAATTCCTCTTCGTTGCACCTTCTCCTCCCCTCCCCTTCCACCTCCTGTCCTGTCTGTCTCATAGATCAGGTATGGATTTGTTATTATTACTATTACTTGGTAAGCTACGACCCTAGTTGGAAAAGCAGGACGCTTTAAGCCCAAGAGCTCCAACAGGAAAAATGGCCCAGTGGGGAAAGGAATTAAACTACGAGATATTAAAGAATAATAACATTAGAATAAATCTTTCATTTCATATATAAACTATAAAAACTTCAAAATAAAAAAAGGAAGATAAATAAGATAGAATAGTGTGGCCGAGTATACCCTCAAACAAGAGAACTCTACCCTAGAACAGTGGAAGACCTAGTTGTACTCTGTTGAACCAATTGTCTCCATTGAATATTCCGTCATGTCTTTCAAAATCCCGTGGCTTGCTTGACTGTGCCCTATTGGATTATTCAAACCACGTACATATTGGTTTTATTTATTTCACCTTTTTAACTCTTAGTGGAGTTTTATAAACAACGTTCAGCACACAACTAGCTTAGTAACCAACAAACTCCCAAATTTAGCTCGCTACTAGGCTTAGCAGGATTTTATGAATTTGATCCCTGGCTTCATGTATTAGCTTATTTCATGGAAAGTATTATTAATTTACCTAAATATTTTCTTGGAAATACTTTCCAAATGTACACAATTATTAAGGGTAAGATTATTTCTTTTGTTGTTCTTCGCTGAACTATTCAGCCCCAATTTAGGGTAGCCTAGTCAGGATCATTTGTTTTTTCATATCTTACTATCTTTTTCAAGGCCCATAACACACTACTTTTTAATATAACTAATGAACTAGGCTTCTGATTAATGTGAAACCGAAACTACCAGAGTTTGAGACACCGACCTAATTAAGAAAAATGGATTCAAGAATCTATTCCGCATTATTGTCTTGACTTTATATCGAGAAATGCTTTCTCAATTTTGTGGGCATGATGACCTCGGAAATTAAGACCTGGCAAGTAGGCGCAGAATGATGTGTGTCGACCATGACGTAGGGCCCCATGATGTTTACATCTGTCACGGCCCTATTTCTGTATGGTTATCAAATAATATATAAGTTGTAGTGAATTATACTGCTTTTTGGTGGAATCTAAATAAACTAGATAGTTTTTATGTGTGAATAAACTAATTTTTAGCCTTGTGTTTATTATTTAATTGATAGGTAATTCTTATGAAAAAGAAGACAAAAAAATTGAAATCTTGGATGGCAGTCAGAGAGGTGTTCATGCTAGGGAAGCATCTGTTAGCTACAGGCATTGACAATATATCATAACAATACACGGAATCCTATCAACACTAAACTGGTCAAACCTTTAATCAAAACACGGCCCTGTTATCACCAATATTAAAAACAGACTCGCTCGATCCCAGGGTCTGGGCACCAAAAATATATATTACGACTAGCGAATTATTTAAATTCCTGAGCTCCAAAACTCACTTGCTTTTTATTACATAATCTGATAAACAAGAGAAATCCTCCGAGCTCTGAGAATAATACGCAACTCCCAGACGATAATATATATGAACACTGAATATCTAAAGGTCTTGTTATGTTACACTCAAAACAAAGACTGGGTGATTACTTTACTTTTAACGGGAACTATTCTTAAATCAACCTCTTGTTTTGGTTCTTAGTCAGGGGATACAAGTAAAGCACCGAAATAAGTATTGGTGATCGAAATAATACACTTTACAAAAATAAATATATTCTATAAAAATAACAATTAGAAAAATAACACCAATAAAACAAATCACTCGAAATTTAAATTTGAACTATACCTTAGACTTGAGACAAAATTGATACTTTAAAAAAATTATACAATCACTAGAAATTAATTTATGAAAATATTTAATTTTGACAATTAATGAAAAAAGACACTTTAACTCTATAGTAAATAAACAGTGATTACACTTACATATATGTAACTGTTATTTTTACGTCCTTAGAGCTCACGCAAGATTACCAAACTTAACCGGTTAAGCAAAAATAAATACACTTCACTTTTTTACCAAATCTCACAGAGCCACTCACAAAACCAATTAATTTTTACAGTGTCAATGTTCTCACATATACACGTTACTTCTTACTACTTAAACCACAGAAATTCCAATGATTGATCAAACACTATTCACATTTGAGAGAAAACACTATGCGTGTTTGAGAGGTGTCACTATTCACGGAGAGGAGATACCTAGTGGCTGGATAGATGCTGGTGAGAGGACTGGCGGAAGAACAGATCTTGTGTGATGTCAAGCTAGATCTCTTGTCCTATGCATTGCTAGGCCCTAGTATACATATATATATATATATATATATATATATATATATATATATATATATATATATATATATATATATCATCTTAATTCACTCAAGAAACTTCGAGTTCATTCCAGTTAGTTGAGAGCGTTGCTTTGTTGAGCAACGGAACGATAGTACCCTACTTCAATTGCCAAGAGAAACCACCCAGACCATGTGCACATACAACGTATGCATTGCTGGAATGAACTCGAAGTTCATAATATTAAAAATAAAGAGTAAGTTCTAGTCGAGAACCTTCTTCCAACTTCCAACGACGTGGAAACATGATGCAATCCCTAGTGTGTGTGTGTCATACAGCATACCTTTTAACAAGAATACATAAAACTTCGTGAGAATATGTATATGTATATATATGTATATATATGTATTTGTATATATATATATATATATGTATTTATGCATATGTATATATATGTATATGTATATATATATATATATATATATATATATATATATATATATATACATATATATATATATATATATATATATATATATATATATATATATATGTATATATATAGTTTTACAAGAATAAGACAACCAAGGTAGTTAGTAATATTTCTCATATCGTCTATTTATTTCCTTATTTCCATCCTCACTGGGCTATTTTTCCCTGTTTTAGCCCTTGGGCTTATAGCATCTTGCTTTTCCAAATAGAGTTGTAGCTTAGCCGGTAATAATGATGATATTAATAGTAATAATATTAAATGTATAAAGTTTTAGTACAGTGGTTTAAGGGTTATATTTTCTTGAAAATGGCTAAAGTAATGGTCCTACCATTATTATCTTATGCATTAAAACGTAAGAACCTTACTTAAGCCTTTGAAAGGTGGCATTATAAATAGAATTTTAGACAATTCATTCGATGATGGGGCATTCTTGCGTATAGTATCCTCAGTCTTTTACGCCTTGCTCGTAGTCAAAATAAACTTTCCCATTTAGCATGGTTGCTTCAAGATTGAGTACCATTCTAATATTTCTCAAGCAAATATTTCTTTTTTTACTTAGTTAATTGAAAAACTTGAGAACTTGTTTCTCAAAAGCTAATTGCCCACTACTGCAGATATTTTCACTGTGATGTGTTGTAAGTGAAGATAAAACTTATTATCCACTCATGTATCTTTGGAACGTAATGTCACCTTCATTAATGGTCATACTGTGTAATTTTATTATGAACCAAAAAAGCATCATCTGGCAACTACAGCAGGTTGGGCAGCAAGTTCTCGGGAAGTGGCTGATTTGAAGGGACATGTTATCTTTCAAATGATGTTAGTGGCTTACTTGTAATTTCAGACTGATATGATCTTACTGGAAAAAAAAATAATGGGGAAAACGAAAATGATAGAAATGCTTTATTAATTGAGTATGGTTTCACTTGTCAAGCACTTATTAAGAATCCAGTCTAAACACTAGGTCTAGGCCTATTGACCTGAAAATTTTATTTTAGGCATGAGCCTACTAAACTTGCATATGATAATTATTGATGAAAATATATTATTTAATGTAATCATAAAGGATAAAAGGAATAAAAACACGATAATTTACTTTAGCAATGATCTGCTTATCCTGCTCGAGAATAGGGCATCGGGGTCTTGCTTTTATTGGCCGATTCTTGAGGTTCGCGTCTCCGCTGAAACATTTGACCCATTTGGATACTGTTATTATTTCTATGTATTTCTATAATGACTAAGATTCCTTTCCTTCAGCTCAAGAATTTATTTGATGTTGCCCATGATGCTCATCATCCCAACGTTAGCTAGGCGAAAAGTAGACTAAATACTGAATGTCACCTGACAAGTTGCGGCAATTCAGGCATGCCAACCTTTCGGAATCAGGGAGGCGAATTTTCTCGTGTAGTTATTGTTCATGAAGATTACGTGTGATTGGTAGTTCTGGTTTTATCGCTCATATTTCAGAATGTTTCGTATTATTTCATGGCATAATATCGAAAATGGCGGTTTTTACCTCTGAAGATTTTTTTTTTTATATATTCTTAGTACTGGAAGGATTTGCACCTATAATTAAAAATGTTTATACCAAGTATAGAAATAATTCCTTTCATTTGTGAAAGAAATATGATCGTACATGCCTATTAAAACGTTTGCTTGCAGTCTGGTTCTTCAAAGCTATGTATTACTGCTTTATGGAACAAAATAAAAAAAGACAGTAAGCACAAAATCTAACGTGGGACTCTATATACATTTTATAGTCTCTCTCTCTCTCTCTCTCTTAGGGTAAAAAACTTTGCTTCATGATCATTATATACATACAGTACATACGTACATACATAAGTACACTAAACGTTGTGAAAGGGTTTGTGTATCGCCATGATCAGCAAGGCTGTACTAGTCATGGCCACCCATACTGGGTTGGTTTGCTGAGAGCGTTCAGGCGAAAGTCTCCCACCATCACCAGTCCGCAGTGGCCAGCAGGGTGATGAAAATTGGCCAAACTTCAGGCTTAAGGGCATTTCTGAGGCTGTTGTCCTCACTAGAAACGGCTATACATACATACATATATATATATATATATATATATATATATATATATATATATATATATATATATATATATATATATATATATATATATATATATATATATATATATATATATATCAATTCTTCATCTAAATTAATAACTAGTATCTTGGAGTATAGGAATGCAGCTCTGAGCAATCTGTGTGTCCTAGTCCTTGGATGCGAGTTCAGAGTTTCTCGGAAGAGATATTAGCATTGTTAGAGGTAGAGAGAGAGAGAGAGAGAGAGAGAGAGAGAGAGAGAGAGAGCTTTGTTGGGTGAATTATATATGTGTAATTTTGAATTACAACTAGTTATAATTTAAATTTTCTGGGAAATTATGCACAAACCGATTTTTTTTTCGCAAAAACAAAAAAAAAACAAAAAATTTCATGATGATATTTGTGGACAGTTTTAATGACTTTGAAAAGGAAAGCAATAGTTTGAAATTGAAGTTATGGTTACTGTCAATATGGGATAATGTTTTTTCCTGAAAATACCAGAGTTATTTAAGCCGAATCTTCAAGTACAAATTGGAGGCTAAATTCTTATAGCTGCAGGTGGGAGAATAAAGATGGGTGCGCGTAAAGGTGTCGTTGTAGGCAGGTGGCTGCTATTGTAGGTGGGTGTGTACTTCACGTTAGCCGATGATGCAGGGGTAGAGCTCCGATGTGTTGTAGGCGGGTGGGCCAAAGGAGCTTGTATTCAATGCATGAAAGGGGGCCGGGGTTCCCTCTGGTGGGGTTAGCGAGTGCCGGCGGTGTACACTGTACTGTAGTAAGTGGTTGGGTGGAAGTGCACTAAAGAATGTGTATATTCTTAGTAAAAGATATATATATATATATATATATATATATATATATATATATATACAGTATATATATATTTTTTATATTTATGTATATATATATATATATATATATATATATATATATATATATGTTTATACATAGGACTAAATATTTAGCCTAAATAGACATGCACGCACGCATACCCACGCCTAAATTGAACCCTCCCCATTTTTTAACTACAACCCACTGGTTCGGAAAGTTTGGGGAAAGTGTGGTTTCCGAGTGTACCTTGCGTGATACCCCTCTCACCTTGAGCGGGACAGAAAAGAAATATATGTATATATATATATATATATATATATATATATATATATATATATATATATATATATATAAATGAATGAGAGACCGCAGTTGGGCATTAAGATACCAGAATGAGAAGAGATGACGATGGATTGACGAACTAAGAAAGTGTTGGGCATAGACTGCCCTAGAAAGCCTTTAAAGAGACGAGGGTGGAAGTACATGTTTGAGGCCTTTGTCATGCAGTTACGGCAGGTGATTTTATATATATATATATATATATATATATATATATATATATATATATATATATATATATGTGTGTGTGTGTGTGTGTGTGTGTGTGTGTGTGTTATGCAATTCGTTATACCAATATACATCATAGATATACAGTATATCCGGGTAATTGCCAATGATAAGCTTGGGTGTACATATCTCCTTCATAAACTGTATTTAGCCTATATGAATAGACCGCAGAAAGGTTAAGATGGTGGTGACGGTGGGGAGTAACCTTGTGGAATATTCCTGCACCTGGTTCTCGGAATGTGGCCCTGTTATCCTTGTTGGTCACTTCTTATTTATGATGATGCTCCATCTCGTTTATTGCTAGAAAGCTGGTGTTGTTGGACTGTCATGATTTTCTTTTAATTATAAAATGTAAGTAATAATTATCACTTACATTGTATTATTAATGCTCATTTCCATAGTCTCCTTTAAACTTTGACCTTGAAAAATTTAGAAAAATTAGAGATTCAAATACTAAAGCGCTAAAGTTACATTAAACAAACCCTCACACAACCTATCAAGATCAAAATACATGAAGAATAAACTTTCATCAGAAATTACAAAAAGTATTGAAGTTGAATAACTGGTCATTAATCCTTGAACTTGATTATATTTTACTTCGGGTAGGATATTTCCATCTGTATGTTACGAATATAAGTTAGTTGTTCTGTATGAAATATAAATTTTTGTCTCCATAAAAGCCTTCAGAAAAGAACCTAGAGAAAGACAATACAGTTTATTAACTGTAATTGCTTGATCAAAGATAACGTTACCATGCGTCAACATTTTGTCGAAAACTATTTTTAACAATAAATCTCAAAGGAGAGAGAGAGAGAGAGAGAGAGAGAGAGAGAGAGAGAGAGAGAGAGAGAATTGCCTTAACAAGGTTAAGAACAGTTAAGAACTCTATAATCACTGTGTAATCTTGGTCTAACTACTCAGTTGTAGGTTGGCCATGGCACCAGCCACCTGTTGAGATACTACCACTACAGAGTTATTAGGTCCTTTGACTGGCCCACTCTCTTTACGGCTCATTTTCCTCTGCCTACACATATACCAATTAGTCTGGTCTATTCTTTATACACTGTCCCCTTTCCTCATACACCAGACAACATTAAGATAGTTGAAAAATTCTTTCTCACTCAAGAGGTAACTACTGTACTGTAGTTGTTCAGTGGCTATTTTCCACTCGGGTAAGGGTAGAAGAGACTCTTTAGCTATGGTAAACAGCTCTTCTTGGAGAAGGACACTCCAAAATCAAACCATTGTCCTCTAGTCTTGGTTAATGCTATAACCTCTGTACCATGGTCTTACATTGTCTTGAGTTAAAGTTCTCTTGCTTGAGGGTACACTTAGGCACACTCATCCATATTTCCTTATATCCTTTCCTGACCTCACTGGGTTATTTTGTCTGTTGGAACCCTAGGGCTTATATCACCCTGCTTTGCCAAATAGGGTTGTAGCTTAATCAGTGGTAATGATGATAGTACTAAATTATTTGATAGAAACCAGCTGTATAGTTAAGACCAATGCTCAGCATGTAGCAGATCATAACCGTCTTTTACATTTCTTTAAAAAGCCCTTTTTTATTTCTCGCGATTTAGGAAAGGCGAGTGTGGATTGAGATGTAAATTATGTGGTTATGTAATCTGTTAAGTGGAACTACAACTTGATAACACTTTATATGCAATAAGTAATAAATTTCTAAGAATTGAATATATATATATATATATATATATATATTATATATATATATATATATATATATTTCTTTTTTTTATTTTGATAAATTCGTATTTTTGTATTCCGTATGATAAAATATTTTCAGTTTTTTTTTCTTTAAACTGTTCCCACCTCTAACCTGGTCAGTATTACGGCTAAAACTGGTAAACTCGTCAACCTAAAAGAACTCTTTAGTTAAAACACTTCAGATGATTATCATGATTAATTTTTTAAACCTGGAAAACAAAATTATATTAGGAAGCTCCAGGCTCTTATGTTAAAGACGTGGATGGGCGTGTAACATATGGAGCTGGATGACATGATTGTGTTTATACAGTGTTGTTGAAGTTGGGTAAACTCACTTGGTAGTTATTGCGGATTCGTGATGGGAAGAAAATGTGAGATGATATTTTCTGATTTTTTTTATTGATTATCGCTATGCTTTTAACACATAAACGCATTTGAATGATATTATATATATATATATATATATATGTATATATATACATATATATATATATATATATATATATACACACTCACACAGACACACGTGTGTGTGTGAGTGTATATATATATATATATATATATATACACTCACACACACACGTGTGTCTGTGTGTGCACATTGTATAGACAGTTTAAGCATTATTAAAATACTGTGCATCACGATTTTGTTGAAGAATAATTGTGCAACTTCTTTTCGTAGAAGAAAACTTTTCGTTCTGAACTGACTTTGAGATATTTTGACATAAAATATCATTGATTAATTAAGGAAATTGGCACCATAGGATTTTCCGTCTTAGGATAAGAAGATCCAGACCGTAAACACTTGAAAAAGATCCAAGGGGTCGACGGAAAAAATTGATCAAGGAAGGAGATTGGAAAAGATTCGATTCCGATGTCTGGAAGGAATGAAATAAGCACACATTAGTTGGCAATGTTCTTTTGAGCTACATTGATTATGTATCTATGATCCTCCCAGAGAGAGAGAGAGAGAGAGAGAGAGAGAGAGAGAGAGAGAGAGAGAGAGAGAGAGAGAGAGAGTAGTAGTAGTAGTAGTAGTAGTAGTAGTAGTAGTAATACTAGTGTTGGCAGTAGTAATAAATGTCATTCGAAATATGTAAGTTATAAATTCGACGATAGATTTTGCTAGTTAGCGTTAAGTGCGCCTTTCTGATTTCCCAAGAGCAAAAGAGATTCGTAATATTCATACATTAAAATGTCATACGTAACATATAAATTATAAATCTGATGACAGGAAACAACCTAACTGATTTCGTTGAGTATCCCATTCAAAGGTGAGAATGACCCCATGAGTGACGGCGAAAAGAAAGATTGTGCCAGTGCACTTTATAACCCTTATCAAGGGAGTTTAGATGCGGAAGAAACTTTGTTACTTCATCTTCCCGACGCTCGGCACGTGTGCCTTTAAATGCTATCACATAAAGCTCATGACTCATCTGTTTTGCCGCCTTTATATTTAATCCTATGCTGCAGATCATTTCTGGGAGGGGGAAGAGGACAGTTTTCAAGGTTCCCAATGCAGCCAACAAGACATTTTCTGGTTAATGTTAATTAAGTGTCTGTCAAATAGGTAGAATTGTCTTACTAGTTGTATTATTATTGTAAATTGTTTGTACACATAAGGTACGAATTCTAACAATTTATTTGGCTATTGAATATACATATTACATTTCGTTTTCTACGTCGTAATTTTAAAGTTTCAGTGTGTAAATAAACGTTATGTGGGCCCTAGATTTGAGTGGGCCTTGAATTTGAATGGAAATTACCTGATGATTTTAGAAAGCTGCTCAGTGAGGAATCGCGTGGCATCTTGATGATTGAATTTCTTGTAGGAAGCGAGATTGCATCAAGTGAGACAAGAGCAGCAAATTGTCTGCTATAAAATGGGTGTTTTTTGTCATTTTAATAAAGTGATATGTTACGAATTATATTCATCATTTCAACTAGGAATTTTTATCAAAATATTCAAATATTCAAATGAATCACAATATATGAACATTGAATCTTTTTTCTACACACGCACACACACACACACACACACACACACACATATATATATATATATATATATATATATATATATATATATACCCTTTCTGAGTGGGAATACTTTTAACGTGGTGAAATTTTGTGTATCGCCTTGATCAGCAAAGCTCTACTTATCAAAGACACCCATTCTTAATTGGTTAGTTGTGAGCGATCAAACTGAACTCTTCCACCATCACCGATCCACAATTACCTTTGTGCTGCAGTGGACTAGAAAAGGCTGCCTTTGTTGTTGTTGTTTTTATATATATTATTATTATTATTATTATTATTATTATTACTTGCTAAGCTACAACCCTAATTGGAAAAGCAGGATGCTATAAGGCCAGGGGCTCCAACAGGGAAAATAGCTCAGTGAGGAAAGGAAACAAAGAAAAATAAAATATTCTAAGAAGAGCAACGAGATTACAATAAATATCTCCTATATAAACTATTCAAACTTTAACAAAATAAGGAAGAGAAATAAGATAGAATAGTGTGCCCGTGTGTACCCTCAAGCAAGAGAACTCTAACCTAAGACAGTGGAAGACCATGGTACAGTGGCTATGGCACTATCCAAGAGCTCCTACAAGAGCTGCTTACCATCGCTAAAGAGTATATATATATATATATATATATATATATATATATATATATATATATAGTATATATATTATACCACAGATATGTTTATATATATATATATATATATATATAAACATATATATATTTGATAATTTTATCACTCACTCGTGACTTTCATTTAATTCAAATAAGCCACAAAAACCTCCTAATATCGAATTCACTCTGCCCCGGAATTAAAAAGAGAAAATTAATTTTTTTAATAACATCATCTGGTCGGCCAAGGGTTCAACCCTAAGCCAAATCGAAAGTGAGGTGACAGTCGACTCCTTTACCACAGGGCCACACAGAAAGGCGAGTTGATTCCGACTCCATACATGTTCCTCTCGAATTCAGGTTTTGTACTGAGAATCAAAAACTCATCTCCACCATTACATCCTGTTGGTGAATTTGTAAGATTTGGCAGTTTTATGATAATTTTATCACTAAAACTTGTGTTTTATATTTATTCAAATAAGCTATAAATACTTTTTAATATTGAATTTTTTCTGTCCTGGGATCAAAGACCTAATGGGAAATTAATTTTTTGTATTTCCTTTTAGGGGTTTGATCCAGAGGTTGAGCGACTTAGATATTAAGAGGTATTTGGGTCCTATTTGAATTATATATATATATATATATATATATATATGTGTGTGTGTGTGTGTGTATGTATGTATGTATGTATTATATATATATATATATATATATATATATATATATATATATATATATATATATATATATATATATTGTGTGTGTGTGTTTTGCAATAAACTGATCCTTCAGCCATTCCCCTCTACAATATCTGAGCTACTCATTTCCATCTTGCATGCACAGATGTGTGTCCGGAATATTGGGACCTTTCCGTTGCAACTCCTCTTTAACGCTATCCAGACCTTTCTCTTGTTAGTTAAAATATGCAATACTCCTGTTGAATGGAGTGATTCTTGTTATAATATCTTGCACACACTCTGGCACAACTCTTCCTACCCGCCCCCCCCCCCCCAAAGAAAAAAAGAATAACGCACACACTCCTTGCTTATCGCGCCGAACAACAACTTCCTAGTATTATGACTATTGTCTCCTGACTCCAACTAGTCAGGCCGCAGGCGTCATGTTGAGGGAATTTTGTTTGGATGGGAGTAACACTTGCCTCAATGGTTGTAGTTGTGCGTGTGCAATGAGGGAGAAGGTAGTGGCCGTAAATATTTGTTATTCTTTAGGAATGATGTGGGATTATGAGTTGTTGATCAGTAGAAATTTCATTAAGGAATGAAGTGTGTGTTTTCTTATTTCCTATTTTCTTATTTGATTATTCTTTAGACTAGAGGGATCTTACTGCTTGTTGCTTGATTTTGAAGGGAAAGAAGTAGGACTGATATTTCAAGGACCATATTGTTGCTGTGTGCTTATTACCACCTCATTAGCTCTATCTTTCTCGGACGCCTGGTCTAACCTATTAGTTTTTAAGGTTAATGGTGTTAGGAAGGGATATATCTTGTGAGTATCGTTGACATTGGTCGGTAATTTTTATTTCCTTCAATGTTTTCAGTGCCATGAGTTTCAATTTTGTCTGGATGTGCCGATAGATGTTTCGGCTAATTCATACCACCCGTCATGGGGTCAGCAATTCTGTTAACCTGGGATGGGTTCCGTACCCGGATTTGAAAGTTTAGACTCGGGAGGAGTTGCAATAGTACTTTGATGGAGCTTGATTTGGGAAACTGTAAATAGTAAGGTCAGTATATTTTTTAGATAATCTTTATCGAATCCAAAAGTCAAATCTAGAAAAAATAGTGCTCAAATCATAATCTACTTTATTTTCACATATTGTTTCCGGTAAAGATGACTGAGAGAAATTTATTATCTGTGATCTTGAGTGGATTGTATATGAATAGGCCTAGCTTAGGGAAGTTCTCGACGATAATTTAAAAAAAATACCTTTGATCTCCGGCCACTCTTTTTATATTCTATGAATTATGTCGTTGTATGAAACTGGTACATTGCTTGCGTAAAGGAAAGATCGTCTGATTTTCTCTTCGTGTGAAAAGTAGCTATATAGACTGGTAGTTCCAAGAAACAACTAGTTAGTCACAAACAATTTTATATGTAAATATGTTTACACACATATACTTTATATATATATATATATATATATATATATATATATATATATATATATATATATATATATGTATATATATATGTATATATATATATATATATATATATATATATATATGTATGTAGAGAGAGAGAGAGAGAGAGAGAGAGAGAGAGAGAGAGAGAGAGAGAGAGAGAGAGAGAGAGAGATGGTGACCGGTATGATGATTCCCGGTCATTTGATTCCAGTTGTTTGATTCCCGGTATTTTGATTCCCTGTAAGTTGATTCCCATTATTGTTAATACCCGGGAGTTTGATTCCCAACCGACCGGACCGATTCGAGTAAACATAAAACCGACTTTTTGCAAAGAAAAATAAAATAACATCCCAGTTTAAATCCCCAGGTGTAGGCCTACATGATGTATTTAAAAAAAAAAAGCGCATATGAACTGTGTACAGTATGTAATCATTTTCATCATTTATCTATTTCAGCATGCCTTTTCCACTTATCACATAGCATTTATTATTATTATTATTATTATTATTATTATTATTATTATTATTATTATTATTATTTTTACTTACTAAGGTACAATCTTAGTTGGGAAAGCAGGATGCTATAAGCCTGAGGGCTTCAACGGGAAAATATCCTAGTGAGGAAAGGAAATAAGGAAATTAATAAACTACAAGAGAGATAATTTACAATTAATATGAAATATTTTAGGAACTGTAATAACACCAAACCAAATTTTTCATATATAAACTATAACAACTTTAAAAAAGAAAACAAAAGGAAGAGAAATAAGATAGAATAGTGTTCCTGAGTGTACCCTCACGCAAGAGGGTACACTCAGTGGAAGACCATGGTACAGAGGCTATGGCACTGCACAGAGAATAAATGTTTGATTTTGGAGTGTCCATCTCGTAGAAGAGCTGCTTACCATAGCTAAAGTCTCTTCAGCCCTTTCCAAGAGGAAAGTAGCCACTGTACAATTACAATGATGTAGTTATAACTCAGTGTTGTCAGGTGTATGAGGACAGAGGAGAATATGTGAAGAATAGCCCAGATTACTCAGTTTATGTGCAGGCAAATGGAAAATTGGCCGTGACAATAGAGAAGGATCCAATGTATTACTGTCGGGCCAGTCAAAGGACCAAGTAATTCTCTAACAGTAGTGTCTCAAAGGGAGGCTGGTGCTCAGGCCAACCTACAACTCACCTAGAGATTGTTAGTGATATACGTACTTAGGGCAGACAGTTTGTTTCCCCAGGACACGAGCTTGAAATCAAAAGAAGGAAAAACACGAGATGTTAAACACAATGTGATTATGAAAGATAAAATGCCAATTTCTCTAAAAAGAATAGTATTTAATCAGATTGTCCTACCAGATTTAACTTATACATCAGAAACTTGGAGCCTTACTAAAGTCTTAGAACATAGGGAAAAATTAATGATGGGAGAAACACTAGGAGATAAAAAAGCAAAATGGATACAAGAGCAAACTAAATTAGAGGATATTATCACAATAGATAAGAAAAAGAAATGCACTTGGGCAGGAAATATAAGGAGAATGACAGATAATAGATGGACATTAAGAATAAAAGAATGGGTCCCTAGAGATTGCAAAAAATGCAGAAGAAAGAGAAGATAGTATATTGACGAACTTTTTGTGGATGTGAACTGGAATAAAAAGACCATAAACGAACGCAAGTGGAACGACATGTTTGAGGCCTTTGCTTTGCAGCTGACTAGTATATATATATATATATATATATATATATATATATATATATATATATATATATATATATATATGTGTGTGTGTGTGTGTGTGTCTGTTTGTGTGTGTGTATGCACTTTTGGCTCATATTATTAAGAAAATTCTTTTCCATTCTCATGTACCTTTTTTATCTTGAAAGCTCAAGTGTTCATAGAAAAGACTAACATTATTGATAACCAGAGTAATTTACATGGGTTGATGCTGTCACTTGCTTCATCTCTTACCTCAGAGCTATTACCGGGGCTCTAGGTATTCTATAAAGAAACTGCAAAATTCTTAATAATAAGTTTACAAGAGAAAACAGAAAGGGAAATAAAAAGTGAAAATTACCAACTAAATCTGAATTTCTTTATGTTTACGGTTTCCTTTGGTTTGGATACTTTTTTGTATAAAATTGCATGGTGCATATATATATATATATATATATATATATATATATATATATATAAATATATATATATATATATATATATATATATATATATATATATATATATATATATTATATATATATATGTATATAAATATATATGTACAGTATATATATATATATATATATATATATATGTATATATATATATATATATATATATGTATATATATATATATATATATATATATATATATATATATATATATATATATATATATTGTGTGTGTGTGTGTGTGTGTAATGTGTTGGGGTTCATTATAGATTTATGAGTTGAGAGAAAAGGTTTACTGCCCTATTGAGATTATCTAGGTCAAATATTGACTGATCTATGTTGATAATAGCCGTTTAGGCTTAAACGTTAGTTGTTCCTGGGGGTCGTGACAACTTCCAAAGCGATGTTAATCTTTATTTTTCTCCCTTTTTTTCTAGACAGACGTTTTGAGTTGAAATACGGTATAGATTGCCAATTTTATTTCTGTTATTTACATAAACAGTTGAATGAATACTGGTAAATATGTTTTGTTATGCTATGCTCTTCAACGTTTTTCGAAATGTTTGTATTATTTCTAAAAATTGTAACTAATGTATTCAGAATGTTAGAATTGTTCGTAAATCTCTTATTTTGATAGATAATGTAATTTGTATTAATTTACCTAAATAGAGATTTCCTTTAGGAAACTTTCTCGAGTACCAAAGGGTCACTTCACACCAGAGGCCTTCTCTCCTAGGGGGAGATTTTCCCTCGTTAAGATGTCAAAGAAGCATGTCTTCACACGAGCGGTTTCTTCTCGAGCGGCCTCCTAGTTTCTATTGTGGAAAGTAATGTCACTTTAAATAGTCAAAATAATTGGAGCCGAGGTTATTATAAGAAGGGATTATATTTTCTAAAGTGTTTAACTTAACTGACTTTCTTCAAATGAGTTTTTTCAATGAGAATTAATCAATTTACTTGAACTAGGAACATCTTGGTTACCTTTACTTTACTCTTGTGCTCGTATTTTCTAACAAGTTTCAGATAACAAATGAACAATTCCAAAGTTAACATTGATCAAGTTACGCTAAGGGAAAGAAACATGTTGGGGAACGTTTAAGTTAAAAGTCTAAGTCACAATGAATAGTATATTTTTCTTTTTTAAAGGAAGGTTGAGGAGCACTCCGTCATGGCTGGCGGACTTCTTCTGCCCACCTGTCTGGCCAGCTGATTTTATGATTTATGGTCATTTCTCTTGATGAGGGGCCGTGAGGCCCTTTCCCATCTTGGTAGCAGTGGCGGATGATGCAATGGCATCTGGCTGTTACACGTCCCGTCCGCCTGCCTCCCTCCCCTCTGGCGTGTACCTGGGGGAAATATTGTTGGATCAGCAAAGCCACTCTAAAGCTCTTCTCAGCCTCAGAGTGGCTTTGCTGATCCAACAGTTTAATGGCGCCTTTCAAGGCGACATAGTTTCCCATGATGGCGCGAGGCGGAGTTCAAGGGGCACCAACCCTATGCCCTGCTTCTTAACGGACTATCTCATTGCATTACTTTACTCCCCGATTCCATATACTTATTTGGGTAATTTGTGACACTGTATGTTGGTGTGGGGTAGGGGTGTTGTTGTGCACTAATGTAGATATTGAATACAGAATATGAAAATAAATATTTTTTTGTATTAAATAGATGATAGGTATCCATAAAAATTATGCTTTGTTGATAATTCTAAATATGATTTTATAGTTTACTCTATTAATTGCTATTGACCTTAAAGCCATGCCATAAGTTGCAGTAATTTCTTTATAAAATAAAGTTAATTAGTTACGCCTTTACCGCCGAAGACGAATATATTTATATATATATATATATATGTGTGTGTGTATATATAAATATATATATATATATATATGTATATATATAAATATATATGTATATATATATATAAATATATATGTTTATATATATATATATATATATATATATATATATATATATATGCATACAGTCATTATACTACATTCTAACTAATTAGCAAAAACCATTCTGATGATCAATACTTGAAAATACGTAACATATTGAAAAAAAGAGCCACAAGGTCAACCTCTGATTCTCGGAGAAAAACCTTCCATCTGAAGGGACTTCTAAAGTATTCTACACCGTCAGTGCACGTGGCTGGTAAATCGGTGCCACACGGGAATTCTGCCGCACGGACAGTTTATGAAGGGCCTCATTGATCTACATTGGTTTATAAGCCGCGTGACATCAAACTCCTCTACTCCTCTTATGAAGTGATCCTAATTCTCTTTTTTAACTAATATTCTTTTACTTTTTTTTTTCTCTCCGAAGTGTAGACGAAAAGAAATAACACTATTTAGTATGTACATAGAACATTCGGATTTTACCATTTCCTTCTTTTTCGAACCCGAAAACAACTATCTCTGTACCTTGAAAACGTAGCTGTTAAAGTTAGGTCTCTCAGAAGGAAACGGACGCGAAGTTATGTGCGTATGTACATACATAATGTATCAACAGTGAAGTTGCATGTCTTTTGTTGTTAGAGGCTGGAGTAAGGTAGTGATATTTATGTAATTGTCCCTTTCATGTACATTATATACGTTCATAAGCCTTCAATGATTTCTTCTATTCTTGCCACTTTATTTTATAATTATTATTAATATCCTGTATGATCTTCTAATCCTTGATATTTGTAGAGAAATGTGAGGAACTTCAATGATATAGTATTCAATATACCTCAATTAAACCAACACTATATATAAAAATGTGTTTGATAACTGAAACACCAGGGATATAGATGGAACTTACCGTCGTGCAAGAAAGTTTCATGAGAGAGAGAGAGAGAGAGAGAGAGAGAGAGAGAGAGAGAGATAGAGAGAGAGAGAGAGAGAGAGAGAGAGAGAGAGAGAGAGAGAGAGAGAGAGAGAGAGAGATCCATTCCTCACTTACGTGGAACATACAGTACGATACATATGAAGTAAAGGTTCACTTATATAACGTACATATATTTTCAGAAGTTACTTGCGTTCCACATAATTAGCACATTTGAGTACCAGTGGTGACAGAAACGTTAAAATCAGACAGTCACGATAATAGCAGCATACATAAAGTATGAAATAATTATTCTTTATTATATGTAGAGAAGGTGCATCGTCTCTTCCAAAATAAATGTCTAGACACGAAGAAACTAGCTTAAATGACAGAAAAAAAAGCGTTCACTTTAGAAATAATATCATTCAATTGAAAAAGCCACAAGGAAAAGGAAATTATGGTCAATATGATTAGTAAAGCGTGGAGAAGTCCAAGTACATTTCGGAATAGTTTTGTAATGAAGTGAAGAGGAAAAGATTGTACAACAATGGTAAAGTTTGAATAAGATTAGGCAACCCTCCTGCTTAATAGCATCACCTGTAAAGAATCTAAGATTTATGTAGGGAAGGTGTAATTACCTTTAACTATTATTAAACGATAGATTGGAAAGATGAAGTTATACCTTACTAAAAATAAGAAATTAATTTAATCAGAAATCGTCTTTTAAAGACATAACCTTCATATTGAAAGCATTTCAAAGAGGCAAAACTATTTTATTAGTTTCTCGTAGCTGCAATAGCAGCTAACACAGATGAAGAACTGCCCATTTCCTAGGAAAAGCGTTAATTTTAAAGCGAAACGGCCCCGTGCCCTGAAATTGAGCGCATATTAAAAGTTGATACTCCACTATCTGGTGGAAGTAAAACAAATAAATGAAACTTGTCTGTCGATGATAAGTGTTGTGCGGATGTTTGCCGAATTGCATCTCCTTACTCTCACTTAACGTGATGCTGACAATAGAGCCTCCAATTTAGAATTACGACGCGGGTTTGCAAAATCTCTCTCTCTCTCTCTCTCTCTCTCTCTCTCTCTCTCTCTCTCTCTCTCTCTCTCTCTCTCTGACCTAGGCGCCAAATAAATCTAGAATTACCGGTTAAAAAAATGTATAATAAGTTAAGTCGATCATAAAAAAAAAACATTAATGTAAATATACTAACCAATTATAAATGTGTGTCGATGAAAGAGTAATTGGTCATCTGGGTTATAGATATTTTCTTTTAATGCTCAAGTTTATTCAATGTAAGATATTTCCTGTGCTGATATCATGCCTGTGATTTGTATTCTTTACTAAATAATGATGGCTCCATATTATAAGGAATATAGATAAACAGGTATAGTCCCATTGATGAGGGGTGGGGTCAGTCCTTTGTGCACTTTTAGGTCCCCGAAGTTGCTCAAAAGTTTGATGTAAGAGACCACTTCAGAAGTAAAACGACTTGGATAGACATGCTGGATCATGGCAGCAACTTGGGAAATCGTTATTATATCTACTGTATACCCCTAACAGGGCTGCTGAAGGCAAAATAATAGACCATTATATGACATTAACACGAGTACAAAGATAATCTAGGCGTCTATACCTAGTGCATAGATTTTTGTCATGCCGAATTTGGTATTTCATGTTTAAATAGTCTAAGCAAAGAAGCCATCTTAGATTTTCCAAAATGGCTGGAAAAATGTGTAAAACAGTGTATGACACAAAAAAAGGGGGTGGGCAGAATAGTATTTATTAACTTGGAAGAACTCTTGAGTCACTTATGGCACCTAAAAGTGCACATGGGTCCCCTCTCAGTATTGGCTTACAGTACTTGCTAATGAATTAATTTTCCATGAGTAATTGTGTATATTATTCTATTCAGGACTATAAAGATCTGGAATTTTGAAATTTTAAAAGTGTTTATGATGATAGTCATTTATGTGTCCCCTCATGGTCCAAGCTGTGACTATCTTTTATCTGTTCCTTTCACAGTTTATTGGGATTCATGCATTGAGAACTATTAGACATATTTACAACAGCTTGATGCTATTTGATTTTAACAATCATCTCCTGGATGAACGCTTCTGGCAGTTTCAGCCTAAAGCGATGTCATCTGGAAGCCATCCATTTTCCTAAAGCTATACAAGTTTGGATCAAGAGAAATTTCAGTAAGGCAGCTTACTGGAATATGCAATGTTATCAATTCTGTAATTTTAAGATTTATTGGAAAAATAAACCTAGCGTCAACCCACACTGTGTGCTCTAATGCAATTTAATGTTTTATGACAAGTTTATACATTTAGAAATTGTATAGTCGGAGTGTGGAATAGTAGGTAATGGATTTTTGTATCCCTTTTTCATCCTCAATTTTATTTCGTATACTTGGTTCTGTGAAAGGATATACCTGTATGCAAAGGTCCCTGTGACGGGGTTGCATTGGCTTTTGGGTTGTAGTGTAAAGGTATTAAAACCCAATTACCTGCATACACAAGATTATATTGCTATTGCAAGTGAACAGGGGGTTGTATTCTAGTAGATTTTATACACACGCACGCACACACATACACACCCACATATGCTATGATTTTAGGTCAATTTCTCGAATGCAGTTTCTTGAAAGTCAAATTCTCGAACTCAATTGCTCGAAAAATAATTTCTCGCACTATTATTTTCTCGAATCTCATATTTCTCGAAAACTGATATCTATTTTGTCGAGAAAATTAAATGGAAAAATTTTCATGTATTTCAAGGAAAAATATATCCTTTTGGGTTGACAAACAGAAATGTTAAAAATTTATTGTAAATGAAGGAATGAAAAAATAAAAAGGTTATAGTTTTATTGAATGTATGAAAATATTATCGTTTTGAATGAAATACAGTATTAAAATTTAATCAATCAAAATTAAATGTATGCTACACTTCGTAGATATTCTTCGATAGGCCTCTCTTCGCCTCTTTTTATTTCATGGGTTTCACTTGTTTTAGTCTCACTCATTTTCTTTCTACTTTGTTTTTCCATACTGTATTTTTTTATCTAAAAAAAATAAAGTTAATATGTTTTATGGCGCAAGAGTGTGATTACAAATAGGTACGCAGTGTATCGTGCATTATACGTACGCCCTCACATACAGGACATCACGGAATGCTAATAGCCCCTTTATAAATTGGTCTTTGGCGCTTATGGGATACTTTCGATTGTGCTCGAGAAATTCAATTGTTTGTTTTCGAGTAATTGACATTCGAGAAAAAGATAGTTCGAGAAATTATTTTTCGCTCAATTAAATTCGAGAAATTTACCTTCGCGCAATTGATTTCGAGAAATTTGCCCGACACCATATACTATATATATATAACTAAGGGGAGCTTTCTATTGCATTCTAGTTATGACATAAAGTCTAGACTCTTATGGGTTCATGATTTTTCGTAGGTGTCTTTTGTTTGGAGACATGTTGAATAATATATATTTTTCAATGCTCAGTTTTCAAAATTTCTCCTTTTATTATCCTACTTTGTCCTATTTCATAAAAATTTCATAAAGATTTTTCGACCACTGGCGTATTAATCCTTTATTGTTTATTCATGTTTGTTGGTATTTATAGAGAGATCGCCATTTTACAAAATGTTCTTGGAACTTTTATCCAATGTGTGTGATTTTTATGTAAATGAGAACAGCCCTTGGTATTTCGGCTAAATATTATTTTTCGATCTATTTCGGCTATATGATTTAGTATTTTAGAACTTTTCCGGCTACATAGTATTTTAGAAGTATTTATTTTTAGAATTATTTCGGTTATATATTATTTTCATAACTATGTTGTTTATGAACTATTTTTTAGAACTATTTTGGCTATATACTATTTTTAGAACTATTTCGGGTATATAGTATTTTCAGAAAGATTTCGGTTATATAGTATATTTTAGAACTAGCCCGGTTATATAGTCGTTTTTAGACCTATTATATATGATTTTAGAAGTATTTATTTTTAGAACTATTTCGGCTTTATAGTATTTTGGAACTATTTCGGATGTGCAGTATTTTAAGAATTATTTCGGCTATATAGTAATTTTTGAACTATTTCGGCTATATAGTATATTTTTAAATTCTCTCTCTCTGTCTGTCTCTCTCTCTCTCTCTCTCTCTCTCTCTCTCTCTCTCTCTCTCTCTCTCTCTCTCTCTCTGTTAGAGTTTACTTTCGTAAAGAGAAATACAAAAATAAAAATTTCTCCCATTGAAATTAAAGACACAAATGTGACAGTACTTCTTGTATCGTAAGCATCAGTATTTCATGTTTTATATGATATTTCGTAATGCAACTTTAAACATATATAAATATTATTGTCCGAAATGCAACAAAGATTCCGAACATTTTACCATTTTTCCAAGAAAAAGAGAGAAATGAACAAAAAACTCGAAAAATGAGAAATGTATTTTAACAATTATTCGCAATAAGTATGTATGCAATTAACCATTTTGAAGGAATAATTATAACCATTAATATTTGTGTTAAAACCTAACTGAATATTCTGAACATAAGCAATTTGACCCTTGCTATGTAACGCTAGCATTAAAAAGTTTTTATATTTACACTTTTTATAACTAACCAAAACATATATTTACCGTATATCAACTTCTACCATCCGACAATCTGCTTCAACAACAATCATTAATCTTAGGCCCCTGTCTAGCTAAAGATTTCATTTCCACGCGTGCATTGTTAATTTTCAGACTAGAGTTGACCCTCGTTGGTAGTTGAATTGAATTTCTGTTTGTACCCGCGCCTTAGCATAAATTTTCTTCACCTTGCTCAGCCGTGGAATCCCTAGAAAATTCCTGCTAGATATGTCTAAACGTTGACCGCGCCCTCTAAAACCCTACTTCCATTGTTGAAGAGACGCCTATTGGTGCACGCTCCTAACTCTTGAAACCCTAAGGGAAATTAATGCGCATACTGTGTCCTAGCCTTTGTCCTTCCAAGATTAATAAACAGATTTAACACCTGTATTTCCACAACCTTTATCTCTCTTCACGTTGCTGGATCTCAAGACCAGTCCCATTGTGGCATATCTACCTAGTGTTCACCCTATTTTCCTGGACCGACCTCCCTTTGCATCCTCCTGGCCAATGACGAACTTTCAATGCGGGACTCGCAGCTTCACTTCGCCAGTTTCTTGGCAGTTGTATTAGGCTCTGTCCGATGCTCCTCCTACTTGACCCGTAAAATGAGATGACCTGCCTTTATGCTAGCAGAAGTCTTAAGTGTACTGGTAGCGGACTTAGACTAGGGCCAGAGTACAACCTACTAGCATTCACCCAAGCCAAGCCCAAATCAATTACAGAACAATCTAATTAATCCCTCCTAACTGACCAAATTTCAGCAATGTTCTCCTTTTGGTTATTGTTCTTGTCGTCAAAATGTATTTTTTTTTTCTTTTATTAAAAAGACAAGTTGAAACTAAAGAATTGTGTTATTTTTATACTCCATGACAAGAAGAAGGAAACAAAGAAACTTATGAAAAACTATTCCTCCATTGGAGATTCATGAGAGAGAATTACTAGATATAATCACGTTACCCCCCAATGGTCCTTCGAGCTTAATTAATTGCAAACCCTCCCTGAGTTATCGATATCCAGCGGACTAGGAGTTCATAGACGAACCGCATAAGTTATGTGAGAGAACTATTGTGCAGTCCAGATCTCTTGATCAGAGAAAGAATGTATCCTCTCGGTCTATAAGACGAAAGTGATTCTACGGTTATGCAATCTCACCAAACATATCCGGCACAATTATTATTATTATTACTATTATTGTTGTTGTTGTTGTTGTTGTTGTCAGTTTGCCTTCATATTTCTCGCGAACACGGCTACTAGAGAGACATCATAGTTACTAAAATTAAAGGACACAATAACTTAGTTTGGTGTTGAGTGTCACAGCCTTTTAGTTTGAATTTCTTTGTCTGCCATTTTGTTTGTTCGAGTTTTTTCATTATATAACAGCCCTCCATTGATACCTATCTGTGTTCTTTTGTACTCATGTATAAGGTTTACTTCCGTTTGGTGTGTGTTTCTATAAGGAATTATTGAAAAAAGATAACTGGCCGTTGTATTTTTATTGCGCATTTTGTTTTGTAAGTGTTAGTTTTGCCCATTCTTCGAGTTTGCTCTGTTGGCAATCCTATGGAATCAATTATGAATATACCGGAAATTCATTTAAAATCTTTATTTCCCTTATCTACATTCTCTCTCTCTCTCTCTCTCTCTCTCTCTCTCTCTCTCTCTCTTTCTCTCTCTCTCTCTCTCTCTCTCTCTCTCTCTCTCTCTCTCTCTCTCTCTCTCTCTCTCTCTCTCTCTACAGAGAGCGCATTCAGTTATTGTTGTTGTCTTCCGTGTGATGAATGTTTTTGTAAAATATATGCAAAAAAAAAAAAAAAAAAACTTGAAAAGTCCGTGAATGAAATTGTATTGTTAAACATTTTTTTTTTTTAATTCATAAGTTTCCGGAACTTAGTAATTTCCATTTCCGAGAGAGCATGGAAAAAATACAGACTGATGTGCTAGGTACCATTATGCCAGTCTATGAAAGCAACTGTATTAAAAGAAGTAGAACAGTAAAGGCTTTTTGATCCAGTCTATACTCTGGTCAGTGGCAATTACCTTCTATCAAGTCAGGGTTTTTTGACGAGATCAACAATGGATATATAATTATAGAACATGATTTATACAAATTTATAACATGCAAATAGACTATTTGATAATGTACTAGTTGTGTTACAATTCCTGTCTCAGCCCAGCGAAGAGGCTTCATATCTACATTCTTCCCGTGACAGGTCTGCTCCCATACACAGTAGAATGTAACTGATATTATTAAGTTTTATTTTTATTTAGTTATCTCTGAAGAAGGAAACAGTAATTTCCTCAAAAACTTTGGTTATAGCTACAACCATTCTTTTAATTTTGGAAAAGTTGAGGTTGCTTACATTCCGACATGAGAACAATATTACAGTAGTGCAGATCAGAATACCTAAAACATTATAGGTTATCTTTGAAAAGTTAACATTTTATTTAGCGAAAAAGGGGATATCATACTATACTCTTACTTTATCGAAGGTTGTTTTGTTATATCAAAGAATGTGTCAGAGGGAGTTTGTTCTTATTAACCGAGCCTTTGGTCATAACGTTACCAGTTCTTAGTTCTATGATTAATAAAGATTTATTGTTGTTCAGCTTGAATTTCATGAATTTTCCAGAATGTTTTATTCTTTAAACGGACAAGATGTAAATGGTTATTTCTTATCACCCATTAACGTCAAATTGGATTTAGAAATTTCTTTTTTATATGCTTCATTTCAATTAGAGACTTGTTATTTCTACAGTACTTACCTAGATAGGGATAGTACATGCTACATGGTTTGCAAAGTCCGTATTTCGTTGAGATATTGGACGTCACTGCTTAGTCAGCCAAGTCTTTGATGCCCTTTACTGTGAAGATCAGTCTTCCTGTAATCTTGGGATTGGCTCTGTATACATTCAAGTTGAAGAGAGCCTCAACCTTGCAGCTAATGTTTACATTTTTTTCATTATTATTTTATTCTATATTTTACTATACATCGTTCTTCTTCGCCCTAGTTTTCCTGTCTATTCTTAACATTGGGACATTCTATTCTATTGTGTTATTTGACTTATGTGATCTAATAATAATAATAATAATAATAATAATAATAATAATAATAATTTCTCTTTATGTGGATCAATTGAGGTTAATGTTGTAAGTAACAGTGTCTAACTCGTAATGGGCCCTGTTAGTTACATTCCATCTTTTTTTTTTTTTTTTTTTTCATGATGGTGATGCTCATGTAGCGAGGATCACAAACTACAGACGTATGTCATCCTGCTCTCAAGAAGGAAGTTGTTTCATATTTACGTCTCCTAAAGCCACAAAACTACAAATCGCATGCTAAGTGATAATGACATGCCTGCGGTGAACGTAACATGAACGGCGTTTCGGATTAAAATTTAACCATGAAATTTTATTCCCGTTTCTATCGCAGTATCATCATATGCCTTTCATGATTACTATCAACGTCATTCAGCCATTCGATGGACCTTAAAGATGTCTTTTATAATTTACGAAGCATACAAAATTCATTCTACACCCAAAATTTTTCATTTGTTTTAGAATTTTGCTTCTCGTTCCTCTGAAAAATATCCCATACTACACATTTTTCAATAAGTTATAGAAACAATTGTTTGTATATACAAATAATTTTTAATGAAGTTTTAGAATTGTACATGGTAAGCCGATAGGAATCGTATATCCCTGAGTATTAGAAAGATATTTTAAAAGTTATATATGGTGTACAAATTTAGTATTTATATATTGAGGAGAGTATACTTTTTCCTTGTTCATAAAATGTAATCCTTCAATAATTACTAGAATAAAGTTTTAAAATTCGTATTATGTAAACCAGCTTAAAAATCAAGGCCATGCGCCGTCATGTATTCCACAGTGATTACATGTAAGGATAACTCTCTCTCTCTCTCTCTCTCTCTCTCTCTCTCTCTCTCTCTCTCTCTCTCTCTCTCTCTCTCTCTCTCCATTATACACATATACATACTGTATACATACACATATATGTGTGTAATTACGAGTGTGTATATTCATACGTAGTTGCACACATACGTACACATAGGCATGCTCGAGGATTCTCGGTGGTAAATAAATCTTTTTTTTTCTTAGGTTTTGAACACTAACAGAGAAGTGCTGATGCCGTAAAAGAACACTCGAGGAGGGTTGTCTCTGTTATAATGGTCGAGAAAAAATCTTTAAGTGAAGTTACGTAAGGACTGGAGTAGGGGATTCTCTCTCTCTCTCTCTCTCTCTCTCTCTCTCTCTCTCTCTCTCTCTCTCTCTCTCTCTCTCTCTCAGCTGTAGAGAAGGGAAAGCTTGCGTATAATGATGACAGAAGAATCTGGAAAGAGTAGGTCACACTATTCGGTGTATGTGTTGGCAAAGAAAAAATGATCCGTAACCAGAGATGGTCTTTGCTATATTTTAACAGAAATTGTGACATGATTTTTACATGACGGCTTGAAAGTTAGACGAAACAAAAAAGAAAAAAAAACTTTTTGCTAGAAAGGAACTTTTTTTTTTTCTTTTTATCTAATCACAGCAGTAATTGAATAGTACCATTAGAGAAATCTTAGCCACTTTTCTTTGAAGAGAAATAAAATTTCTGCTGTTGATTCATTCCAGTGAAGGTGGACTGAACAGGTTGCTCAGGTATAGAAGCAATATTCTAGACAGCTCCGTGTATCACATCTCACGTGGTGCAAGTAGGCATTACTTAAAGGTCTTTGCCGTGTTCCTTCGGCTCCTCGCTGCACTTACTTTATATCCTTCTACTTTACTTCCGCTCCTTCTATTCTTCCATCATTCTTTTCAACCTCCTCTAATTACCTTCAAGTGTAACTCTAGGGAGATGCACTTGGGCGCCAAGTGTCATCACAATCCCCAGCGCCAATTATTTAGCCCAAATCCATAAATTCAATTCAATATTCAAAACAGACGGATTGAAGCCATAGTGAAACTCTGTTTATTATTTAAGAAATTGTTTAAAAGTTCGTCGTCATTGTTAGATGAAAACTTGAATAAAATCAGAAATTTCCGATACTTGAGGTACACAATGATCTTTTAGATTTTAGTGCTTGGCATTAAGCCCAAATCCCTTATTCCATTCAATTCCATTCCAATACCTGTTTAAAAAATAACGAGCTCTTTGGGAATAACGCTAATTATCATATCGATCCCCAAATCGCAAATTACAATGTAATTAACAGCACAATGCATTCATTTGTTGATTTCCTATCATTATAACTCGGGGTGGGTACACTGTATCAATACCAAAGTAGATCCTCATTGATTTTGGTCCCATTAATATATCTTCTTAAGCACATTTTCACAATTAGTGACTCGACACTCTTTAGGTTTTGTCTTTTTCTATTCTGCGTCACATTAGGGGAAGTAAAGGCCTTCTTTTCATCTGGTATTTCAGTCTCTTCATTTATTACTTAACTGTATTTTGTTCATGCGAGCATAGGAAAGCTGAAAGGGTTTTGAGTGCAATGAAGTGGTCGTTGCGTCCCAAGTTATCATTTATTTGCTACTCTCTCAAGAGTCGATCCATTTCGGAAAGGCATTAATCTTTGTTAACATAATTTTCCTAATATGAAACAAATTTGAAGTATCGGTAAAGTTTGATGTATTGGCTTGATGGATTTGATGTATCAGGCATTGGAGAGTTTTTCTACCCGTAAAAGATTGAGAGTATGTTATGTTTATGTTTTTATAATAATGTTTATGATGTTGGTATAACTTCATGGCTTTGCTGTCTTTTACAAGTAAGATTTTTTTTTTTTGGTATTATGTAGATAATTTAGACACATTATAAGCTAGTTTCGTAGCTGAATAATGGAGAGCAAAGAAATACCTTTATGGATCTATCAACATCTTGGATATAGACAGAATCGTATTTCTAATTTATGTTTCCCATTTTTTTTCAAGCGAAAGTCTGGATGTATTTTTCCTGAAAGGTATTCCAGCTATCACTAACAATTGTGGAAACTCCAAAATTGACAAGCGTTGATGTTTCAGCATGACTTTCCTTTAGGTCTCTATGCATTTTTGGAACCATTTCGTAGATGATAGGCGAAGTGGCGATTGAAATTAAGCTAGTGTATGTATGAAGCCTGTAATTTTCACGAGAGTATGTCAAATGCTATGTCGCTAGGTCATCTTGTAGGAAAGTTGTCGTGAACGCAAAGGTTTCTATGCTGGAGTTGAAATGCATATTGACTCTTATGATATAAAAGTATATCTAATGTCGGTTTAACATGTGATGGTTTCCATAACCTGTCGTCTCAATTGTATAATGTTATGTTATCCTATCTGGGTTGTTGTTCACCACGTGATTCGATTCTTTTACTGCACTCAAGGTTATACATACAGGTAGCGTATGTAAAGTGATGGATTCATACTTTAGCTTCATCAGATACCTATGAATTAGAATGCATATAGTATTCCCGGCTTACATTTACCGGCACTGTTATGACTAGACGCGAAGATATTGGTCCGGAATGACTATGAGAGCGTTCTTCACATATAATCTCTCGAAAGATCTAGCATTATTATACCCATAGTAAAGTCCATAACTTGATGCACGAAAGAGATGTGCCATGTTGTGCAGATAGGCTATAGCCTTGTACCTCGAAGTCTCTTCCTCTTCTTCCAGGTGTTTTTTTATGAGAGAGAGAGAGAGAGAGAGAGAGAGAGAGAGAGAGAGAGAGAGAGAGAGAGAGAGAGAGAGAGAGAGAGAGAGAGTGTGTGTGTGTATTTTTAACATGGCAAAAAAAAAAAAAAAAAGGAAATCCGTTTCTAGAATCCGGATCCGGATCATCTTTAAAAATTTATGGGGTCGTCCATGACCTAAGATCTATCTGTGGTAATAATGATAATAATAATAATAATAATAATAATAATAATAATAATTACGGCATTATTTAGAATCGCTGTAACTTTTGATTATAAATGATTCAAATAGGTTATCTTTATTTATTATAGAGGTAGACATCTACTGGTATTTGGTAGATCGATTCCCTTTTCTTCTGTCCCAAAATCCCCTTTCCCTCTTCCCAACATTGTGACACCATTCTTTATTGTTGCGACTGCCAAGATTGTGAAGTCGGTTTGATAAGTGTTACATCACTACAAGGATTTAAAAGATGCCGACTCGGCGTCCAGGACTGATATAGTATATCTTGGATAAGATAAAGATTAAATTTGATAGAGATGTATATTAGATTCTCAGACAAAAGTGACCATCTTTTGTTTTCTTATCTGATCCCATTTACTTAAATAGACAACATTTGTTTATATCTGCACGTGGTTGCATTGTTTGCGAAAAAAATCTTTACAGAAAAGGCAGTGGTCGTGGTAGATCTCTTTGTTTTATTTCTTCGTATCTGAGAGAGAGAGAGAGAGAGAGAGAGAGAGAGAGAGAGAGAGAGAGAGAGAGAGAGAGAGAGAGAGAGAGAGAGAGAGAATTCTCACAAGTGCGTAGGAGGTTCATATGCGTGTATTTTGGAGTAATTTTTTTACTTATTTAGATAAGTTTTTGTTTTCCTTATACATGAATTTATATTCCTTTACTTTCTACTTCGTTTACACTGTGAAAATTATTTCTTATAAATTTGTATTAACTCTTTATGCAATATTCGGCAAATGGAGTGAATATTTTGAGTTGTTGAATTTGTAAGAGAGAAGGATGATCCAAGAGTTAAAGTGGATTGCGCAGGTTTATGAATCCTTGTGGAAGTCACTGTTAGGATCGTTAGAAAGGCAATTAGTGGTTGAGGATTGGAAATATAATGGGTGTTAATGAGATTACGATGGTGCGGTTAATTGGTGAAAGTGTGATTGGATGGTTGATCATAGTGTGTTATGATTAAATTATGGAAAGGTTTCGAAGCTACCGGTGAAAGACACTACTGTTCCTTTGTATAAAGTAAAGATAATAGAAGATATGAATCTAAGTGTCTCAGTGTGATTTAGTATATCAAAGAAAGTAAGCCTATACGGAAAGGATTTGATACAAATATAAAATAGATGACCGAAAGTTACATAGGGTCGAACAGATTGGGTTTAAACAAGGGAAATGGTGTTTGGATCAATTGTTTGTCATGAAACGTTATTTTATAGTAGCGGGGAAACTGTAATAAATTGAATAGGGAGGCAATAATATGGGGTCGTTGGTATAGAAAATAAATGGTCAAATGCAATAAAAGATTTTATAATGAGAGTTAAGCATGTTAAAATTTAGAAGATAAAATCTGATTGGTTTGATATTACGGTTGGGGGGATACAAGATGTGGGAGAAAGAAGGGCAGTAGGCGTTGAAGCAACATTGTGAGATAAGAAAATGGTATGTCAATGAATAAAGGAATGGCTTGTGCATGTAAATGATACAGTATTGATTGTAGATAATAAAGAAAAACTAAGGAGAATAATGAAAGAGTTTTTGAGAGTAAAAAATTTCAGTAAATGAGAGCAAACTGGATTAGAAACTATAGTAGGATGAAATTATGTAAGCATCAGAGGGTAAAGTAATGGAAACAATAGATTAGTTTGATTATTTGGAAGAGATTATATCAAATGATGATAGGATAAGAGAAGTGATGGGTCAAAAAATAGTGAAGCCATGAAGGTAACAAATGTACACAAAGTATAGGGAAGAAGCATTGATTGTGTGTGAAAGTTAAGGTTGGAATGTACGAAGGGAATTTTGAGCCTACTAGCGTACATGATATTGGAGTATGGATGTTAAATGCAAATGAAAGTAAAAAGATTGACGTTTAACACATTATCTGTTCGAAATTTAATGACCCAAATTGCTGTTTCTTTGTGTTTGATTGCATGTGTAATATAGATCCTTTTATTTGTAATTTTCTTTCAAATAGCTCCTTTGATTATCTTATGATAACTCGCTTGAATTGCTTATGCAGATGTTGCTACTTGTTTTACTTCAATTCTACCTCCTGGGGTTGGTGAATCTCTTAATTGAGATCTAGCTAAAATTGGTGCATGGTGGAAATTAACCGGAATGATGTTGAACCATGACAATACTCAAAGTATAATTGTTAAGTAGCTCGAGGGCAGTTGCTCCTCAACATCCTGATCTCAGCATTGATAATGTTTATTTAACTATATACGACTCTTAAAATTTTAGGTGTGATTCCTGATTGTAAATTTACTTTTGAGAATCACATTTGGTCTGTTTCTTCTTCAATTGCACACAATAATTGGTTTGTTGAGAAAGTCTTTTAAGATTTTTGTAGATCAATCTATTCAGAAGAAGTGGTTTTATTCTTTCATTTTGCCTTGTTTTGCGTATTGTTCTCTTGTTTGAGAATTGTTCTCTTATTTGGTCTTCTGCTGAATATCCTCTTAATTTGTTGGACAAGAACTTGCACAAGATTTTTCATAACTCTGACCATCCTTTGCGTTCAGATCTTCACACAGTATTGACATGCTCAAAATACTAGAAACGCAGTTAACTATAATAGTCTTACCTTATCCATCATAAGGCTCAATACTGTACAGTATTCTAAAAGTGTTATTCCAGCTATGACCAGATCGTGGGATGTTCTTCCTAATTAGGCAGTTGAATTGGTGAAACTGCAAAAGCTCACACTTGCAGCGAATCCTTTTATGTTGAACAGGCTGACATAAGTCTCTCCTTATAGTTTATATATGAAAGATCTATTTTAATGTTGTTTTCAGTTCTTACGGCAATTTATATTAATTGATCATACGTCTCTTCAAGTTTATTTATTTCTTTATTTCCTTTCCTCACTGGGATACATTCCCTGTTAGGAGCCTTTGAGCTTATAGCATCGTACTTTTGCAACTACTACTACTACTACTACTACTACTACTACTACTACTAATAATAATAATAATAATAATAATGATGATTATAATAAGACCATTACGGGATTGGATTCTCCTACATAAATCCTGAGCCTTTAGTAACTAGTGAAATCCAAGGTGAGCCGTGTAAATGTAATTAGAAATGTAAGTGTTAACTTTACTGGTAGATTCTAGGCTGATCATTGTAAATATCAGTGAGAGTGTTAGTATCAACTTTACAGTTAAATTATAACCTGATCAGTTTAAATACCATTAGGGCTGTTAGTGTTAATTCTAACTTACTGGTATTCAGTGTAAATGTCATTAGGATTGTTGGTGTTTACTGTTTAATTCCAAGGTGATCAATCTAAATTATATTAGGAGTGTTAGTTTAAATCAAAGCTGATCAGTGTAAAATGTCATTAGAAGTGTTAGTATTAACTTTACTGTTTAATTCAAAGCTGATCAATGTAAATGTCATTAGGAGTGTTAGTGTTAACTCTACTGTTCAATTCTAAGCGGATCAGTGTAAATGTCATTACAAATGTTAGTGTTAACTTTAATTTTTAATTCTAAGCTGATCAATCTATATTATATTAGGAGTGTTAGTGTTAACTTTACTGTTTAATTCAAAGCTGATCAGTGTAAATGTCATTAGAAGTGTTAGCATTAACTTTACTGTTTAATTCTAAGCTGATCAATGTAAATGTCATTAGGAGTGTTAGTGTTAACTTTACTGTTTAATTCTAAGCTGATCAGTGTAAATATCATTAGAAGTGTTAGTATTAACTTTACTGTTTAATTCAAAGCTGATCAATGTAAATGAAATTAGGAGTGTTAGTGTTAACTCTACTGTTTAATTCTAAGCTGATCAGTGTAAATGTCATTAGAAGTGTTAGCATTAACTCTACTGTTCAATTCTAAGCGGATCAGTGTAAATGTCATTACAAATGTTAGTGTTAACTTTAATTTTTAATTCTAAGCTGATCAATCTATATTATATTAAGAGTGTTAGTGTTAACTTTACTGTTTAATTCAAAGCTGATCAATGTAAATGTCATTAGGAGTGTTAGTGTTAACTTTACTGTTTAATTCTAAGCTGATCAGTGTAAATTTCATTAGAAGTGTTAGTGTTAACTCTACTGTTTAATTCTAAGCTGATCAGTGTAAATGTCATTACAAATGTTAGTGTTAACTTTACTGTTAATTCCAAGCTGATCAATCTGAATTATATTAGGAGTGTTAGTTTTAACTTTATTGTTTAATTCAAAGTTGATCAGTGTAAATGTCATTAGAAGTGTTAGCATTAACTTTACTGTTTAATTCTAAGCTGATCAGTGTAAATGTCATTAGAAGTGTTAGCATTAACTTTACTGTTTAATTCTAAGCTGATCAGTGTAAATGTCATTAGAAGTGTTAGTATTAACTTTACTGTTTAATTCAAAGCTGATCAATGTAAATGAAATTAGGAGGTTTAGTGTTAACTCTACTGTTTAATTCTAAGCTGATCAGTGTAAATGTCATTACGAGTGTTAGTGTTAACTCAGCTGTTTAATTCTAACCTGATCAATGTAAATGTCATTAGGAGTGCTAGTGTTAACTTTACTGTTTATTTCTAAGCTGACCAGTGTAAAAGTCATTAGGAGTGTTAGTGTTAACTCTACTGTTTAATTCTAAGCTGACCAGTGTAAAAGTCATTAGGAGTGTTAGTGTTAACTCTACTGTTTAATTCTAAGCTGATCAGTGTAAATGTCATTAGGAGTGTTAGTGTTAATATTAATGTTTAATTCTAAGCTGATCAGTGTTAATACCATTAAAAGTGTCAGTGTAAACTTTACTTTTTAATTGTAAGTTGATCAATGTAAATGTCGTTACCAGTGATTTTTGTTAACTTTACTATTTAATTCGAAGCTGATCAGTGTGAATGTTATTCGGAGTATTAGTGCCAACTTTACTGTTTAATTCTAAAGTGATCAGTGTAAATGTTCTTAGGAGTGTTGGCATGATTTTACTGTTCAAATCTAAATTAATCAGTGTAAATTGTATTAGGAATAAATCGTAATTTCCAATGAATCAAGGGGTGCAATTTTCTTTCTTCGAGTCCATTGTATACAGTATATTTCCCCCCGTAATTTTGTACCATTTTGAATTTTGGTTTCTTAGAACATTGTTGGAACGAGTATTATTACTTCCAGCCTAGTTTGTATAATCAATGAAATGTATGTTAAATAGAATGAACGCCATTGTAAGTCTCATGCGTGGAATTGGGGCGTCTTTCAGTGGTCATGCAAGTTCTTTTTGTCTGATGCTTCGGCATCATGCAACCTCGCAGTCTGGTTGCAATCGGAGGGTTTGTTTGGAAGCAAAATCTGTTTCCATGTCAGTATTTTTTGGTCTTATTCTCCCGTTTGTATTGGAATTAGAGATGTGATGAAACAAACTTTTCATTCTGGATGGAAAATTATCCAGAATATGACCTATTGAACTTAGTTATTTTGATATATATATATATATATATATATATATATATATATATATATATATATATGTATATATATATGTATATATATATTTATATGTATATATATATATATATATATGTATATATATATATTTATATGTATATATATATTTATATGTAATATATATATATATATATATATATATATATATATATATATATATATATATATTTATATGTATATATATATATATTTATATGTATATATATTTATATGTAATATATATATATATATATATATATATATATATATATATATATATATATGTGTGTGTGTGTGTGTGTATGTTTATATATATGTATATATATATATATATATATATATATATATATATACATATATATATATATATATATATATATATATATATGTGTGTGTGTGTGTGCGTATATATATATATATATATATATATATATATATATATATATATATATATATATATATATATATCTTGTTTTTGTGATTTTATATTGAACTCAATTCTCACTCTTCTCCTCAGAGGATTCCTTCTTACTTCTAGCTGAGAATATTTTCATACAGAAATACTTTATTTATGTGATTATTTTAAGGAAAACTGTTTTCCCACTGAATTATTTTTTAAACACCTTGATAAATTATTAAATAATAAATTGGCTCAGACCCCAAAAATAACCACAGTACCTAAACCTAAATTTCATGCGACCTTTCCTTTTGTTCATAATTACTCCCGCAGACAAAAGTTTACAAAAATCATCCAACAACACTTTCCAGCTGTTGAAGTAAACTTATTTCATAAGAATCCGCTCATAGTTTGCTCTTTTTCTGTTTTTAATGATCAGTTGAGTCCTTTGATGTCCTTTGGTGTAGTTCATCAATATATTTGCCCAAATTGTAACTCTAGGACCTACGTAAGATCTACCAAGAGAAGAGGTTGCTGAAGATCAGAATTGACTCTCATAGAGGTGTGAGTTTTCGAACAGGTTGCAGAATATCCTGCCCAGAACATTCAAATATTCGCAATCATGCTAAAATGTGTAAAATTAATATTGATAACAAAGATTATAGCATTATAGGGCAAGTATGTAATAACCACGACCAATTTAGAGTCAATACTGATTAAATGACTAGTTTCACCATTAAACACCCAAGCTTCCTCCACTCAATTGTACTTGGCATAGCTTTCTTCGTTTTGTTCTGATATTGTTGTTGCCATTCAGTTTCTAATTGCGCTTCTGCGAGGTTAGTTCCATTTCTGCTTTTTCATATTTTCATTTGAATTTTTTTGTCTTTCATTTTACTAAATTTTACTTTTTATTTGAATTTGTATATATTTTCATTACTGTTTTAATGTTATTTATGTGGTTCCTAATTGTAGCCCTGGAAGATGTGATAATGACGATCACGACGTCAAATCGTCGGCATTAATAAATAGATTTTAAGAACTATTACTTTCCCTGTCCACATTGGGAAATGTAAATTATTGGCTGTCGCCACCTTCACTGATGATATATATATATATATATATATATATATATATATATATATATATATATATATATATATATATACAGTATATATATATATATATATATATATATATATATATATATATATATATATATATACAGTATATATATATACTGTATATACATATATATACACAGTATATATATATGTATATATATAATATATATATTATATATGTGTATGGATATATTTAGACATATGCACGCATATATATTATATATATATATATATATATATATATATATATATATATATATACATATATACACACACACATATATATATATGTATATATCATATATATGTATATATATTATATATATTATTATATGTATATATGTATATTATATGTATATATGTATATATTATATATATATATATATATATATATATATATATATATATATATATATGTATATTATATACTCGTATATATTATATGTATATTATATATATATATATATTATATATATTATATAAATATATTATATATATATTATATAAATATATCATATATATATATATATATATATATATATATATTATATATGTTATATATTATATATATGTATTATGTATATTATATATATTATATATATATTATATATTTTATATATATTATATATATGTACATATATATATATATATATATATATATATATATATATATATATATATATATATACTGTATATATATATATATATATATAACACACAGTTTCGGCTGCTATGTTTTTGGTGTTATGGGGCGTGGTCCATTGCCGATATGACGAAAGTGGGTGAGAGACCTCTCTATAGGATTTGGCTGGTGTCTTTGAGCGATAGAGTCTTGTAGGAATGGGAAGGGAGTTGACATTGTTATGGAGGGAGGGGGATGCCATGGGGCTAAGAGAGCTGATTCGGAGATGGTAAGACGGTCATGGTGGCGCCAGGCTTTGTGGCTCTCGGGAATTGGTTACTGGGAATACTTCCTCCTTATTCCCGGCCTCCTTTCTTTCCCTGTGGAACGAGAAAGATTTTTCCTGGTATTTAATTTATCCGAAGAATAGTTTGTAGCTACTGTGATTATCGAATTTGTAAGTCTGACCATATTTAATAAAACGGTAAATTATATTTGTTTGTCCATTTATTGAGGTTTTGAAGAATTTGCATTTTCCTTTCTTTTATTCTTGGCAGCTTGGTAATGTTGTTTTAGAGTGTTCGCTGTTGATGTTTTAGTGAGTTTTTGTTAGTGTTAATCAAACTCCAGCTCGTGTAATCTTTTCAATACCGATGGACTGTCAACTTGATGACATAGAGTTTTGAAGGCAACGCCATTCTCCTCAAACAGAAAACCAGAGATAATTTTTAATTGTATTATTTTTCTTCTCTGAACACCTCTATTATAATAATAAATAATAATTGTTGTTGTTATTATTATTATTATTATTATTATTATTATTATTATTATTATTACTTGCTAAGTTACAACCCTATTTGGAAAAGCAATACGCTCCAATTCCAAGGGCTCCAACGGTGAAAAATAGCCCAGTGGGGAAAGGAAACAAGGAAATGAATAAACATGTGAAGTAGTGTACAATTAAAATGAAATATTTTAAGAACAGTAACAACAATAAAATAGAGCTTTCATATATATATATATATATATATATATATATATATATATAAATTATATATATATGTATATATATACATATATATATATATATATATATATATATATATATATATATATATATATATATATATATAAACTATAAAAACCTAAAAAAAACAAGACAAAGAGAAATAAGATAGAATAGTTTGCCCTAGTGTACTCTCAAGCAAGAGAACTTTCCCAAGACAGTGGAACACCATGGTAAAGAGGCTATGCCACTGCCAAGACTAGAGAAGAATGGTTTGATTTAGGACTCCTTCTCCTAGAGGAGCTGCCTACCATAGCTGAAGAGTCTCTTTAGAGTCAAGAAGAATTGTTTGGTAATCTCGGTGTTGTCAAGTGTATGACAGGAGAATTTGTAAAGAATGGGCGAGATTATTCTTTGAAACATAGGGCTATAATTCATGACGGAAATCATAAATAATCATGTCTTAACAGTAATTCTGCTTGAGAATGTCGCAGTATTTTAAGAAATTATCTTGCACTAATCCTGAGGTGCGAAATTGCTTTAGCCAATGGTACTTAGAATTGGACTTGCCATGGGCACCGTTCTCTAAACAAATACAGTTGAATTCCCATAGATATTTTATGAAAGTAAGGACAAATTTGGGAAATTGACAATTCTTGTATTGTATGGTTGTGTGCCTGATTTTCTTTATCTGTTTTCATGTTTTTTTTTTCTGTCATTCTCCTCATGCTTCTCTTTTTTTCTGACACTTAAAGCCTTTGGTCGTTTGAGGGGTAGACCCATTGCCTTCGTCGTGGTTAAATTGAGCTCAACCTTTCATCTCTTTACCCTTTTCTTGTTGTCGCCATGCTAGGCTTGAAAATCGGAGTAATTTGCTCATTCTGTAGATTTTTCACTGAGAACGCTAATATATTTCATGTGCGTTGAAGGGGAGTAAGTCGTCGAATTAGGTTTTACCTCCAAACGTAATTGTTAAGGGATAAATTTTATAAGCATATTCGATACTCATTTGATGACGGGGCAACTGTTATATCCTGTATATTTGGAGAGGTCTTTATTAAATTCTTCGTTATTTTTTTCGCTCTTTACAATAGAGTATGAATCTTGCCGCCATTAACAAAATGTCAATTCTCGTATCCTCATTTTGAAATAATAAATACTTTTTGAGCCACGTTTTTTCCATTGCCCCAGTGAAGTTGTTCTGTTAGAATGTTTGTATACTTTTTAATTCCATATTTAGGGACTTGAACTAAACAAATTGTAAATTTACACATGCGTAAGTATACATACATACATACGTACATGATAAATATGTATAAATGACACGGTTTTTTAAAAATTTTTTTGTTATTTTCATGAATTGATGTTTTACGTTATGCTTTATTGATAATGTTTTTTTTTTTCTTTACAGGTAACTAGTTGGATGGACAAGTTTATGGTGGCGAAATTCTCTTTAAAATTGTTCTTTCAAACCTATGGAAAAGATCTGTGAGTAAAACCATCACTAAGTTTAATTTGGGGAGGAATTGAAACTTAGGTGTTGGGCTCAAAGATCTATAATAAGTGATTTAGAAATTAATATGGATATTGAATCTAGCAGTTTATACTTGAAAGAGTCGTTTCAGTAAGTAATTGAAAAATGGGTTTCCTGATTAGTTAGATCTATTAAAAACAGTCCAGTTTGCATAATACAAATCTACGGGACAAGTTCAATATATTTGAATAGGATAAAAAATATTCAAACTTCTTTTGGATGCTAATCATGTTGGTTGACTACCCAAAGATCTGTGAAATAGATTGGCTGGCGATACTGCCTACGTGTATTAAATAGCTTATACATTTTAATATTCATTGGAAAATAGAATATTTTAAAATATTAAAATATTTTTTTTTAAATGAGTGTAGCCTTCATTTATTATGTGAGAACCAGAGAGTTGATTATGTTGCAAATCAATCTACTGTTTTGGGTTGTGTAATATTTACATGTTGCTCTATTTGTCTTTAAGTATGTACTGTTTATCTAAATATTTATTTGATATCACGTCTTCATGAATGTACGCAGCAAGAGCTATTGAAGGTTAATCTATTTTATCAACATTTTTGCAGAATTATTTACATTGCACCGAGACATTGTGGAAACGGATATTAATTTCTATCCTCAAAATAGAGCCTATAAACTTGTATAAGATTGTAATTTAGTATTCATTTTGAAATGATATACGCTGACATCACACTTATCATAACGGAAATAAAAAATAAGCCTAACAGAGAAGACTTGCCATTTATAACCAGAATTTTACCTCGGGAAAAAACCAGTATATATAACTTCGGCGATATGAAGACCCACGCTCAAACTTATTAATGCCAATATAACAATTAAGGTATAATTTCGGCAGTGAGTTATATGTTGATTTTTGGAACGACCCCTATTATTTAAGAAGAAATGACTGTGTCAAAAACTAAATACACTATATATATATATATATATATATATATATATATATATATATATATATATATATATATATATATATATATATATATATATACACACATATATATATACACACATATATATATACATATATATATATATATATATATATATATGTATATATATATATATATATATATATATATATATATATATATATATATATATATATATATATATGTATAGGCCTATGTATACTCACTGGGTCATAGGATCGGTTTTTGGGTGGAAAAAGGATAAAGTTTGAAAGCACGCTAAGGGGGTCTGGGGGCCTCCCCCATAATTTTTTTTATACCATGAAATACCCTTAAATGCGATTTTCCAGCGTCTGACAAGGATTCTAGTAATAACAAAATAATATTTTTGGGACGATTTTTATGTAACCAGTTATAATTTGCACACATTGACTATTATAAAATACCAATAAGCCTACTGGATGAATTTAACAAAAACATATTAACGATGTTGATTCTTTGTTATAAACTCATTCCCATATCGATCAAGTTAGGGTATCCGTTTCGTATGTTTTTACTTACGATTTTTTTTTATATCTATCATCTGTTTTTAGTTTCAAATTTATTTTTAATTTTGAACAGCTTTTAGATTTTTTATTTCGTTTGATTTATAGCTTACAGAGTACAATTGTCTAATATATTAATTGATAATTATGTTTTTTGTCTTTGGATTAAAACTATGGTGAGACTGTATGGAGATGAAAACATTACAAACAGAGAAGTACACCATACACTTGATAATAAAAAACAAAGTTTTTAAAATGCGTCAGCAAAATTTATATATATATATATATATATGTATGTATATATATATATATATATATATATATATATATATATGTGTGTGTGTGTGTGTGTGTGTATGTGTGTGTGTGTATGTGTGCGCGCGCGTGCGTGTCTGTGTGCGTGTCTGTCTGTGGACTAGAACCGGCCACCTTTGGATGGAAACTGAACCTTGCAACGTACAATGACAGAACACTGTCTAGGAAAGAAGATCTTGCTGGTGCTACTCTTTATATTAAAGTGTATGACCATTGGTTCAGTTAGCCATGATGAAAGCCATGAGTGAATGGCTGAAACTGCAGTTAGCGTAATAAATGTAAAGAAACAACATCGAAGAGAGTTTCGTTTATACTTTACGAAGATTAAAGGCCCTCCACAGAACCAATTTTCAGTGGACTGTGGCTGCCACTATATCGTGGAGAGAAATGAAACTTTTGTTTCTGGCCACGAAACAGTGGCAGTCACACCACAGAAAATTGGCCCGTGTGCGGGGCCCATAATTGTTGATGTGAGATGACAAAAACCACATGTTCATTCATACGTAATGATAGTTTTATATATATATATATATATATATATATATATATATATATATATATGTATATATATATATATATATATATATATATATATATATATATATATATATATATATATATATGATTATACACACACAGACAGAGTAATACCCCACCCCACGTCGTTAATTCTACTCAAGAGGCAATGTTAGTCCCGACGAAAGCTATAATATAGTGACCGAAGCAGCTGTCCGTACCAGTTAGTAAATGGAATGATATAGCGGTAATTTTCGTCATTTTTTAATCTAGCCACGAGTTGTATCAAGTCGTAGACAGGATTAATAGAGAGTTTAATCCTGGTCGTAGAAAGGTATATGTAGAGATGTTGGGTTTGGATTTTAGACTGTACACACACACATACTGTATGTATATAACTATGGAGCTGTGCAAACCATTACTCCTTTTCTCTATATATATTTGATTTTTTTTTTCACTCAATTTATGTATTCTAATGCGAAGTGGTTAATGGTTTTAAGTATTTACATACGATTTTCATGTATCTAATCTGGATGCGTTATCATAGTTGTACTAACTTTTGCAAGCATTTTTTTATTCGTTTGTCATGTGCGAGCGAGCAGTAGGTGATAACTGAGTGGCGAGGTGAATGCAACTAACTTTATTTCAACGGACAGCGAGCTTAACTACAGGAGTCTTGCGAGCTAGGTCACAAAAATCCAAACAGCACAACTCCTGATTAGACACGCTATATCAGGTTCTGTTAAAAGGGAGGTTTAGAGCAAGATATACTATAAAGCGTGTACGAATGACGTTCTCTTAAGATAATATCACTTCTCAGTTTTATGTTTATCTCAAGTTTTGCTCTTTTGTACAATTGTTAGTAAAAACAATAATAGGAAATTAGAAATGCGTTAGATTTTTATTATTAAGGTATGTAGTGTACGTTGCATCTATTTCACCAGACACACAGTATGTTTTGTTTATGAGGCCAATGTTTGTTGAATTCTTTACTCAGCTTTACTTGAGTAATAGATAATTATAGTATATATGTTGAATACGTTTATTTTAAGCACACTTTCAAGCGTCTTGTTTTAAGTCTGTGGTTAGCGAAGGTACCAGCCTCCCGTTGCCATACTACCGCTCAGGAGTTATTGGGTCCTTTGACTGTCCAGACAGCAGTACATTGGATCCTCCTTTCTGGTCATGGCTGATTTTTCCTTCACCTACACATACACCGAATAGTATGGCCTATTCACTCCACATTTATCTTCTGTCCTCATACACCTGACAACTCTTAAGATTAGCAAACAATTCTTCTTCTCTCAAGGGGTTAACTTCTGCACTGTAATTATTCAGTGGCTACTTTCCTCTTGGTAAGGGTAGAGGAGACTCTTTAGCTATGGTAAGCAGCTCTTCTAGGAGAAGGACACTCCAAAATCAAACCATTGTCTTCTAGTTTTGGGCAGTGCCATATCCTCTGTACCATGGTCTTCCACTGCATTGGGGTGAAGTTCTCTAGCTTGAGGGTACACTCGGGCACACTGTTCTATCTTCCTTCTCTTCTTGATTTTTAAAGTTTTTATAATTGATATATGACAGATTTATTTTAACGTTTTCACTGTTCCTGAAATATTTTATTCTAATATGTGGTTGCTTCTCTTGTAGTCTATTCATTTCTTTATTTAATTTCCTCACTGAGCTATTATTTCTCTGTTGGAGCCCTTGGGGTTATAGCATCCTGGTTTCCCAACTAGGGTTGTAGCGTAGCAAGTAATGATAATATATATGTATAGGCCAATATATATATATATATATATATATATATATATATATATGTATATATATATATATGTATGTAGATATGTACATACATATATATGTATGTGTATATATACCCACATACACACACATATATATAGCTATACATATATGTATATATATATATATATATATATATATATATATATATATAGATTATATATACATATGTATAAATTATATATATATATATATATATATATATATATATATATATACATATATATATATATATATATATATATATATATATATATATATGTATGTATCTATAATTTAGTGCTTCTCTCTCTCTCTCTCTCTCTCTCTCTCTCTCTCTCTCTCTCTCTCTCTCTCTCTCTCTCTCATTTGTAAAAGGAACCATATGAGATATAACTAGAATTTCGATTTGCCCTGCAGCATTCTATGAAATCCGGTGCATTTGAAAGGAAGGTTATTGTTCTGTATAATTGGTACTGTGGAAATGCCACCGTAGCCATAGTCTGCTTCGTTTATTACTGTAATTGATTGGCTTAAGTGCCGTTGAATCATTTGCCCTACTGGTGGTGCGGTTTACTATTCTGTTTTGATCGTAGTGACAGCTTGTTTGTTGGCGTTTGTTTTACTTCCAGGTTTTTTACTTTTAATAGTTATGTTATAGACATTACTCTGGAGGAGCGTTTTTGAATTTTATTTCGAAATAGAAGGTTATTAGTATATACCTTTTCTTCCTCTGTTTATCACAAGGTTTACTCTTTTGTACAATTGTTAGTAAAAACAACAATATGAAATTAGGAATATATTAAATTTTTGCTTATTAACTGATGTTCGTTGCATATGATTTTAACTGATTATGAATCCCATAATTAATCTGAAAGAAATTTTTGCCTCTGTAATCAACAAAGATGTAAAGAGAAGTTGTTTTTTGTTCACAAAACAAATCCTCAAGACTAGAGTCTAATTCAATTGTATGAGTAAAATGGGAAATCAAAAAGTTTTTTCCCTCTTAACCTAGCTGAAGTTTTCATTTCTCAAAATGCACCTAGAGCCATCCATCTTCGATACAGTTAGGAAAAGGATGACTGCTTACATTTAGTATCCTATGTACATATACTATACTATACTATGCATACATATGTATATATATATATATATATATATATATATATATATATATATACACACACACACACACACACACATATATATATATATATATATATATATATATATATATATATATATATATATACTGTATATATATAAAAGGTAGAAATTGTGCTGACCAAATTTTTATTTTAAGATATATAGTATATTAATATGTAGAATATATAAATCCACTTTAGATGGCATTTTTTAACATGAAAAAGCCTTCGATAGTGTGCACTGGCCAATTTTGTGGAGAATCCTGCGTTATTATGGAGTTCCTGTGAAATATGTAAATTTGATTAAATTTGTTCATGAACATAGCAAGTGAGAAATTGATGTTGGTGGAGTCTTATCAAATGAATTTCCAGTGAACAGGCGAGTATTCCAAGGGAATGTGTTGTCACCTATTTTGTTCATCCTCCTCGTGGATTTTGTAATGCATAGAACAGTTGGGATGGTGGAGAAGGATTGAACTGGATTGGTAAAAGGAAACAAGCTGACCAAGAATGCTTGATGGCGCTGTCCTTATTAGGAGAACACCACAGGTATTGTAAAGCTTGCTAACCAGAATGTATGAAATATCACATGAGGTTGGTCTCATGATAAATAGAAGAGACAGATATGATGAGAACAGAATTTCCAACGGAAGATAAAATGTCATTGGAGGGAGAATGGATTAATGAGGCGGAATCATTTAAATATTTCGGAACTATGATCTCTAATACAGGATCTTTAGAATTTGAGATTTTTGAAAGATTGAAGAAAGCAAATCAGATAATGGCTAGGTTAAGTAAAAGTTGAAATAAAATCGCCTTAAATTACCTGTAAAAATTTGCCTATATATCAGTTTAGTAAAATTGGTGTTACCGTATGGACAGAGTAGTGGTATGACAGTGAAACAATTTCCAACAGCTTTTGTAGATTTGAGAACAAAACCATCAGAAGAATATTGGGAGTTAATTGGCAGGACAGGATTAGATATAGAACTATAAGAGAGATTACTCGAGTGCCATATGTGGGTGAGATAATGGTGAGGGGTAGATGGAGATGGTTTGTGCCTGCTCTTTGCACTCCCCAATAGAGAATAGTTCACCAAAATTTCAACTGGGCTCATCAAGGCACTAGAAGAGTTTGAAGATCCAGACCTACATGGCTTAGGACTATGAAGCGTGAAGTGGAAGATGATGAATGGAGAAGTATTGATTTAAAAGCTCAAAATAAAGACGACTGGCGAAATCTAACCGAGGCCTTTTGCGTCAATAGGCATAGGAAGAAATGATGATGATATTTTATATGACATGGGATAAAGGTGGATAGAAAATGTCCTTAGTAGTTTGTCGACTAGAGAAAAAATATAGTCTTGCATGCTTCAGTGCATGATGGCTGTGACAAAAGGTCATGCAATCACGCAATAAGAATTAATAGGCTGCCGAATAAAACTCGCTGTATACCTTAATGGTAGGAATGATTAGGCGTATGTCAACGGTTGAGAAATAGAAAATATTTCCTGTAACTTAGAAGGCCAATTGCAAGTACTTACGAATTTTCAAGATTTATATTTAGTGTCATGCAGTTTTTATAATGAGACACGAACAGAGTCTCGGTTAGTACGCTGAGGTGAGGTGCGTATACGATTTTATTTGCTAAAATTATATTATTTTTCCAATTTAGTTATGTATACATGATCTCTTATAAAACGTTTTTACCAAGATTTTTATATCGAAAGACCCAGTTCAACGAAAAGAAACCGCAGGTTGAATGGCCCAATGCTTCTCGTCAGCGTTGTTTAAAAATGAGAAAATAAAGGGTCGGGTTTTATAGTATGTGTCATCTGGCCGTACAGTATGGGAAAATAACGTTCCTTTGGAAAGACAGTTGATACGTTGATGCTAGGTCACTGTTGATGCAGTTGGCTTCATTAATTCCGGTACATTTCAGGAAAAGCCAAGGAAATCTTGATAGTTGATAACGTTGTGTTTAAGAAATTAGAAACCGTTGGCAACAATATCTGTCAAACAGTCACTGAGCTTTTATAAAGGTTATCAAAATATTTATTTTTTTTTATAATTTCACGAAGTACTGTGTAGCAGATAACAATATTTTTCTATGAAGCACTTCGTAAAATTAATGAAAATGCTTTTGATCCCCCCCCCCTTTTTTTTTATACAAAATCGGTGACTTTTACAAGCAGCGCTGACAACAATTTCTCTTTTGCTAAATAATTTTACCTGCTACAATGTACAACTTTCAGACGTGTCATTGGTTATCCCGTGAATTATACCGGAATTGATCAAATCATCAGTACCAAGGTCTCGATTAATACTATACAGTACTTCCTCAGTTTCTCAGGCTAATCATAGTCTGCTAAACTCTTCTCAATTGAACGATAAAAGTATTGTCGTCTCCCTCTTTCTTCCGGACTTTCAATTTAGCTGATTTATCACATATTTTCGATCTCTCTCTCTCTCTCTCTCTCTCTCTCTCTCTCTCTCTCTCTCTCTCTCTCTCTCTCTCTCTCTGGTAGGTTTCATTCCAGCAACATACTATGCCTTATCCCGTGCTATCTTGCAAGTTCATTTATGGGTATAACCGACCGATTTGTTATTCCTTTGTACGGGTCCACTCGTGCATCCCAAGTGCAGTGCTATTGTGTCCTCTCTCAGTGATGGAAGTTCTTGTAGCCTATATGCGCTAAAGCTATAGGTTTCTTGGTTATCAATGGATACATCCTGTCTGTACCGTAGATTCGTAAACATCCTTTACTCAGAATAGACCGTTATGGACATAATTCAATTTTTGAGATTTGTACAATCATTTTCTCAGTACCTTTATTTTCAGAATTGGTCACTCAAGTTTATTTTTATGCATTTATCTATGTTTATGTTATCTGAAACTTTACAATCGGAGGAATTGATTATGGCAATATTCATAGAACGTAAATTGTATGAGACTAATTAAAGTTACCCTTAGTATGTCATGATTATCTCTTCGAATAGGTTTTGGGTGTTTTTTCGCATAACATTGTAATTAATGTTCTCAGCGATAGCCACTTTAGTATATAGAGAGGGACTTAAAGTCTTATGATATCTGCACCGTAAATCGTTGAGCGAACTGATTCTATAGAAAACTTGTTATTAAAAGTTTAGAGGAATTTCTCTTTTAAGAAATTTCCGTAGGTACAAAGAACAAATCCACATGAAACATTATTAATATCCTGTTCAGCCAACCCTTAATTGATCAATTTTTCATGTCCGATTCGGTTGTTGCACTTCAAGAAGGTTTCTCTTGATATTTGGTTATGTCGTGTATATGTTTTTGTTGTTAGCAGTTTTCGCATAACTGTAAATGAAATGTATTTTGTAGTGTTTGAAGTTTACAAATGCGATTTGGGTCGTCCAGATTTGAGCATGACTTAACTTGGCATCGTATGTTACTCAAACCTCTTTGCTTTGCGTTATGGATATTTTGTAGAGAAACACGCATCACTTG
>NC_090732.1:56629568-56657068 GCF_036898095.1 Palaemon carinicauda | reverse complement strand
TATAAATTTATATATACATATATATATATATATATATATATATATATATATATGTATATGTATATATATATGTATATATATATATATATATATATATATATATATATATACACATATAAAACTTAAACATACAAACACGCACATCATGCAAACACATACTAGATCATCGTCTTCTTGATTTTCGCACTCACCTTTAACGTCAGTCTCATCTTAAACTTAATCTCGGCCCATCAATAATAGAAGATAAATGATTAAACGAAATAAAAAAAAAATCATTGCACAAAAAGTTACACCATCAGTCATTTTGTCATCTTTCTCATTTCTCCCATCTCTCATTTGCCATATTTTGATTTATTATATATTCTGAAAAAAAAAAAAACGTTAATTTTATAAAAAGGTTAGGACATCATTAGGAAGTGATGCTAAATTTGCTATGTCGTCTGTAAATATCTTAACTGATGCTTTGCCAGACATCAAACATTTCTCTCCATGATATATATTGAAAAGTTTTTATATTATCTTCCTCTTCTCAGCAAATTCACAGATCGTCTTCATCATTTTCCCATCCATTCTAACCTTTGCAATTCAAATTGTCTCCAACCTTTACATTATACCAAAAAATTTCGTAATCATTGTTTTCCTTAAGAAAAAATTATGATTTTACTGTGGTTTCTGACATCAATTGAACTGTCAGCTTTACGTTCGGACGTCCTGGTTTAGGAATATCAACATGATTTGATGATAAGTGACATTTTCTCGGACACATTCGCTATTAACATTGTTTACCTTAGACAATATGAAGCCTTTGTTAATAAAAGGATTTCTAACCAGTTTAATTAGACGTGGAACGTCTGCAAGCTCATTGATAATACTTACTGAGACAGCAATATTTGTAAAAGGTTAATTTACTGTACACCTACATTTCGCCACAGTTTAACCCTGGCAGTTCGAAGATCACGTACCATAGCAACAACTTGAAATCCTGTCGGTTACATTTTTTCCTATTATAGTTTAAACAAAAGATCTTTCTTCATACTACAGTCAAAATCATAATATATGATCCGTTTCCAAGAACCAACTAACCCGTTGCAGTACTAACACATAAGTTGCTTTTTTTTTCTTTTTCTTTTTATTTGACTTGGGTGTGTCTGTTTCTTTATCGATGTCCATTGATGAACAACACTCACAATAATTGGATTTGCGAAAGAAAATACATTCATTGCGCCGAGAGGAAAAGTACTCCCAAAATAACGTAAATGAATGTGAGAGAAAATAGATAGATAAACACCAAAAAGCATTAATTAATTGTTAGTAATTTTCCTAGGATATTTTCCCGGACTTACAACGTACAGAACATTCATCATTTATAAATGAAGTAATTTTGAATTTAATCCGTCAGTAGTTGACGGTATTTTTTGGTTCGTGAATAAAAATCTTTCTTATAATAAGACTAAGGTTAAGTTTGAAATTATTTTCTTTGTTACTTTCAATATTCTTTTATTGTGAGAAAGATGGCTTGGAGTGATTTTGATATTTTCTTCCTATGAATGGTGTGGTACTACGTGGGCAAGTGAATGGAAGGGAGGGAAAATCCTCTTGAATGATTTTGGGTCCTGTGATGCTGGTCGGAGAATGTGAATAATTTATACGCTGAGTTATTAAATGGTGGTTGGGATTTTGATCCAATATTTTTCGACTATTAGTTCTTGATAAACTTCATGTCTTTCCGTGGTATCTATTAAGTAAATTGTGTATACTATTTGATTAAGGTTCGAGCCATTGCAGTATATCGTGTTGTTCGTCCATTACCTATTCTTCTTATAACTTCTATTTTACTCAATTCCCTATTCTCTTGCCCTATTCGTCGTGTCAACAGCATAAGAAGACAAATGAACTCCGTTTCCTCCCTTCGATACCGCTGGGCACCCAAACCTGCTTAGCATTCCTTCAACTTGCCTTGCACTTGTCGCTAGCCACCCTCCTCAACCGTCTCCCTTTCTCGCGGCCGCCTATGATCTCTGTTGCGGTTGTTGTAGGCTGACATTGAATGTTATTACTTGACACTTAATGTTGGTCGCTTAAATGAACAAGGAGAAAAAGAGGCGGCAAATGAAGCTGCTAATAAGGCAAACAGTGATAGAGAAAAAACGAAAAAATTTAGAAGGAACACCACCTGTTCACACTTCGGTGCCTCAAGGTCCCAGATTTATTTGTGATTCTGGTAAATATTTCATAAGGTTTATTCAAACTCTGTAAAGGTTTGCTTAAATGGACTAATGATTTAATGAACAATAGAAAAAAATAAAGAATGAAAATGACAAAATATTTGATATGTAATTTTTACTTGGTTTTCTCAACTTGGTATTTTTTAATGAGTTACCTGCATAATTTATACTAATTGTTTTGATAAATATTTACTATATATATTATTTCTTTAATGTATTTATTTTATCATAGAACCCTCAGATAAAACTGTTAATGCTGGATCTGTAAATTCAAATCTTATCAGCACTAAAATTATTATTGTTTTGTCCGCTTCAAAGTTCGATGCATATGGTAACTTTAACTGCTCGGCTATGTCTATGAAAAATCAAATGGTGAAAAGATAACTTAGATTATAAGATAAAACTTAAAAAAATTACAATTATTTAAGATTTTTTCTAAAAATTTCATCGAGTGTTTGTAGATTTCCTTGAATCAGTCATTGATGCAGGTAAGGCTTTTCAGGTTTTTTAAAAACTATTTTCAGATTTTCCTAAAGTTGGGGGATGGTGTGTCGTAGTGATAGAAGATCAAGGTTGCTGGTAGACTTAGCTGTATCCCTTATTGAATAACATAGATGAATTTAGTGTCAAGATTCCTGATATACGGTCACGCAGATATTAAACAAAATCAACAATTCCCCTAATGATTTTAAGATATCCTGGGTTTTTTTCGGAATTATGCGTGAAATGATATTTTCGAACAACATGTAAGTTGTATAAGTGTCGCTTAAGGTAATCAATATTCTAATATGGGACCTTAAGTATTTTCATCGATGAATCGATATGCAATTAATATAGCCTTTACCGTCAAGTTCCAGAGAGAGAGAGAGAGAGAGAGAGAGAGAGAGAGAGAGAGAGAGAGAGCCTACAGGTAAATTTTATGTGTGCAAATACAAAATTAATTTCACTTATTTGTTTTCTATTTCATTCAACAATTGGCGGTTGAATTGATGATGGGATTTCGAAATCAATGTCAATGCATTTTCCAGTGTGTTCCTTTTTACTGTATTTTAGTTTCTCTACTTTGTTACCTAATCATTTCTTACCTACTCTACCCATTTCTCGAACATTATATCAAGATGGTTTTATTCTTGGGGCCCATCCATCACTTACGTAAAAGTTTTACTAGAGTATATAACCTTGCACTGTGTTTTCGTGGTGTTTATTTTAATTTATTTCTCAATTGATTCTGGTTATTTTTTTATCACCCATCTTTTCTATTAGCAAATTTTTATATTTTATGGTTTTATATATATATATATATATATATATATATATATATATATATATATATATATATACAGCATATATACAGTATATATATACATATATATATATATACAGCATATATACAGCATATATACAGTATATATATATATATATATATATATATATATATATATATATATATATATCCTATCTTTAGCAATCGTTTTGATACAATAGTCTAGTGTTAGCACCAACATACATGAATTAATAATATTGTATGTGCGCTAGAAAAAAGTCTACCAAGCGTGTCTCTGCTGGAAGATGGCTGTGTGCAGAAACTGAATGAGTTTCATGCAGGCTATGAGTCATGATGCATGTATTGATTAGCCATGTGACAGTTGACATGGAAAGGGCCATATGAGATTTATTTTCTATTTATAGACTGATCCACTCATGAGGTCCCAACGGATTTGTATCATGCAAAGCGATCGTCGTTCGTGACGGGGTCAACCCGTTTCTTTTGCAAGTAGATTTTCGATCCACAGAAATAGATCGCGTGAGTAACATTGTCGTTTCCCAAAGTGACACACCAAAATGTTCAACGAGGAAGAACATTAAAACACAGAATGATAGGATGATGTGATAAAGTTCATACTGTAGCATACATTTACACACACACACACACACACACACACACACACACACACACACACATATATATATATATATATATATATATATATATATATATATATATAAATTTCCATCTTATTCTGGGATCGAACTGAGCCCCTTCAAATGGAAGCCCAGGTTGCTTCCAACCAGGCCACCAGAGGCTCAATAGAAGTCGGAACCCAACTGCTAACTACAATTCAGGATTTACCTGGCGAGACATCAGTCACTTACCAGCGAGTTTTCCCCCGACTTCCTGGCCCACCAGGTGGCATTATTTATAGTTAATTCAAGCTACCCCTGATGAGTCAATATGAATGAAAATCAACACAATATGGTGCTCAATTAGAAATAAATTTCTATCTCATTATTATTATTATTATTATTATTATTATTATTAATTGCTAAGCTATAACCCTAGTTGGAAAAGCAGAATGCTATAAGCCCAGGGGCTCCAATAGGGAAAATAGCCCCGTGAAGAAAGGAAAAAATAAATATTTTAAGAATATCAAAATAAATATCTCCTATATAAACTATTAAAACTTTAACAAAACAAGAGGAAGAGAAATTAGATAGAATAGTGTGCCCGAGTGTACCCTCACGATAGAGAACTCTAATCCAAAATAGTGGAAGACCATGGTACAGAGCCTATGGCACTTCCCAAGACTAGAGAACAATTGTTTGATTTTGGAGTGTCCTCCTAGAAGAGCTGCTTACCATAACTAAAGAGTCTCTTCTACCCTTGCCAAGAGGAAAGTAGCCACTGAACAATTACAGTGCAGTAGTTAACCCTTTGGGTGAAGAAGAATTGTTTGGTAATCTCAGTGTTGTTAGATGTATGAGGACAGGAAAATCTATGGAGAATATGCCAGACTATTCGGTGTATGTGTAGGCAAAGGGAAAGTGAACCCTAACGAGAGAGAAGGATCCAATGTAGTACTGTCTGGCCAGTCAAAGGACCCCTTAACTCTTTAGTGGTAGTATCTCAACGGGTGGCTGGTGCCTGGGCCAACCTACTACCTACTGGGATTGTACCCTAGCCCCTTCAAGTGAAAGGCCAGGTCGCTTCTAACCATGCCACCAAAGGCTCAAAAGAAGTCGGAACCTAGCTGCAATTCAGGATTTACGTGACGAAACATCAGTCTCTTACCAGCGAGTTTTCCCCCTACTTCCTGGCCCACCAAGTAACATAATTTATACCTTTTAATTCGAATTACCCGTAATAAGTCAACATGGATGAAAATCAACACAATATCGTGCTCAAATAGAAATAAATTTCTATCTCATACTGGGATCGAACTTAGCCCCTTCAAATGAAAGGCCAGGTTGCTTCCAACCATGCCACCAGAGGCATGGTTGGAAGCGACCTAGCCTTTCATAGCTGAAATAAAATTTCTAGAATACTGTGTAGTATTGAACCTTATAATAGAGAAGGCATGACTATTAGAATTAACTGCGTACCTATTATTATGAGCAGGATGGTACTGTCTGTGAAGATCTAAATGCAAAGGATGGGCAAAGTTATGAAAAATCTTTTGCAAAATGTATAAAGAACTGTAAGATGGTGACAGATTAATATCTGGATCAGGAATAAAAAAAATTTGATAGACCGAAATTTACTGTCCAACTAATTAAGATGAGATTCAGTTGAAGACCAGGCAGGAGAACAATGCTCAAAAGAAGGCAAAATGTAAGAATTAAACCACTTCTTCAGAATAGATTAATCACCAAAAATCTTAAAAGACTTTTTCTTTAAGCCAATTTTTTGTGCGTTTGAAGAACATTAGACCAAATGTGTTCCTCAAAAGTAAATTTGCTATCAAGAATCACACCTAAAATTTTAAAAGAATCATATAGAGTTAAAGAAACATTACCAATGCTGAGATCTGATTGTTCAGGAGCAACTGCCCTCGACCTTCTTACAATCATACTTTGAGTATTGTCAGGGTTCAACTTCATGCCCCATCATTAGCTCTATGCAGTAATTTTAGCTAGATCTCTATTAACGGATTCAGCAACCCCAGATCTATATTCTTGGGATGAAATTAAGCAAAGAGTGTAGCATCATCTGCATACACAACAAGAATACTTCCCTGAGGAACACCAGATGTCATATTCCTATACAACAGCTCTTTGACATCTATTGCTCAAGAATTCAACAATGAGGCAAAGAAAAGACTCGCCTACTCCCAACTGTTGTTTAGTTTGAAAACAAAGGCCACATGATTAACATGGGCAAAGGCAGCACTAATATTAAGGCCAATCATACAAACTTTCTGACCACAATTAGGGGATTTCTCTTCAGCATTGGTGATTGTAAGAAGGTCATCACATGTTCCAAGGCCTTTACGAAGACCGAAAACCAAATTGCAAACTAGTGAACAGATGATTGCTGTCAGCCTACCTATTTAGACGTTTTGCAAAAAAATGTTAAAAAACTTTAGAAATATAGGAGTTATGGAAATTGGGCGGTAACCAAATGGACTAAAGCTACTGCAGTCACATTTACATAATGGTGTAACATTACTCATTCTCCAACAAGGGCCAAAAGAACCTCTTCGTGCTAACTTGCAGAAAATAACAGATAACTTAGAAGCTAAGAAATCAGCAAGCTTTATAAAAAACAAAGGATAAATACCATTTGGGTCTATACCTTCCTAAGCATCAATGTCCATCAAGAAAGTTCCAAATAAGCACGTATACAATCATCATTGAACCAGGATTTATCTCTCACATGGTATTTTAGCACGCGAAAAGGGATATGCTTATTAATTATGTTAACCAGATTATCATTTTAAAGACCAACAGGCTTATCACTTTTATACAATTGTGACCAATTCAAATTCAAAAGATCACTGAAAATGCTGTTAACTAGATATTTTATATAAATTTTACATGAGAATGACACATCAGGGACAGGCTGCTCAGTCATCACTACTAATGAAATCAAGGCATGATCAGATGTCCCAACTGGAGAACAAACCATACTTGATATAATCTGAGGGGAATCCGTGTATACTAGGTCCAAACACTTACCAGACATGTCTTTTGGCTTGCCCTTGAGGGAGACATTGAGGGGGTGGGAAGAGTTGCAGCAAAGGCTGGCAGGAAACGGTGGTAATAGTTAATCATGCCTAAGAATTCTTGCATTGCTTTAATGGACGAGGGTGTGAGGAAGTTCTGAATGACTGCGACCTTCTCCGGGGGGCGGTGAATTTCTTCAGTACGATAGTTTTTGGCGCCATACTTGTCGTACCGGACTACAAGGCCATTCTGTTGTAGGCGGTTGAGCATGATGCTTAGGTGACGGAGGTATTCCTCTTTTAGGAAGAGAACAGAAGTATGTCGTCCACGTAAAATACACAGATGAAGAGGTCCCCTAGATGCCATCCATGAGACGTTGAAAAGTGGCCCAGCATTGCGAAGGCCAAAACGAGTAATTAAAGGTGTATTTACTGAAGGGGGTGGTGATGGTGGGCTTGAGGATGTCTTCTGGGTTCATGGGCACCTGGTAATATCCTTCAGGTGGTCGAGCGTGAAGAAAAGCTTTGCTTTGTGGAAGTAGGAGGTCACGGCAGCGATGTTTGGTAGGTGTTGGTGATCCAGTTCTGTCTGCATTTTCAGATGTCTGTAATCCCCACACGGACGCAGAGAGCCATCTTTCTTCAGGAAGAAGTGGAAGGGGGACAACCATGGCTTTAGGCCTTTTAATAAAGGTCCATTTCTTCCATTTCGCCGAACGTTTGTTTAGTGGCTGCAAAACGATATGTTGCCAGATTCCTGAATCTGCAAACACTGGTGGCCCTATCTTCTTGATATGGTGATAGATACCCTGTTTAGTGGGAACCGTGGGTGTTAGATATGGAGAGCGAGGTTGGAGGTTGGAGAGGTGTCAATGAGTATGAATCCGAGATGAGTATCTGACGATGAGCGACATCAACCAGGAGGTGGAAATGTAAGAGGAAATCTGCACTGAGGATTGGCAATGTGATATCAGTCACAAGAAATTTCCAATTAAATTTGGTGCTTCCTAACGATAATTTGAGGTGGATATTGCAGATCCATTAGCAGCTACCAGGGGGATGTCAACAGACTTAAACAGATTACGCCGTGTCCTGGAAAGTGGCATTGGCAGAAGGGAATGGCAAGCACCTGTGTCTACCAAAAATTGCACTTTCATATGTGCATCATGTATAAAGAAAAGATTAGTGACAGGGGAGGCCACCGCTGCAAGCGATGTCCTACTCACAACTTTTTTGGCCACTGGCAAACATTCAAGCATTTCTTTGCAGCAGTGGTAGTATCATAACTGCAGCTGATGGGTGTCAGTAAGTGGCTGTAGAGGTCGTTGGTTGGGGCGTAAGCGAAGAGTGGTATATGTGGGTAGTGGGTGACTTTATCACCGCTCTGGCATGTCACGGGGTAGGCGTTTGTGTCTTACTGCATTTATATCAGCTTCGGTCGATGTTGAATAGCTGTTCACTTCATCAGGAGTGGAGGCGTAGATGGAAGTCATGAAGGTGGTGAAGTGGCTGTCCATAAGGGCGTCGACTTTGATCATCAGGTCCTTCATGGGCAAAATATCGACATTGGGAATGGCAGTGAGTATAGGTTCGGGTAGGTGCTGTACCCAAAGGGCATTAAATAGATTCACTTTACGAGAAGAGCCGTCTGCGGCAGGTTTCAGGCAAGTAACACTGGAGGTATAGTCTGTGAATTTAGCCTTCTGGAAGCGTTGTAAACGATGTAAGGCTGTGCAATAAATGCAAGTGGAGGTGTAGCCAGTGAATTTAGCCTTCTGGAAGCATTATAAACATCGTAAAGTATTGTAGGCGAGTGCATGCGTTGTTGTAGCCAATAATTTTAGTCTTCTGGAAGCATTACAGACATTGTAGAGGATGTCTGAGGAAAGAACTACCAGTGCTTTGAGCATTTTGGAAGCATTGTAATCGTTGTAGAGGCTGTGCAGTGAATGCCTGTGTTGTAGCCAGTGATTTTAACCCTCTGGAACCGTTGTAAAAGTTAGAGAGGCTGTTCACTGAGAGAAAGGGATTGTCCAGCCAGTAAACTCAACTTTCTGGAAGCATTCTAAACGTTATAGATGCTGTGCAGTAAGTGCAAGTGGTGGAGTGCCTTTAATTTAAAAGGAGCATATGGTTCCCACAACGGTTATTGAGAGAACTTAAAAAGTTTGGCAATTTGGGAAACTGGCGATGGTGAGTAATGCTCCAGGAGGTGTGTTTGAGGGCATCGTACACTATTGGGGTGCTCTCTTGGTCGCAAAGGCAACCCGATGTTTCCGGGAAAGTGTCCTGAGGGATCGCTACAAGATCATAGTCTGCTTTGGTGCTTGAGCGAATCCTGCCCTTAATACAAAACTGGACCTTGGTGTGCTGAAACCAGATAAATGCCTCTGTACTGACGAAAGGCGGTAGTCTCATAGGTATGGCGTAGATAGTAGAGTCAGTGTATTAGGGTGGCATCATCAAATAGTTAGACACAACAGTGAGGGGGAAGCCAGGAGGGAGCTGGACCCACTGGTGGTAACCAGTGTGCAAGGAGCGACTTAGGTGATAACTAAGAGGCGAGGTGAATGCAGCTAAACTTTATTAAGCAGACATCGAGTTTAAATACCAGGACTTGCGAGTAAGAACGGCACAGAAATTCAAAGGAAATAAGACAGGAGCCAACCCTGTTTATACACAGGGTAGGGAAGAGCGAGTGATAAAATAACAAGCAAAACCGTTACAGTGTACGAATGTGTATGAATCATGTGAGGTACAATATATATTTTCAAAATCAAAGAGGGCTTGGTCACAAATCAGTCATCGCTTTACCCATGAATTCCACCATGACCTCAGAACTGGTGTCAGATGCTGACTGTCCCAACCAATTTTATATCATTAGCAAACCGAAATTACTGACTCTTCATCATATGCTCACGGTACCATATATCTTCTGGAACTGTCTCGCTTGTTATATCTTAACTAGCACAAAAGAACTGATACACCCTTTTTACCACATGTCAATCGAATTAAGGATAGCTCACAAATTCTGCAAACGGATAATGGCATTGGTCATTTTAGGGGTCTAATACAGAATGCAGCTGTGACTCTATGGTACCTTCTTTATAATTCTGAAGTTGGATATATGCAGCAAAGAAGGCAAAGTCGTCAGTCACTTGGGAGGCCAACTGCAAGCAGATAAGAATCTCTCTCTCTCTCTCTCTCTCTCTCTCTCTCTCTCAACTGCAGGAAGATAAGAATCTCTCTCTCTCTCTCTCTCTCTCTCTCTCTCTCTCTCTCTCTCTCAATAAAAAGTTAAAGTTGCGGGTTTTAGGTCTCCACAGAGACGATTTACATCGTCCTCCTCGAATATGCGAAACTAAATGGAAAGGGGCATTATCTAGATAGATTTACGGCTAATATATTATCTACTGACGTGTAAACACGTGCAGTTTTGAAAATAGGTAGGCTTTCATTTGGAATGACTGGGTAGGTTATTTGTGTCAAACTAATCAGTATTATGTACCTATAGCCATCGATTTTTTCAATAATAACGATTGAATGTCATACTGATTGTGTTTTTAATTTGCGGTGTCCATAACCAAATTAGGATCCGAGTATTACGTTGATTTATTGACTGAACCTCGTGTAAAATCTCGGGAATTTATGTTGCAAATGTTTTCTTATGAAAATATTCTGTGCATCGTACTCTTTATCTGTATTTATGTTAAAGGCTTATTTTTTCATCTAATCCAGTCATTCTTGCCATTTCGAAGTCGTTTGTGAGTACAGATTATCACAAATTAATTTTCGCTCTCATTACTGCTACTACTGCTGATGTTTCTTTTAACTAGTGAGGTTTTTTTTTATTTTGTTAACTGCAAGTTCATATATTTTCTGTTAACCTTGCCCATTTTATGCTCTTTTTTGAAGTTGCGCTCATAACCGTTATTATTCTTAGAGATTAATGATGATTACTGTAATTCTTATTAGGAAGTGAATGTTTCCTATAGTTTTCACTCTCATATCTAATGGTAAATATTGAGTTATGTTCAAGGTGGTAGCAGAGGCATTGTTAACCCCAGGCACTAGCCTACATGACATTACATTAAACCGTGACTGTATTTTGTTGGTTAGATAACTATTAAGGTATTCAATAATCTTTTATTGTATGCGTGTATGATTAGGCCCCTTAATTGAAAAGAACGACATTTCTTTTTGAAAGTGAATCATATTTGCGTTAGTCAGTTTTATATTTTTGGAATGTCCCTCTGCTCGCGCCCTCTCTTTTTGGGGAAATTACTCTTTATATTTGTAACTTTTTTGGGGTAGGAGTTGGATAAAAAGGAATCCTGAAGTATGAAGTCAATGATTCAGTTGGAAACAAATAGACTTGAATCAGCATACCCGCATGCTCAAAGATAATTGATCACAACAGAATATAAGAGCAGAGCATGGATTTTGTTGTGTAATGAGAATGATCTTTCTAAGCAAACTAGATTCTTAGAACGATAGAGAGAGAGAGAGAGAGAGAGAGAGAGAGAGAGAGAGAGAGAGAGAGAGAGAGTTAGGTTTACTTTACTTTGAGAGACTTTTTATCTCTGGAACTATTTGGTTTGATCAGCAAGTCCAGTTTTGATTACACTTGTATCGCCCTTAGCAAGATACTGTATTTTTTTTTTTTTGGGTAAGGTGACCCGTTTCCGCGGTTCATTCACGAAATGGGTATTACGGAAGAAAGAAAATAGTAGCTTTTGGTATTCAAAAGTATTATTAGAATCCAAAGTATTTATGTAGAATTTTGAATAACTTTGAACAGGAATTATCCGGTTGAGTTTGCTTTTCTCAGATGTTTTCATCATACCTTCTGCAAGATAAATTTCTCATACCAAAGGGGCATTGGTGAATTTTGGTTTGAAGCACCTGGTTGTTTGATTAATAAATCTTTCATATTAAACGCATATAATTATTTAATCAATCATATTAAAGGAACATGATTAATGAATCACTCGTATTAAATCAAATAAAAGCAAGACAAATTCGCGGTAAAGGTGCATTGAATTCAAGAGTAGTCGAAATTATTATTATTATCATTGTTATTATTATTATTATTATTATTATTATTATTATTATTATTACTAGCTAAGCTATAACCCTTGTTGGAAAAGCAAGAAGCTATAAGCCAAGGGCTCCAACGGAGAAAAATAGCCTTGTGAGGAAAAAAAATAAGGAAATGAATAAACGATATAGGAAGTAATGAACAATTAGAATAATATATTTTAAAAACATGAACAACATTATAACAAATATTTCTTATATAAACTATGAAAAAACATATGTCAGCCTGTTCAACGTAAAAACATTTCCTGCAACTTTGAACTGTTGAAGTTGTGCTGATTCAACTATCCGATTAGGAAGGTCATTCCATAACTTGGTCACAGCTGGAATAAAACTTCTAGAATACTGTGTCGTATTGAGCCTCATGATAGAGAAGACATGACTATTAGAATTAACTGCATACCTATATTATTATTATTATTATTATTATTATTATTATTATTATTATTATTAAATGCTAAGCTACAACCCTAGTTGGTAAAGCAGGATGCTATAAGCCCAGGGGCCCCATCAGGGAAAATCGCCCAGTGAGGAAAAGAAATAAGGAAAATTAAAATATTTTAAGAATAGTAACAACATTAAACAAATATTTCCGATATAAACTATAAAACCTTTAACAAAACAAGAGGAAGAGAAACTAGATAGAACAGTGTGCCCGAGTGTACCCTCAAGCAAGAGAACTCTAACCCAAGACAGTGGAATATCATGGTACAGAGGCTATGGCACTACCCAAGACTAGAGAACAATGGTTTGATTTTGGAGTGCCCTTCTCCTAGAGGAGCTGCTTACCATAGCTAAAGAATCTCTTCTACCCTTACCAAGAGGAAAGTAGCCACTGAACAATTACAGCGCAGTAGTTAACCCCTTGGGTGAAGAAGAATTGTTTAGCAATCTCAGTGTTGTCAGGTGTATGAGGATAGAGGAGAATCTGTAAAGAATAGGCCCGACTATTCGGTGTCTGTGTAGGCAAAGGAAAAGAACCGTAATCAGAGAGAAGGGTCCTAAGTAGTACTGACTGGACAGTCAAAGGACCCCAGAACTCTCTAGCAGTAGTATCTCAACGGACGGCTGGTGCCTTGACGAACCTACTGTCTGGGAAGATCAATGTAAAGGATGGTCAGAATTATGAAAAATCTTATACAACATGCATAATTAACTAATTGAACGACAGTGCCAAAGATTAATATCTAGATCAGGAATGATAAATTTAATGGACCGTAAGTTCCTGTTCAACAAATTAGGATGAGAATCAGCAGCTGAACACCAGACAGGAGAACAATACTGGAAACAAGGTAGACGGAAAGAATAAAAACGCTTCTTCAGAATTTTTAATTAGCTATTTTTTTTTTCAATTGAAGAAGACACAGACCTAATGTGTTTCTCAAAAGGAAATTTGCTGTCGAGAATCACACCTAAAATTTAATGTCATTTAAATTTAAAGAAACATTATCAATGCTGAGATATGGATGTTGCGGAACCACTGTCCTTGACCTTCTTACAGTCATACTTTGAATTTTGTTAATATTCAACTTCATACCCCATAATTTGGACCAGGCTCTAATTTTAGCTAGATCTCTATTAGGGGATGTGTTGTATATACAAAATGCTTGTTTTGTAGGCCAAACCCCATGTAATGTGTATATAGTCTGAAAAGTAATGGGCCAAGAATACTACCCGTGAGGAACACCAGATATCACATTTCTATGCTCCCTATGGTGCTCATCAACAACAACCCTTTCCAATCTATTACTTAAAAAATCAAGAATGATGCTAAGAAACGATCCATCCACTCCCAAGTGTTTGAGATTGAAAAAAAGGGCTTGATGATTAACGGTCAAAGGCAGCACTAAAATCAAGGCCAATGATACGAACTTTCTGCCCACAATCAAGGGATTGCAATAGAGATTGTAAAAAGGGCATCACATGCTCCAAGGCTTTTACGAAAACCAAATTGCAAACTAGGGAACAGATAATTGATTACCTTCAGGTAACCTACTAAGACCTTTTGCCACAAGACGTTCAAAGAATTTAGATAATATGGGAGTTATGGAAATTGTGCGGTAATCAATTGGACTTGAGCTACCACAAACACATTTACATAATGGTGTAACATTACCAATTCTCCAACAAGTGCTTAAAGCTCCTCTTCTTGCTAACTTGGGGAAAATAACATGACTTTAGAGCCAAGAAATCAGCAGGCTTTATGAAAAACAAAGGAAAATTACCATTTGGGTATTGAGGTGACAAAGGAAACTTAAATAAGAAGAACCGCTCTCTCTCTCTCTCTCTCTCTCTCTCTCTCTCTCTCTCTCTCTCTCTCTCTCTCTCTCTCGGTCCCTTTAAACACTGATATTTTGTCGGAAGTAAATGATTTATTTATTTATTCATTTATTTTATTTTTTTTTATTTTTTTTTTTTTTGTAAAAGGTCACTCTGTATACTTTTCATGATTAATTTACGGTGTAGAGGTTCATGTAAAGTGATGAATGAAAAGATAGCTGGCAGTTGATGGTGCAGGGGTGGAGCAGTAGTGGAACTTGATCTTTATAAGATGATTTCGGGGTTGATGCTGAAGAGGTGGACTGGAATGCGTCTGTGGGTAGATAGCCTACAAACAGTATTGCAGAGGAACTTAAAATGCGTTAAATTGTTTGTTAAGAAGAGTTGAAAATGCGTTGTAATACGCTATACTGTATAGCCTATCTATGCAAAGTATATTTTGATACTTTTGTTGCGTTCCTCACTATCTTTTAAAAGTACGTGTCACAGAAAAATATCAATAAGATCAATATCTTGATCATTCATGTGACATCATGAAATTGAGTTCTTTTTTTTTTGCATAAGAGCGTTAAATTCCAAGTCGTAATGCAGGATTCTCTGTTTATGTATTCAAAGAACCATACTTGTAAAATTGTCCCGGGACAAGTTTTTAGATCCCGGAAAAATTCGCTTAAGTCTCGGTCTCAAAGAAACATGCGTCTTGGGAATTCATGTAAATTGTACGTTTTTGGATTGCAGAAAAAAATGCTCGAGTTTGTAGGGCTTGACAAAAAAAAAATGTAGCCTTAGACCTGCAGCAGCGGCATAAAGGCAGTAGGATTGACGTTCGTTTTAGCATGAATCCGAACATTCTAATATTCGGATTCATGCTAAAATGTGCAAACAAAATATTGAAAACAAAGATTTTACCATCATTGGTCAAGTATCTAATAACCATGACTTACCTCTTCTTGAATCCATACTGATCAAACGACTAGTTCCGTCGTTAAATGCCCAAGCTTCTTCTATTCAGTTATATTTGTCATAGTTTTATTTGTCATAGTTTTATTACCTCCGCCAAGCGGCGGAGGTTATGTTTTCGGTTCGGTTTGTTTGTTTGTTTGTTTGTTTGTTTCTCTGTTTGTCTGTCTGTCTGTGGACAACGTAGAGGCCACATTTCTACACGGAATCACTTCAAACTTGGCCAAGTAGTTCCCCAATGTGTATGGAAGAACTGATTAAATTTTGGTCAAGGTCACCCCAAGGTCAAGGTCACAGGGGTCACTGGTGTCACTATGTTCGACTCTCGCGTCAATGCCATCATCACGTCAAAAAAAAATAAAATCGAACACACCCACAAGAGCTTCCCAATGCTACCAACACACAAACAGTCAAAAGTCCTTCAACCTCAGTGTCAGGTAACTGCCAAGGCCATTGAATGGTTAAGCTAAATTAAAGGTCAAACGTTACTTGAAAGTCGAAGTCACATCAATTCATGATTCTAGGACATATGGCGCTCTAGGTCACCTTGGCGGAGGTATGTCCTCTACGAGGACCATGTCCGCGTTCAGGACTTGCTCACTTGTTTGGATTGTTTTCTGACTTGTTGGCGTACAGTTTCTCACTACGCTTCTGCGAGGTTGGTTCCACTATACTCTATTTTTTATAGCGGTGCATATTTGCACTTGACTCACAGGGGTGTCCTTTTAGCTCGGAAAGGTTCCTGATACCTGATTGGTCGGAAGTATTTTTGTCCGAACACCTTCATTGTTCTCGAATGATTACCAAGTAATGTGAATCGAAACTTATTTATTAACCTATATTTCTCCATCATATATATGTTTTGTCAATAAACAATGTGAAAGAATAAATATATTATAAAGAATCGACTTGGTAAGTCTAAATTTAATAACACAATCCGCCGAAGTCAACGACAGCAGCTTGTTTTCGGATGCACGCTTTGTAATTTTGTAATTTTTCACATATTTTAACACAAATTGGGATAGATTACACTCACATTAAGTTAAACATGTTATTATAAACTTTCTTTGAATACCAGAACTTACCAAAAACATGGAATTAATAAAACCCGATATTTGTGAAAACTTATGGGGAGGTGAAAGAACAGCCTATAGCGGCCTGGCGGGAAAACGATCTCTTCTGACTCGTAGACACAGTTTGTTTTTTCTTTCGCAATATAGTTCGGCCTATTCCTTTCAGTTTAAATAGTCTTGCATTGTCTCTCTTCGTATTATTATGCTTACTATTTTCCCACATTCCTGTTTCTCACCTAATATCTATCTATTTTCCCCGATATCCCTTCTTTCATATAGGCCTATGTGATATCCGCACAACAATTCCTTATGTTTTGTACCTTACGTCAGTAAGTAGGTAAATAATAATAACAACATAAATGTTATGCTGTGTAGCAAGTATAACCTATACTGTAAACCTGAAATTAAGCATAGTATTTTTTCTTTATTCCCGCCTCTACACTATTTTAATGAGACTAGCACGCGCTTCCCTTCAAGCCATCACTTTCGACAGAGGATAAGAAATAAGGAATCGTAGTGCGGATATCCCATATATGAAAGAAGGGATATCGGGGAAAATAGATAGATATTAGGTGAGGAACAGGAATGTGGGAAAATACTAAGCAAAATAATACGAAGAGAAACAATGTAAGACTATTTAAACTGAAAGGAATAGGCCGAACTATATTACGAAAGAAAAAAACAAACTGCGTCTACGAGTCAGAAGGGATCGTTTTTCCGCCAGGCCGCTATAGGCTGTTCTTTCACCTCCCCATAAGTTTTCACAAATATCGGGTTTTATTAATTCCATGTTTTTGGTAAGTTCTGGTATTCAAAGAAAGTTTATAATAACATGTTTAACTTATGCTGAGTGTAATCTATCCCAATTTGTGTTAAAATATGTGAAAAATTACAAAATCACAAAGTGTGCATCCGAAAACAAGCTGCTGTCGTTGACTTCGGCGGATTGTGTTATTAAATTTAGACTTACCAAGACGATTCTTTATAATATATTTATTCTTTCACATTGTTTATTGACAAAACATATATATGATGGAGAAATATAGGTTAATAAATAAGTTTCGATTCACATTACTTGGTAATCATTCGAGAACAATGAAGGTGTTCGTACATAAATACTTCCGACCAATCAGGTATCAGGAACCTTTCCGAGCTAAAAGGGCACCCCTGTGAGTCGAGTGCAAATATGCACCGCTATAAAAAATAGACTATAATTTGTCTGATATATATATATATATATATATATATATATATATATATATATATATATATATATATATATATATATATATATTTCCCTTTTTTTTAATTTTCATTTAAATCTTAACTGATTTTTATAGTTTTGAATGAATTTGTAAAAAAATTTAACTGTTTCTTATTTCGTTTGTATATGTTCTATTTTTAGCCCTGGACAAGGTGATTAAGAATCACGAAACGTTGGGAATAAAAAAAGCACTTTTTGAACTACTCTTTCCCTATCCATGCTATGAAATTTATATATATATATATATATATATATATATATATATATATATATATATATATATATATATATGTATATATATATACATATATATATATGTATATATATATGTATATATATATATATATATATATATATATATATATATATATATCCAAGCCTTAGAACATAAGATAGTTACAACTCAAAGAGCCATGGAAAGATTAATTAGGGGTAATAACACTAAGAAACAAAAAAGAGCAACATTGATACGAAAGCAAGGTAAAGTAGAGGGTATTCTAACAACATAAAAAAAATGATATATTATGAGCATGACATATAAAAGAATGACAAGAAGAATAACGGAATGGGTCCGTAGAAATTGCAAACGAAACAGAGGATGGAAGAAAAGATGATGGATTGACGAGCTAAGATAATTTACTGGTATAGACTGGCATAGAAAGACGTGAACATAAGCATATGAAAGGACATGCCTCAGGCCTTTGTCTTATACAGGATACCAATGGGTAATGGTTGATATTATATACTTAAGATCAGCTGACTACTTTTATTTTTTAGAGGTCTTAATAAGCGCAGTTTCTGATGGGTATTCATCCTGTGAATATAAGTTCCTTTCCCGGTGAGGTGCAAGAGTGATAAAAAGGCTCTGCAAATGACTTGCCTATTATTAATGATCGATCGAAAACTAATCATGCCTACCTCCTTAATATTTCATAGATAATCTCCTGAGATTAATTCTCTCTCTCTCTCTCTCTCTCTCTCTCTCTCTCTCTCTCTCTCTCTCTCTCTCTCTCTCTCTCTCTCTCTCTCTTCTACTACTACTACTACTACTACTACTACTACTACTACTACTACTACTACTACTACTACTACTACTTTAATATGTGTAGCATTCCAAAATAAGTGAAAAACAATAACAATAGTCAGTTTTCCTTGTTGCAGTAGTGTCAGGAAGAAAGATTTCCCTCAGCTTGGTGTGGAAGTTATCATATGGTTAACTTATGGCGTTTGCAATAAGGATTCTGAATTTATCACAAGTAACCAAATAGGGCTAGGGATTAACCTGGAAGTGCTAAATGTCTCTGATTGAGATACATGTGAAAGAAAAGCAAGTTTTTACCGCACAGTGAAAAGCAGGACACCAGCCTCTGATGCGCTAGAAGATTATGAACGTGCACATAAAGGAATAAACACAATATTTTTAGAATGGGTATAAGATGCTGGTGATATGCCATATCTTTCTGCTCTAAAAGTGATACAAGTCTCTGGGAATATTATCCATGGACCTTCAGTTTTAATTGGGAGCTGAAACTTTTGATATCCAAATTTTTTTTTCTTTTAACATAAACACGCTAAAGATCTATTTTGAATAACAATATAATTAGTGTAGTGTGAGAAATCCATGTTTGCCAACAGTTATGGAAGCGGATGAGCAATAGGGTGGAGTACCGAGAACTTTTTGTGTGGAGGAAATGCCTCGCTAAATCTTGGCGAAGTCAGTGGCAGAAGGGTGACGGATTGGCTTTAAAGCGAAAGACAAACTGTATTTTCAGCTTCTACTCCTGATGCCTGGCGGATGATCTTAATGGAATGAGTATGGTTAATTGCCTTAGATAGGCGTTGCGCATCACAAGGCACTGGCTATCCTGTGATGAATCTACCAATGAATCCTCTATGGATATAGTCAGTCAATGGAAAGAGAAGAAGACAGAATGGCCCCCAGTCCCGAGCGTAGCCGGGTGCTAAGAATCTCCCGGTTTATAAATACTAAAAAAAAAAAATGGTAATTGGAATGTTATAAACATGAATCAAATTGGGAAGTTACAGCAAGTGGAGAGGGAATTTATGAAATATAGTTGTTATATCTTGGCCCTAGGTGAAACCACGTTAGTGGATTGATAATGAATCCTTAGACTAAGCAATTATACACACACACACACACACACACATATATATATATATATATATATATATATATATATATATATATATATATATATATATATTCAGGAAGAACAGATGGGGTTGGGAGAGAAGGCATGGGAATGATGATGACACTAAGAGCAGAAAAGTAATTAAATGAATGAAGAGCTGTAAATAGTAGATAGTTACTTGCAAAGTTTAAATCAAAGCAGCGCAATATGAGTATTACAGTTTGTTATGCACCAACAAATGATTACCCTGAAGAAAGGAAAGATAAATATAATAAAGAAATGGAGAGCGTAATAAATGAAATCTCAGAGAGAGAGAGATATGAACATTGTGATTGGTGACTTCAATACTAAAGTAAGAAGGAATAATCAAGGTATAGAGAATGTGATGGGTGTTGAGGGTCTCGGCGATGTTGCAAATGATAATGGAGCACATTGTCATTGGAGGTACTCTTTTCCATAACCAGGACATGCACAAATATCCATGGACTTCTCCATGTGGCAATTACATAAATCAAATAGATCACATAGCCATTGATGAAGAGGGAAGGGACTCTGAGAAATGTAAGAAGCTGTAGAGGTGCAGATATTGTTAGTGACCACCAGCTCCTTACTGCCACACTGAAAGCACCCAACAGAAATCTAGATAGAATACTTAGGTTTGATACAACTAAACTTCTAGAAGATGAGCAGAAAGAAAAATTTGCAATTGAATCTAGAAATCAATTTGCAGTCTTGGATAATTTAATGAAAATCACATAGTAGAGCATGCTAAGTATTCCAGTATTGATAGTGATGTCAAAAGAAAAGTCAAGAATGACTGGAGAGAATATTTATACAGGAAAGCAGATGAGGCTGATAAAGCTATGAATTCAGGGAGTTGCCATGGTGTAAGAATTGCTCATAGAATTATTAATGAAATCTCTTCCTGGCAAAGAAAAAGAATTATATGCCCATTAAAAAAGATCTTTTGTATCAACAGAAGATGAAGAAAGATATCGTTTAATGGAACACTGTAGTGAGGTCCTGAATGAGATGCAAAGGGAATAGTTTGATTGTTATACTACTGATGAAGACCTTGATGTGCCCATGAATGAATTTTGTGCGTTTGAAGTCGAAGCTGGCATTAAAAAACCCAGAAGATGGGAAGCTCTGGGTTACGATGGAATAACTGCTTAGATGATACTGGCTGAAAATGAAGAATAATTACAAGATTATTTGTAGGAAGTGACTTGAGGCATGATGGGAGATCTGACCGATTGCAGTGATTAACAGAGCCATCACACTTCCATCAGTTGTATATATTGTATGCTTATTCTAAAGAGTCTAGAGAGAAAGATTGATGAAAAGCTGAGAGATGAACAAGCAGGATTTAGAAAAGGTAGAAGTTGTAGTGACCAAATTTTAATTTTGAGACATGTTGCACAGCAATGCGTAGAATATAGGCATCCACTTTTGATGGCATTTGTGGACTATGAAAACGCCTTTGATAGTGTTCACTGGCCAATTTTGTGAAAAGTCCTGTGTTATTATGGAATTCCTCTTGAATATGTGAATTTGATTAAGTCTGTTCATGAGCATAGCAGGTGTAAAGTTAATGTTAGTGGAGTCTTATCAAATGAATTTCCAGAGTACTCCAAGGGAATGTGTTGTCACGTGTATTGTTTATCCTCCTCATGGATTTTGTAATGCCTAGAACAGTTGCAGATGGTGGAGAAGGATAGAAAATTAGCTGGCTTAGAGTATGTTGATGATGCTGTCCTTGTTAGCAGAATACCACAGGATTTGCAATGCTTGCTTACCAGAATGCATTAATATCACAGGAGGTTGGGCTCAAGATAAATAGGAGAAAGACAGAGATGATGAGAACTTGATATGCAATGGAAAATGAAATATCATTGGAAGGCGAAAGGATTGATGTGCTAGAATCATTTAAGTATTTAGGAACTATGATCTCTAATACAGGGTCTATAGAATTAGTTTGGTGAAAGATTGAAAAAATGAAATCAGACGATAGCTCGGTTAAGTAAAATTTGGAAATCAAATCGCCCGAAGTTACATAACTTGGGCTATATATCAGTTTAGTGAGATCTGTGTTACTGTATGGACATGAATCGTGGTAGGACAATGAAACAATCTCCAACAGATCTATTAGATATGAGAACAAAGCCCTTTTTAATTTTTTGGTTACATATGTTTAATGTCTTATTATTTTTCTCTTTCTTCGTATTATGTTTTTGTTTAGTATGTTTGGTTTCTTAAACTTTCGTTCTGTGTTTTTCCCTTCCAATGATTTATGCACTTTAATGATACATTTTGGCATATTGCTCTCCAAAGCTTTCATTGGCATACTCCGATTTGATGCGTCATTGTTTTTTGTGTTATTTTGTTTGGGGTGTCTTCTTATTGATGTTTCTTTCTGTCATTTTATGTGTATTGTAATTACGCCTTAATTTTTTTTTTGGCATTATTTTTATTGCAACATATTCATATTTAATACTCTATAAAATTTTTCATTATATTGGGTATATTTTTGTTTAGTAATACTCATTTACTTTGTGTTGTCTCTTTAGTGTATTCCTACTATGTTTTATTTACATTTTCGTTAGTGTTTTGGTAGAAACATATAAAGAGCCTAAACCTTACTTCTTTGTTTGGCAAGTAAGAACTATTATACATGAAAGAATTATTGGTAATATGTCTGGAACTAATAACTCTTCTCTTCTGAGACGAAATCGCAAAGCCTTGAGTGAGTTTTCGTTTTCCACAATAAAACAGGAGGCCGAGAATGAATAAAAAACTTTTTTTTTTTTTTTGCTTTTTTTTTAAGCGTTCAAAGTCTTTTGAAGAAGAGGTACAGTTGCCTTTTCTTATAAATGTTATGTACCGCCCCCTCCAGGACCTCCATCGTTAAATATTCTTTGAAAATATATTGTATGAAATGATAGAAAGTGCCTTGTATTTACAGTCATCATTTTTTTTTTTCTAATTATTTCAACATACTACATTGAAGCTTTTTTGAGCCTGATGACAAACTCCACGCTCATCTTTAAACTTTTGGGAAACTCGATAACTGAATTAGTCCCACAAACATTTCAAATATGTGTGAGATTTTAAAATTCCAGATAACTCAATGTTTCACAAACCTGTGATTAAAATAAGTACGAACATACATAAATAGCTTGTCATTTTCTGATTATGAGATTTTCATTGCTTTGCACGGATGAATAAATAAAACTAGGAATTTATTTATAAATAAATATTTGACTAATGAAGCTATGTCATTAAATCTTCTCATGATAATGACTTCCTCCTCACTTCTTGTCTCGTCAGCAGATGGGAGGCACACTGAAGGCTTTCTTTGTTGAATAACTTATGATCATCCCTGAATCAGCATCGTTTCGACAGACGTATAGCACGACTTTTATTCCTTTGAGAGTATCATATTTCCTGATTTGCTAGATATATAGTCTACCATAGCAGACTGTTTTCCTATTATACCATTGACATAAAAGTTTGGCTGTGGTTTAAGAAAAATATCGTGAAATTGTCTTTTATTACGCGCTGCTACAGCTTTCAATAAATTACCACAAAAAGGGAAAACTTTTTGACTGGAAAAGAAGTCGAAGATTTATCTGCTCAACGCATTGGGGACAAAAGAACTGACCAATAAAGGTGGCTCGCCAGATCTGAACTGAATAAGAGTCACTAGAAATGTTCCATAGATTATGCAGATGATTGCACACACAGTTGTTCCTACGCTATTACAAACATGAGTCCTTTACATAGGATAGATACCAGTGAAACTGGAGTACTTAGCTGACAAACTTTTATAACGAGGTGTAAACAGGTTGCTCACTAAGCAGTCGCTCTGATTCAAGCCATCAGTGGGAACAGACATTCTTCCAGAGCTTGTAGTATCTTGGGGGTTTAATTGGTTTTCTTTTCGTTCCGACATATTTCTGATTGTTTGCTGCCATGGGGATGTCTACGGTTAAGCAAACATCGCATTTAAAATTTCTTGAACTCTTGTACATTTGTTCCCAGTGACGATGCTGTTCTACGTCTTTGGAATTGATTATTCAGAGGAGGAATAACTTCAGCATCTTATGACATTGCCCTTGGATTTGATCTCTAGGAATATTCTGCCCTTGAGTCAGATTTTCCCGATTGTCCAACTCGTACTACTTTGGAAAAAGATGATGTCAAGAAGAGCAAGCTCTTCTTCCTGAAAGGAGACCATGTCATGTTTAGTGCACGCGCTTGCAAATAATGTGTCTCCGAGCGCATATTGTTTCTTATGAATGCACTGCTTTACTCACAACCTTTTCCGACTAGATTGGAAACCCTGCTCATGAGACCTTGACTTTGTTCAGCGTACTCGGGATACAAGTGCACAAGATTCTGGTCTAACAACAGCATGCTTAATATTAGCGAGCATGGCGTATGCTCACACTCTAGCGCCCTTAACATGTGACAGAGTTTCACGTGAACCATGAATTGCACGCACCCTCCTTAACACGCTACTGGAGGAAGAGACATGATTAATGTTAGTTTGTTTCCCTCACACCCTCTCTCTGGGACACGCTCCCTGCCCATATTTGAGAAGCATACTTTTCTCTAGGGTCCCTGGGTTGACGAGGACATATCTCTCAATACGTGCGCAGGCATGACCCCACACATATACGTGAGCATGCATTTACTACTGGGCGCACACCCAGTAATGGCATAAGCTGGGGCAAACTAATATCACAATACAATTTGGTTTTCTACTAATCTAACGCCAGTAATAAGGATATATTTCTTCTACTGAGCAGGGCTTTCTGATAGAGGAAAGTTTCTTGCATCTTCATGTATGTTATTTATTGTTGATGTAAAGCAATATTTTCCAATACAAAGGATTTTACTTGTATTTCTTACAATTGGGGCAGTTGTTTATGAAGATTGCATGTGTTACCTATAACAGTATTTGCAACCATTTAACATGCCAGGACTGTGTTATGAAGAAGGTATCTAGTTTTTGCTTCAGTCATAATCCTTTAAGAAATGAAATTTTTATTCATTTTACTTGTTTGTATCTATCTGTTGATCAGGATGACATATATTTATATATGACTGATCTGTTTTATTGTTGTTACTGATCTTGAAATATTTCATATTTTTTTATTCATTACTTATATATAGAGAGATAGAGATTATTTCCTTTATTTCCTTTCCTCACAGGACTACTTCCCCTGTTGGAACGTTTGCCATTCATAATTGTTCATTACACCCTCATGATTCTTCCATTAGCTGGTTAATAATGTGTATATGGTCATTTGTTGAATACCCATTTCTAAAGTCGGCCTGCTCTCTTGGTTGATTAAAGTCTAGCTGTCTTTCTTTTCGGGCTAATATGATATTGGTCCATATTTTATATATTACTGAGTGTAAACTTATAGGGCAATAATTTTTCAGGTCTTTTGAATCTCCCTTTTTGTAAATTAGCCTATTTTTATACACACATGTTACGACTTTCATAGCACCTTGGGGAAGATATCATAATTAGTATTTATCTCCTACAATTTATCATTTATCAATGATAAAATTCTACATAACAATAGACCAACGTTGTCTCATGAATGCACATGTTTACGAAGTGAAATAGTTTAAATATTTAGTGGCAACTTAATAACAATGCTTGTCCGATGCAAAAAAAGAAAGTATCATAATTTTTGCTGCATACTGTACCTTCATCAATGGCAAAGGAATTCCCGATTATGATTCCCTAGTGGTGAATGCTCTCGTTTATTTCTCATTTGCGATATTTATCGTGTACCGAGCGTTGGAGCATTTAAGAATGCCTCTTCCGTTCATCACCTCTCACATCATACGAGGTGTTTAATGAGTGATCAGTGGAATTAGAGTGGCGTTTGGGGATCATTTCCTTTCTCGTCAATACTGTTGGGAATGTATTTGATGACAAATCCTCGCCGAATTAATGAAGGGCAAGGGGACATTCTAGGTTATTCTCATCAGTAAATCTTTGATTGAGTTAGCATTGAGTCTTTTACAGTATAGAGCAAATTTAGTTAGATATGTACTTGCAATTGCTTCTATCTACGTACTCTTCATTCGCAAGGGATATTTTCTTTTTTTTCACTTTTTTTTTATTGAACAAATCCTAGTTTGTAAAACTTAAGACTATTTGTTTCTCGTTACTACTACGTATTGAATCCTTTTTAGGAGAGAGAGAGAGAGAGAGAGAGAGAGAGAGAGAGAGAGAGAGAGAGAGAGAGAGAGAGAGAGAGAGAGAGAGATTTAAAGTAGGTTTGTTCCTTAGGAGAGTGTCTGGTTTTAAAGAACATATTACTGCAATGCTAATTTTAAAGATATATATATATATATATATATATATATATATATATATATATATATATATATATATATATATATATATATATATACACACACACATTTGCTTTTTATTTGTAGTAGTCCTAACCGCTTAAATAAAAGTGGAATCCTGGCAATTTCCTCGTTTTCCAAAAGGCATCAAGCTGGAGTAATTTGTTCTTATAGAACAAATTCACCCGTGTCTGTTTGTTTTTTTGTTTGCAACATTACTAAAAAACTACTGTACCGATTTTACCAAACTTTGGTAGTCATTTTCTGCATGTCCCAATGATGAATCTGTAACATTTTAAATATTGTGGACATGTGGGAGTTAAGAGCAAAATAAGATTGCTTGTTGTTTGTTTGGGAATATCATTTCGCAAAATCAAATGAACCAATTTCAACGAAGCGTGATGGACTTGTGGGATATAACATGTGGAAAATACATTGAAGTACAAGTACACAGTGGAGTTAAGAGCAAAATAAGACTGCTTGGCGTGGCGAAAGCATCGCTTTCTACTGAATCCCCTACAAGTTTGTAGTTAATATGATGTGGCATAACTCTCTTCTGCTTTACATCTAGAAAGATTATATATATATATATATATATATATATATATATATATATATATATATATATATATATATACACATATATATAGAGGTGCAACTTGGGCCGGATATTGTTTATGAGATCGACAATGTCCCTTGTTGATGTCGCTCACTATCACTGTGATGTTGCTACATTTAACAGCATATTTAAGAAGGCTACATGATAGCTGTGTATTTTCAATTGTAGATATTATCATGAAATTTGGCAGGAACAGAGAAACTATGTTTCACATCAATCCCAAAAATTTTCGTTTGGATATGTGAATAATATTCTATGAATAATTTACCCCACCACCAAAAATAACCATTCAACCCGTACCAGAATAACCGTTTGCTGTGGCTTTTCTATGGCAGATAACATGAAAATGGGTATGGACAACGTAAATATCCATCCCATAAATCCCTGAAAATTTCATTCAGACATGTGAAGTATTCTACGAGTAATTTACGGGGCCGCCGAAAATTGTCCTCCCGCTGATATTGAATAATGGCTACTGTGACTTTTCTATAGCAATTAC
>NC_090732.1:56604568-56624568 GCF_036898095.1 Palaemon carinicauda | reverse complement strand
ATGAGAATTGGTAATCATGAGCAATAGGCTTAAAATATTAGGGTAAAAGTTTGTTGAAGTAATATACACAAATTAAAGAGAGCATTTCATGGGTACGCAAATCACCTGAATCGTGACTAAATAAACGTAAGATAATTTTGCATGAAACTTGATCCTGTGGTTGATGAAAGAACGCATTTGGCACTGCATGGCTGAAGGTGGACTTCCAGTCTACCTCTTTAATTCATGGTCATTTCCCTTAACATGCTATTATTAAGAAACATTTACAGAATTGGCATTGTCAGGATCTCTTATGTTTTTCAGTTTTATCGATGCATCCACTTACTTCATATACCTTTTCGCCTTTTGGTTCTTATTAGTTCTTTTAAGGATAAGGTTGTTAACCCCATATCAGCAGGTGTTGCTAGTTCACTGCAGGATATGTCCTTCCGCACGCTTCTGTTGATGGTATTTCGATGCCAGTCTTTACCCGCAAATTTTCATAGCTCGTCAATCCATCGTCTTATCTTTCCTCCCTTGCTTCGTTTGTAATCTCTAGGGACCCATTATGTTATTCTTCTTGTCCATCTATTATATGTCATTCCCATTATATGGCCTTCCGCGTCAATTTCTTTTTCTTACATTTTGTTCGAATAACCTCTACTTTAGTTTGGTATCCTATCCATATTGCTCTTTTTCTGTGTCTTACTGTTATTCCCATCATTGTTCTTTCCTTAGCTTTTTGAGTTGTAACTAACTTATGTTCCAATGCTTTAGAAAGGCTCCAATTTTTTATGCTGAAGTTAATACTGTAACTAATATTAATTCTTGTTTTATTATTTTGCGTATATAATTTATTTGTTGATTTTATATTTCCTTTTTGAACTGGGCTGTTTTCCCCTGTTGGAGCTCCTCAGCTTGTAACATTCTATTTTTCCAATTAGGGTTGTTGCTTGTCGAGTTATGATTATGATGACAACAACAACAACAACAACAACAACTAGAAATCGCAATTAGATGAATTAATTAAAACTGTAAAACGATTTTTGTGAGCCTGCACCAAACTTCTAGCACCTAGTTGGAATAGCTGAAGTTCCAGCGATTCTACAGCATAAATAAAATTCCCATTTATAAATTTTGTTACAGCTGGTGGAAAACTTCTAGTAAACTGTAAGGATTGAATCTCACAGAATAGAAGACAAGTCTGTAACTGTTAACTGCATATCTAGTACTATATAGTGGATAATATAGACTTGGAAGATTTCAACGAAAGATGTAATCACTCACTGACAGGAACGTTATACAGCATGCACATTAACCTTTTTGGAGATTAGTGCCATAGATTACTTCTAATATCTAGTATAACAGGTTTGATGGAGATGAATCTTTTATCTAACAACTTAAGGTGCGACTCTGTCGCCCAATGCTAAACCAGGAAAAAGTAGTCTTGCGTGACAGAATAAAATGAGTAGAATATTTGATCAGCATGTGCCAGGTGCCAGTCAGGTGATAACTGAGAGACGAGGTGAATGCAACTAAATTTTATTAGACAATCAACGAGCAACTTCCGAGGAAGAACGTCACAAAAATTCAAACACGACAAAGCATTGGTTAACATTATGACACTGGTTGGTCTAACAGTGCAGGGAAAACCGAGTTACGAGTGATAATATAAAAAATCAAAACCGTTACTGTACGAGCGTGTATGAAACACGTGCGGTACAAGCATATGCTGGTCTCCAGAAATTTCGTAAGACTTTCTTAGTAAGCCCCTTTTTTCTCTTTTGTGCAATTTATGAAGAGATAGGCCTGATGTATTTCTCAAAAATGAAATTCTGTCGAAAATGTCTTATGTATTGTAGATATCTATATTATTTGAACTGTTTTGCTTGGTTACTTTCACGAATTTAATATCTTGTTAAATAACGGGGATGGTAATAATCGTCTGTTCTTTTGTATTGTACGCAAATTATCCTTTTTAAAGAAAGATCAATATTAGCAAGAGGAGAAAGAAATCTATATAAACGCTATTATGAATGCTACAGCTGCGGATGCTTCTGCTAAGAACTAAATACTGAAAATGCGAGTGGATATATTGCAGCCTCTCTAGAGTCTAAGTGTAAGCAAGTGTTGCTTGAGTATGTTTACTTGTAACTCCTTGAAAACCTAAGTGGAGGTGGGTAATCTGAGAAAGAGGTTTATTGGCTCCACTCCCACTAAACCCCCGCATCTACCTCAATTTTATCTATCCTTGTCCACAGTCATTCCGTGTTGTTTTACTAATGAGGGATTTCCTAAATTTTACTGTTTGTTGATAAGTTCTAGATTGATAGATATATGTGATCTCTGGATGATTTGCCAGGAAGTTTTTGCTAGTTTTTTGCTGTTTTTTCTTCCCTTTCTGATTTGGAGATATAGCCAAGATATAATATTAAAGCGGAAATGGATTTAAAGGGAAAATAATCTCAACAAATTCGGTCTGGTACATGGACTAGTTAGGCTATTAAAATTAACTGTTTTAGTAAACAGTATATACCAGAAGAATTTAGATATTGAGAAATGTGGAGGTACATAGAAGTGGTATGAAAGGTTATCATAGGTGAAAGGAGTGATCAGAGTATTATGAAAGACTCTATATTGGTGGAAAAGTGTATAATTTATAAACCCTAAAAGTGAGGAGGAACATTAGAAAGGGTTTGGTAGAAGGTGTGAAAAAAAATATTGAAATAAAAGAGCCTTAATAAATAGTAAGTGTTAAAAACGTCTGCAAGATAGGGTCGGATGGCACTGTATATAAGGCGGTTGAATGAGCTGCTGATGAAGCTATTATGTAGGCGTATTAAGCGACTTATTTCGTGAAAGCTTTTTTTTTTCTCCTTTATTGATCAGCAGTTTTACTAAGACCTTGGAACTGTGAAATGTGGGGTTTCCTTTGCAACCACCATGACCTATACTGATCCAAATCCAGAAAGCTTGCTGCAATATTATGCTAGTTACGAGTTGATTCACTGCATTAAGCTTTTGCTTTTGACCTTTGACATTCCAGTTTACGAAATATATCAGGTTTTTGGCTGTTTTGTTGGTCAAAGATTGCCCAGTATATCTTCTGAGTTTTATCGCTGGCATTGCACCTACAAGAAGGTATACGTCGATTATATTTTTTCAGGTTTCTCTTAGTATGATGAAAAGAAACTCACTTCCTCATTCTACTAAAGCTAATTCGTTTTTGAAAGCCAGATTTTTTGTATAAGGCCTGATGGGGACCAAGGTTAAGCTCGTCAATCATCTCAAAGCTCATAAAAATCAGTTCAATTTGAAACTTCATAAATAAATTATGAAGAATCGCTTTAGTCAAGTCTGCGTCCTCATAATCAGAGATGAAGTTAGACTCAGTCGGTCTGTTATGAGGAAGAATATTTGAAATGAAATGTTAATTATAAGAAATACTTTGAAATATATTGGAATAATTTGTAATTGAAAGACATGGGAACTCATACACGATACGTATATTAATAAACGGTGGAGATTTTATTCAATATCACCTGATATTGGATATAATGGTAAGTATAAACTTAATGAACTGCTTGCAAATAATGTATTAAAACCATCATTATTTTTTTAACTAGCTACATAATAATTTTCATGTTTTTTTTTCTTTATTCAGGTTATTTGGATTTACAATTTTACAAAGTATGAAATTGATTTTAAATAATCTATGTATTTTAGAAATATTTTAAACATACGATTTTGCTGTGTCCCAGACCCCTTAGAGTACGACCAAACCCTCGTTAAGTCTTCTCTCGTCAGTACTTCATAAAACATAAATTAATAAACGCAATTAAGGGTCAGGTTACGATATTTTCCAACTTTTATAAACAACTTGATTTAGATAAATAAATCATCAGGACTGGAGACGACGGAGATGTACTCTAGGATATGTGAATAAGTGCAACGCGATGAAGCGATGATGGCTTCAGTTCCTGAATTTTTGGCCGCACGTTTACACAGAAGAAGAAACTAGGGTTGTCTCCGTTTTGACGTGTGATGTAAACATTATAACATACCGAGGGGAAACGGGATACTGCAGGCATTAATAGGTTAGTACGTTGTTGAAAATGTTCCTTGAGTTTGGTACTTAAGACACTACCCAAGATAGTTCAAGGTCTCTTCGTCCTTTTTGGGTCTAACAGTTTAATATTATCACTTCCGAAAGCGGTATTTTTTGCGATAAAGTAAATAAGCTGGTATATCTCCTGATTCAAGGAAGAAACTTGAAAAATGTACTGTTGTCATAATATATATATATATATATATATATATATATATATATATATATATATATGTATATATAGATAGATAGGTAGATAGATACATAGATATATTTATATATATGTATATATATATATATATATATATATATATATATATATATATATGTATATATAAATATATGTAGATATATATATATATATATATATATATATATATATATATATATATATATATATATATATATTGTCTTGGGTTAGAGTTCTCTTGCTTGAGGGTACACTCGGGCACACTATTCTATCTTATTTCTCTTCCTCTTGTTTAGTTCAAGTTTTTTTATAGTTTATTTAGGAGATATTTATTTTGATGTTGTTACTCTTCTTAAGATATTTTATTTTCTTTAGTTTCCTTTCCTCACTGGGCTATCTTCCCTGTTGGATCCCTGGGCTTATAATATTCTGCTTTTCCAACTAGGGTTGTAGCTTAGCAAGTAATAATATATATGTATATATATATATATATATATATATATATATATATTATTGTTATTATTATCATTGTTATTATTATTATTACTAGCTAAGCTACAACCCTAGTTGGAAAAGCAGGATGCTATAAGCCCAGAGGCTTCATGAGGGAAAATAGCCCAGTGAAAAAAGGAATATAGAATATTTCAAGAGTAACAACATTAATATAAATATCTCCTATATAAACTATAAAATCTTTAACAAAACAAGAGTAAGAGAAATAAGATAGAATAGCGTGCTCGATTGTACCCTCAAGTAAGAGAACTCTATCCCCAGATAGTGGAAGACCATGTTACAGAGGCTATGGCACTACCCGACACTAGAGAACAATGGTTGATTTTGGAGAACAATGTTTGATTTTGGAGTGTCCTTCTCATAGAAGAGCTGCTTATCATAGCTAAAGAATCTCTTCTACCCTTACCAAGAGGAATGTGGCCACTGTACAATTAGTGCAGTAACCCCTTGAGTGAAGAAGAATTGTTTGATAATGTGTGTTGTCAGGTGTATGAGGGCAGAGGAGGTTATGTAAAGAATAGGCCAGACTATTCAGTGTGGATGTATGTAGGCAAAAGGGAAAATGAACCGTAGCCAGAGAGAAGGATCCAATGTAGTACCATCTGGCCAGTCAAAAGACCCCATATCTCTCTAGTGGTATTATCTTAATGGGTATATGCATCATCATTACTAGCCGTTGATAGTCAGTCCACTGCAGGATAAAGGCCTCAGACATGTCCTTCCATTTCCATATGTTTATGGTCTGGCAATGGCAGCCTATACCCTCAAATTTTCTTAGCTTTTCAATCCATCGTTTTCTCTTCCTTCCCCTGCATCCTTTCCAATCTCTAGGGACCCATTCTGTTATTCTTTTGTCCATCTATTATCTGTCATTCTTATTTTATTTCCTGCCCACGTCCATTTCTTTTTCATACTTCTTGTTAGAATACCCTCTACTTTAGTTTGGTCTCTTATCTATGTTGCTCTTTTTCTGACTCTTAGAGTTAATCCCATCATTATTCTTTTCCTTGCTTTATGGGTTGTAACTAGTTTGTATTTTAAGGCTTTAGTAAGGCTCCAAGTTTCTGATGCATAAGATAATACGGGTAAGACCATGTGGTTAAATACTTTTCTTTTTAGAGAAAGGGACATTTTAGATTTCATAATCTCATTTTGTTTACCAAATATCTTCATCCTATGCTTATCCTTCTTTTAATTTCGGACTCATGTCCTGCGAAAACACTTACTGTTGGTCCCAAGTATACATACTCATCAACCATCTCTAGAGATTCGTCCATAACTATTATTTGTTTTCTCTGCATTTTCAATATCAATAAACAATATCATAGTTTTACTCATATTCATATTGAATCCTACATTTCTGGTTTCTCTATTCAAATCTTCTTTCATCTTATGCAGTTCCTCTTATGATTCACTAGATAGAACTCTGCCATCAGCAAATCTTATGTTTTTAAACTATTCCCCGTCAATGTTAATTCCTACATTTTCCAAATCTAGATTCTTAAAAACGTATTCCACGTATGCTGTGAATAATTTAGATGGGATCTTCCTGTCTAACTCCTTTCTCAATCAGAATTTTCTCACTATATTTATCAAGTTTTAGCATTGCTGTACTTCCCATATAGATACCTTCAAGTGTTCTGTCATAAAATTCATCTGGTAAGGGATTTTATTACTACATAAGTTTTGACAGAATCAAAAGCTTTCTCATAGTCTATAAATGTCATTCATAGTGGTTTGTCATACCCTGTGGATTTTTCCAAGACCATGGATTTTTCCATTAGCTGGGTAAATTATATGGATATTGGCCGTTGAGGAATATCCACTTCTAAAATCGGGGGATTAGGGAGATTAGGCCTTTGGGGGGGAATTCCTGGTCGTGGGGGCTAGCTAAACCAGGTTCCCCGAAACAGTGGTCCGTTGTATGTATGTTAGGAAAAATAAAATTTTCTTAGAAATTGTCGTATATATACAAGTAATTATTATATATATATATATATATATATATATATATATATGTGTGTGTGTGTGTGTGTATGTGTATGTATGTATGTATATATAAGAGAGAGAGAGGTAATCTCTTGAGACATGCGAACGTGTTGAATGAAGTAGTGTTTGGTGTGGGTGAAGGTTTTTGACTTCAGCCTCTGTAAGTGAACGTACTCGACTTCACAAATTTCATGACCCATCAACAGATGAAATGGGTAATGTCAGCTGTACGCCTTACGTCAGGGACCGGACAGATTGAGTTTTTGACTCGCATAAATGATCACGCCAACGATCAAATGCGAGAGAGAGAGAGAGAGAGAGAGAGAGAGAGAGAGAGAGAGAGAGAGAGAGAGAGAGAGAGAGAGAGGTGGGGGGGGGGGGGGTGTTGAGTGTCTCTACACTGCAGAAGAGTACGTTAGGTTCTCTTTTCGCGTAACTGTTGTTAAACGCAAAACAAAAAGGTGCTTGTAACGCTGAAGGTAGATTTTTCTCTAATTAATTGTAGTTTAGTTGTAAAAAACCTCCTATCCATTTTGTAATCTAATCTCTATAAATTTGGATTACCGTTTTTACTATTATTCTTTAACCTCTTCTTTTTCTCATTGATGTTTGTGAAAGTTAAAGCAAAGAGACGCAGCTTATTTGGGTACCCACTAATCGTGTCCTGGTAATCGTGAAAGATAATTTTGATAATTCAGAGTATTTGAGTAATTATGCGAAGGCTTGATTTTTTATTTCAATGCCTGGCGTTTGATGTTCCCGTTAAAAAAGATTTAGAATTTGAACATACACTTCCAGATGAATATAGGCTCATTTGTGAAACGTTACCTTATGTGTTTTTATGTTGTACTTACGTGTATTTGATTAAGTTACCTTCCTGAATTTCAGAATATCGGAATCTCTTACTATATTTGTTTCTCGCCATTAGTAAAGATACATCAAGATACACTCAGAGAGAGAGAGAGAGAGAGAGAGAGAGAGAGAGAGAGAGAGAGGAGAGAGAGAGAGAGAGAGAGAGAGAGAGAGAGAGAGAGAGAGAGAGTATTTAGGATTCAAATTCAATTTCTGAAGGTGCGTTAGTTTTTGCCGATACCTTTACCTTCTTTGTGTCAGATCTTTTGACGTAGGAATTTGATAATCATCTCCGCTAGCAGATAGAACACCAACGAGTTTAAGAATTTTTGGTTCCATTTCCCGTTTTGAATGACAACACCTGTTTAATATTAAGACCAGGTTGGATGAGTGAGAATTCGGGAGGGAGACCTTATATATTTTCTTTGAATTCTTAATAATGTTTCGGTATTTGCTTATAACAGAAGATATAAAGGGTGGTTATAGAACTCTCTCTCTCTCTCTCTCTCTCTCTCTCTCTCTCTCTCTCTCTCTCTCTCTCTCTCTCTCTCTCTCTCTCTCGTTGTATTGCAATATATTTTGGAGATTAAGCAAGGTGAATATAGTAGTTATCTCCACGCAAGTTATGAATTAGAAAATTGTTAACCGTAGCAAGTTGAGCTTATCTTAGTTTTAGCTAACAACAGATTATGGTACCAAAGTTCTCTTATTTGAATAGTTTTCATGAGTTCATAATCATTCTCACTATAGCTCTTTCTTACTACCTCTTGAAGCGAATACTCGCTTGATAGACCAACTACATCGAACCCTATAAAGGTTTAATGGTCGATCATGAATGGCAGAGGCAAGGGACAGGACAATGCGCTAGAGACTGACCATATATACTGTAAATATGATCAACGCCAAAGTGCCCTCTCCATTAAGCTAGAACCTGGGATAGTCAGGCAATGGCTGCTGATGATTCAGCTGGTAGACCTGTAGGCTCCCCCAAACCCTCCCTCCTTAGCTCACAAGTATGGTGAGGTTGCAGACATTACTAGAAACTATCGAGCTTGAACGGTTCTCGAACTCCCGTCCAACAGATTGTAAGTCAGGGACATTTCCAATAGCATATTAGCCTTGTATCTTAGCCTATATCTATGTTCAAGAGAGTTAGTTAATGTTATTAATATTACCCTTCACCCCAGTGACGAGTGAATAAACACAGGTTTGTCTAGTGGCTATGGAATGTGAGTTTGCTTTGTGCCTTTGAATTTCAACTGGAATATGGTGGAGGAATGGCACATTTGCTCTGTATAGGGGACAACCGTTGAGAATGATGGCAAATGCTTATCTTGAGGTAAGCCCTCAGTGCTGCAAGTAGAATTATCTTGCTTGTAGTCAAACAATTTGTAATTGATATATAAAAAAAAAATACATGGTGGGCACCAATTTGGTCCTTCTCGCTAGCATTTTTTTAAATTAGGTGGAAGGGGATGTCTGAATTGAATTATGTATGAGTAGAGGTAGTGTGTGCTGGTGTGTTTGAGGTCTTCATCCTTGTAATTTGAGATAAGAAATTGCTGTTACGGATAGAATGCGTGAACTGTTTGCCTGCCTTGGATCGAATTTATCACTAAAATCTTGAATGTTGTTACTAATTAGGAGAATCTATCGTGTTGGCTTGAGTACGTGAGAGGAAGAAAGAGAAAATTATTTATTAGTACATTGGAGGCACGTGTTGAAAATTCCCGCTTTTGTTTCTTCGTTGTTTTTGCTATTGTTTTTTTTTATTAGCTACAATAGAAATTAATAGACACCGATAAACATAGACAATGCTTGATGACAGACAGGGGTGTGTATTACTCTATAAAATATAATTGAAAAAGATCAAATAATTGTCTAGACTAATCCAGGACAGGGAGGCTGGCCGGCATGTTGTTCTTGATCTTCAAAGCATAATGTTTACAGGCTTGCAGTTTTACATCTTTTCTATATATTCCTTGAACATACTCATGTGCAGTGATGTGTGTAGCAGACCTTCTTATGGAATAGTTCACTGAAAGCTTACTTTATGTGTGTGTTTTTTTAAAGCAAAAAAAATTGGAAAACTTTCTTTTGAATTTCTTTAAGGGCATTTTGATGGTAAAGATATTATTTTTTCTATTGTTTAAGGCAACTTAAGGAATAGGAGAGGAGATGTTTTTGAATGATGCACATTAGATATAAAAGTAATTGTGTATTATTGGACCTTGAGCTTTGCAAGAAAAGATGAATGAGCCGCTCGTGTAGAATTAAAAGTTTATGTTATTACTAAATCTTATGCCCAGAAATTCGATATTATCCAGAAAAGGGTGTTTCAAAAGTAAGTAGGTCTTCTCTGTTTGTACACTCCTGTAAGTTTCGGAGAAATTATATAAAAGAAACTCTGTTTTCTTGGCAGTAAAGTTTGCTTTTGAGTTATAGTCTTTTGAAACGACGGTAGAGAATTATTTTTTCTTAAATTGCCTGGTCTTCCGGCCAGACACGGACTCTTTGTCCTTTTACAGACAATAGCGGGAAAAGTAGGTGGTGGAACTGATGTAGAGAGAAGGATTTTAGGTGGAAAACTAAGGATGGATATATCAAAATAATAAGTTACTAATGCAATTAATACGTATAATGAAGAACAAAAGCAATTAATTGATATTTTAGGAATAGCACAAAAAGTAATATCAAGCAAGCATGATATATGTTGGTCTTACATGGGGCTCTAAGAGCAAGAACACGTGCTAGCATTAGAGTAGTGTGATAAAATAAGTTTGATTGAAATATGTTGAGTTTCAACACTAAAATGTCTTGAAAGGAAACACAGGGAAATCATGAAGCAAAAATGGCCGTAGATATTATTAATTGATATTGAAATGCTTTGCCAATTTAAATGTAAGCATAACTTTTAATAAGGTAGTAGAGAGTTGCATAATAGAATACTGAGGCTTAAATGCTTTGGCTCATCAAATATAATATTGAATGAAGAGCGAGGCAAAATTATAGATAAATGTTAAGACTAGGGAAGGCTAAAGGGATGTGACCCAACAATATTAAAGCAGGGAAGGATAAGTGAACATGTAAATATTGGAGTAAATAGAAGCAATTACGTAAACCAGTGTGATTGTAGACAGATGTTACAAGGGGAGTTAGTAGATTTCAATTAATAAGTGAGATTGAATTTAGCATACAGTCATTTTAAAAGTCTGCCAAGGGAAGTGATTTCTCTGTATTTGGGCTAAGAAGAACGTCGGGTTTATGCATAAGAGTTTTAAAATTATTTTAGTTTTTAGGTTATTGAAAGAAAAAAAAAACGGAGTGGAAGTTGATCTCAACTTGAGAAATTTTTCCTGAGAGGTAATTCAAAGTTGAAGAAAAAAGTTTTGATAATTGGTAATTTACTGAATAGTTTAATTACAAGAATTGTTTAAAACCAATTGTTTTTTCTTGAGTAAAGCCTTACTGATAATGAAATGCAGAATTCCCAACAATTTTTTAAATCTACTGTAAAGGTATTCGTTGTATTATTTTAAGTATATAGTCTTGCTTCAAGTAGGAAAGCTTTGTGGCTTAAAGTGAGAATTTGAGTAAAGGGTAGTTCAAAATTAGAGCAGAATTATCGTTTAGTTGTATTGTTTGGAGGTTTTCAACACAGTTACTGTTGAAGAGAACATAGGGTTATTCCATTAGCGCCTCGACCTAGAGGGATACTTTTAATAATCGTGAAAGAGAAATTGCGTTCTAATAAAATTCACTATTTAGTGTAACTGAATGGAAATTTCCACTTGTCAGAACAAACTATGGTCTTGTGCCTTGGGGAAGTTTAGGGTTGTGGTGGTCAATGTGCTAACGTCCCTTACATGTGAACGCTAAACTGGGATTCTAATCCTGCTCAAATTCGTTAGTTCCTTTGGTCGCTGTAACCTCACCATCCTAGTGAGCTAAGGATGGGGAGTTTAGGGGAGCCTATATGTCTATCTACCGAGTCATCAGCAGCCATTGCTTGGATTTCCTTGGTCCTGGCTTGGGTGGGGAGACGGGGCTCGGGTGCTGATCATATGTATATATGGTCAGTCTCTAAGGCATTGTCCTGCTTAATAGGGCAATATCACTGTCCTTGCGTCTGCCAGTCATGAGTGGCCTTTAAACCCTTTAAACCTGCATGGATCAAACGCTGGTTGAAATTAGATCCACATATAAACTTATGAGGTATTTATCCAAAGCTACTCCTTCAGGGGTGAGTTGAATATGTAGTGCAGAGTATACAGTATTTCTTATTCAAATCATGTTTTGCATGCAGTACATCACTCTCGATGATTAATTAATTCTGTCATATGATCAACCAATTGGCAAAAATTTAGATAAAGGGTGGAGACGGATTGCTGGAAAAAAGTAGACACTTCTGGGATAAGCGACAACCACACTTGAAATTTGGTGAAGTAGCAAATGAAGTCGTTTGATTGGCACCTTACTGAGTATAGAAATATTATAACTGGTGTTCTTTAAGGTGGTGTTATCGCCATGTTACTCTTCAAACTATATATGTGGTTTTGCCTAGAAAGTAAGCTAGTTGCATAACCAGATGATGCTACCCTCTTTGCATCGATTCCATCTCAACAAAGTAAGTCGTATAATTCTTTAATAGAGATCTAGGTAAATTTAGGCATGGTACAAATTATTGGGCATGAAGTTGAACCCAAATAAAACTCAAAAGTATGATAGTTTGTCGAGTATATAAAATGTCTTTAAAATTTTAGGAGTATTTTCTGATAGCAAATTTACTTAAAAAAAAAAAAAGTTATATTGAGATCTTTTACGATTTTTGGTAATTAGTCTAGCTTTAGGAAATGTTTTAATTCATCCATTCTATCTTGTTTCGAGTATTGTTCTCCTGTGTAGTCTTTAGCTGCAAACTCTAATCTTAATTTATTGGATAGAAACTTAAGATCTATTAATTTTGTTGTTCGTGATATGTATATTAAGCTCTAGTACCGTGGTTCAGTTAGTTCTTTATGCATGTTACATAAGATTTTTCATAATTCAGACCAGCCATTGCACTGAGATCTTCTCCGACTGTACCATCTTATACGTAGCACTAGGAATGCAGTTAATTCCTTGAGTCATAGATTCTCCATGAGGCATAATACTATATAGTATTCTAAAAGTTTTATTCCACCTGTAATGAGATTATGAAATGATTTCCTAATCAGGCAGTTGAATCAGTGATTGTGGAATGAGCTTCCAAGACAATTGAATTAGAGGAACTTCAGAAGTTCAAACTTTTTTTAAATGCTATTTTGTTTAGCAGTACACATAAGTCTCGTTTAATAGTTTATATATGGCATCTACTTTAACCTTATTACTGATATGATTTTTTTTTATTCATTACTTATATTTAGCTTATTTGATATTCTCTTATTTCCTTTCCTCACTGGGCTACATTCCTTGTTGGAATCTTTGAGCATGTAGAATTCTGCTTTTCCTACTATGGTTTACAACAACAATAATAATAATAATAATAATAATAATAATAATAATAATAATAATAATCGCTATCTTATTCGTATTCATTTGAGACTGGAGGTAGTTGCTCATCCCACAGAGATCTTTTTTCTCTCACCAAACTGTCCTCAATCTTTGTCTAAATTCCGGGTTTAAAGTGATTCTACCATAGCATACAACACATTAATCTATAGCGGTGAAATGCAAGTGGAAGGGAGTTTGGTTGCAATTTTATTGCTATTGAAAAGGTAGTATTCTATCGATATGCTGAAGTTCCATTATTAAGTGTACTCCTCGAGTATCACACGCTCGTACATTGTAACGGTATTTCTTATTTTTGTATATTGTTATAGCTCTCCCCTCTCACTGATAACCTATCTATTCATGTATTTACTGTAACATTGTGTTTGAGTTTTTGTGCCCTTCTTGACTGGAACGGGTTGTATAAATACTCAAGCTCCGACCAAATAACGTTCAGTTGCATTCACGAGTCTCCCAGTTACTACCTAACTGCTCGCCGGCACGTAAGCGTTTGGAGCAGGGTTAATTCACCAGTTGGAGCATTTCAGATAATTATCGCTCTGTATGATAAAAATGATAATAATAATGGCGCATACATACATGCGCGCGCACACACACACACACACACACACACATATATATATATATATATATATATATATATATATATATATATATATATATATATATATATGTGTGTGTGTGTGTGTGTCTGTGTATGTATGTATGTATGTGTTCATACAGTACATGTAAACTAGTTTGTTTTCTTTACGATAGCGGTTGAGTTGGTGTTAACCTTCTGTCTCCTATTTATGGGGGAGATTAGGTTGCTAGCCGCTAATCTTACTGTGATCCTTCAGACAACTAACTGAGATTGGGAAGAGGTGCAGAATGAATTTCGTGAAATTGCTCAAAATATGTTTCCCCCTCGGAATTGACCTTCAGTGACCATGGTGCGGGTCCCTTTAATGTAACATCCTTCCAGTGGAAAAAAATAACAAGACAATTCTCTCCGAATGGCTGGCCAGCTATGTATGTTCAGCAGCAGACTGCACAGGGAAGCCCCACTACTGTCATTAGTCAAGTCTATATCTGGGACTGTGTCATCAAAGGTGTTCCTTGGAGGTTGAGAAACGAAAGGATTATCATTATCTCCTAGAGTAGTAAAATTAAGAGGAAGAATCGCTCGCAAACAGACACCTGTAACGAACAAGGATAAGTGTATATAAGATGGAGAAAGAAATTACATTGCCTCTATTTAACAAGACCGCCATAAGAAATTGTCACGAGGTAAACACTAAAACTAGGAAGGTATATTTAGAAGCACAGTCCTTTGATTACTCTCTCTCTCTCTCTCTCTCTCTCTCTCTCTCTCTCTCTCTCTCTCTCTCTCTCTCTCTCTCTCTCTAATTTGTCGATAGTCTAATTATAACTACAATTCGTTCGGTCAGATTTTTAGTTTGCAAATTTATTCCAGATATTATTATTATCATTATTTTTCTGTCGGTTGATTTTTTGTGTTATAGTTGTTTTCTTTCAATCTTAATTATTCTTTTTTGTGTACGTAACCGTATTAAATTTTATCGTTATCTTTCTTCCTTCGGTAAATAGTTTTTCATTTTTTTTTATACTCTTCCTCGTGGAAATATTTTCGTCTATTGCTTAATTTGATATTGTAGAATTTGTCGTCGCTGAATATTCTGCTTAGTACCGTTCCCCGGGTCTTTATAGTTTGCCCTTCCGCCTCAGCTGAGGTAAATTCTGTCCTCATCTCGTTTAGGCATTCTTCGAAAGTAGTCGTTTTCCTTTTTACCTTCCCCTTTGCTAAACTTGAGGGATGTCCCAGCGTGGAAGTTGTCATGAGAACGATTTCCTCTCCTGTTGTGACTTGGTGAGAAAAATCATAGAAAGATGAATAATAAGGATATGAGAAAATAAAGAGATGTGAAACGTAACCAGTAGATTACACATGAAGAATTATGAGAGAGAGAGAGAGAGAGAGAGAGAGAGAGAGAGAGAGAGAGAGAGAGAGAGAGAGAGAGAGCTAAATGACAGGGAATGTAGGGACAGACTTTATTGCAGAGAGATAAACAGAAAAAGAGAAAACTCAAGAAAATGTATACACTTGCACTAAATGTTACAGCACAGGACATATTCTCAAAATCTAAAGGATGTAGTAAAGGGAAGCCGTTTAAGGAATACTTAATGAACTGTACATGGAAATCCATGTGTAGCATGGATAGAGAATGAATAAAAAAACTAGAGACAGAGAGAGAGAGAGAGAGAGAGAGAGAGAGAGGGAGAGAGAGGGGGGTTATATGGCCTCGAACTATCGTATTTCCATTATGCTTAGTGTACACTATAGACTAAAAATCTAGCGGGACTTGGCTTTCTCTACAGAGGTTACTCTTAAGTGTGTTTACACTAATAACCAATTTACTCTCGTTAACTTGTATCTAGAGTAGTTTGAGACTAACTCTAGCGAGATAGGTCTACCATTTCTGTACACTACGTGGTTTAAATGATGAATATGTGACGAGGTACTTTGTCAGGTGACATTTTCGTGAGTGGTAAAATGTTTCCGACAAGAAACGTTTTGCAGCAGCTGCTGTATTAGTTTTATCGAGGAATTTAAAAAAAAAAAAATAAAGGAGACAAAATTTTGCTTAGAAAATGGATCTCTAGATTGCATGCAAAGCTTTTGCAAGAATTGGTGGTTGAAGATGATGAATCGTATCATAAATTTTTAAGGATGTCGCGTGAAGATTATGACTATCTGCTTGAACAGGTAACACCCCAAAATATAAAGCGTGATACTCATCTAAGGAAAGCAATCTCACCTTTTGAAAGATAAACTCTCACTCTTAGGTTTCTAGTATCTAGTACTAAAAACAAATTGTATCTGATTATTTTCGCATTTTATTGAGGAAAAAAAAACAATAATTCATCATAATGTATAAGCAATTATTATTATCATAATAAAGATATAAAGATATAAAGAATAATTAACCGAGCCCTTTTGTGTCAATAGGCATAGGAGATGATGATGATGATGACAAATATTGAACTAAATATTTTACATTTGTATTATATATAAGTATTATATACGAATTTGCTTTGCATGAGATTGGTATTACTCAATAATGTATGCGTTCCGCATACTAGTTACTACGACAGCAAAAATAATTTCATTAGTATGTACTGCATTATATGAAGGAAGATTATCGCAAGGTCGGTATAAATAGTTATAATTCTTTTAAACAGTATTGTAAAGAGTTGTCGCTGACATCACTTGCCTGAGCATTTGCTGTAGGGGGAATTGAGTAAAGATCCTGCAAAAAAGTGGGCGAGCCTTCAGATACATGGGCGGAAGTAGATGATGAGAATTCAAGGTCTTCCTTTTCTCCAATTTCTATGATTGCTTTCATAATTTCACGTTTCAGTCTTTTATTATTCTGGATGGAACGCAATTAACGTAGTTCCGATGCAACATACTCTCAAAATAACGTGTCATCATCCTGAGGCTCATTAAAAATATCTATAGCTTTTTTCAATGCAGCGTCTTCACATTTCCCCTTTTACATTTACTACACTTATACCAGAAGTGAAATCAGGATTAAGAATTTGCTCTCCAGGTTGAGGCACATTTCCAGTGATAACCTCTGATGACGAGGATAATGATAAACTGTCAAGAGTAAACGATAATATTATATATATATATATATATATATATATATATATATATATATCGTTTACTCTTGATATGTATATATATAATTATATATATGTGTATATATAAATATATACATATATATATTATATATATGTATATATATATGTATATATATGTAGATATATACATATAATATATATATATATATATATATATATATATATATATATATATGTATATATATTTATATATACATACATATATATATATATATATATATATATATATATATATATATATATATGCCCATGTTTGCCCTAAATATATTAATAAACCATATTTACAAAAAGACTTGCTTTCCGTATCATATTTGAAGGCGTAGTTGCTGGGTGTTTAACACATCCAATCATGAAGTGAAGAGCGTCAAAATATTCCCATTTGCTTTTCATCAGGACATCATTAGTATCCATTCCACTCCTCTTTATTTTAATTTTCCTTATTTCATTCTTCATTTGGCACCACAGATTATGCCACTTTCTCGTTATTTCCGCTTCAGGAACATTTAAAATCTCCGATAATTCTTTGGCATCTCTTTGTTTGTTTTTTGTGTCCCTATACTCTTTTAATGTCACATTCCAAAGTTTAAGAAATCTTTCATAGTGGTAGATTAGTAGCATTGTCTTAACGCTATCCCACTTGTATTTATGGGTAGATACCTCTTTACCTTGGGTAGCTGCCATGGCTCTTCCAATTTTCAACACGAGTCTACCTATACTGACTACTCTATTCACTTTGGTAGAAACAGCCAGAATAGTGTCATAGACAGCTATAGGCCACGACTTCACTAACAATCTAGTCACACTTGAACAGCCCAATCGAGAGTAATTATATCTATAGCGATATCGCTTCTGTGTACGTTATCTAGACTGCTTTCCCGTGACCAAATCTAACGAAAAAAAGCTACAGTATACACTAAGCTTTAAAAATTTGAACCAATTATAGAAGCATAAACAAAATAGAAATGACAAAGAACAGAAAGAATTGGACAAAGAAATGTGTATAAAGATCTGAACAAACAGTGATGAATGTGATGATGGAGATAATGCTGGTAATGACGGCGGTAGGGGTGTCACCTGGCTTCCCCCCCCTCTCTCTCTCTCTCTCTCTCTCTCTCTCTCTCTCTCTCTCTCTCTCTTATAGATAATATTGAAAATAAACATTGTCCGTTTTATGATAGTTGTGAAGGGAGATAATGAATTGAATGTGAAACAAATGTTGTTGGTGGTGTATGTCTTCAACTTGCTATCATCAACTTCATTCATGTCAAAGAAAATCCGCTTGAATTAATTAATCTCATTCACGTAATGTTACATAATTGATAGTTTTGTTACGTAGGCCTATATACTTATTTTATTTGTATTGATTAATACAGCTCATGATGAGTTGATGTATGGTTTCGTAAAGTATGGGTGGGTAACATACGGTATAACCTTCTGAAGTAAATCCCCATACTTTAGAATGGGCTGCAAGCTTAAAAATGCGTTAAGGTAAAAATAGAAAAATATAAACTGGCAAATGATCACCGATACTGGTTTATGCTTGAGAATTTTGGTAATAAATTTAATTTCGTAGTGTTCGTTATGATGACAGTAGTCATTCACTGAATAAAAAGAGAAAATGAGAGACGAACTGTTTTCAAGCTGAAAACACAAACATTGGACGTCATAGACCAACATTTAAGAAAATTTATAAATTTATTAGATTCTTTTAAATACAGTGCAAATACATTTTTTTCTTCTGTTTACAGTATTCCTAATCTCACTTACATAAAGGAACGCTTATAGAAAATATAATAAAGTTAGAATATTTACTGGCATATGACGTTTTAAAACAAAGAACTCAGAACTAAAATATGTTACTTGAAAAATATAAATATAAAGATGAATTACTTCTTTATGCACTCTTGTGAGGCACCATACTTTCAGTTGGGGGAGCCAGAACCATCTGGATCCATGCTCTCTGTGATGGAGAGATGCAAAAAAAGGATTTTTTTTCTTGTACATACGTAAAATGATTAATTATCTAACAATTCATATACCCTCGAAATACACATTACACGATATTCAAACGTCTCTAAAGCTATACCCATTGAATTCCAAACTAATTGCTATTGGAGGAATTGACAATAATAATAGAATTATAACAATTTATAGTCCAGACACATTGACAGACACACGAGTAATATAGATACAGACGGATAAAACAGACTATATAAAACAGATAATAGACAAAATAAGTATTTGCCTACTTAGAGGAGAAGAAGTCATTGCAACCATTGGTCTTCTTGTGTTTCCAAGACTATTAGGTAATAGAAGATCACAGATAATAATGATCAATAACTTTAGGGATCTTGAAAAGGTGAGAGCTGATAACCTTTTCTGATCATGGCCTGATGAAGACCCATGCCAAGTGTAGCATATAATGGTGTCTCAGAAGTTTTCTGCTACCAGTCTTGTTTATAGTTTCAGTTTGAATTATCAGGGAGTAAATAAAAAACTATTTTAATCATCCCATAGACGATGCAAAGGGACCATCTTCTTGTCTTTCGGTTACATGAGTATAGCATTAAATATATCCACACCCCCTTTGGTACTATTATAAAATTAAGAAATTTGAGGGTTTGCACTATTTCCTTTACTTCCTAGTGTAAGCTTTATATGGATGTAAGATAGTAACAGCACAAGCTTCTTATTCTTTGAATTGGAAGGCATGTATGACCCCAAGGCATCTCTTTTGTATAAAAGAATGCAATTGACCCTAGCTCCCAATGTTCTTGTTCTTCATCACTTTTGGTACTTATGTGCCTACAAGTGTCATACAATTTATCAATAGATCACTTACTAGGGGCACAGAGGTAAACCAGTTATATGTTGTCACGTTTCTGTTTGACTAATGGTAAGACAGAGTTCCTTTGTGAAGTAATGTCCTGTACCACACGTGTTCCACTGTAACGTATACTGTAACGTTATTTTCTTTTTTATTGTACTGTATATCTCGCTCTACATCTCACTTTTAACAAAGCCTGTTTAAAGCCTGTCATTTCAAGAATTATTTTTTTATAATTTTTGTGACTTTCTTGCTCTGATACTCTTGCGAATAACCTCGCT
>NC_090732.1:56584568-56594568 GCF_036898095.1 Palaemon carinicauda | reverse complement strand
TGTTTATGGAACAAATAAGTCTGGTTTCCATAGTGATCATTCTTATTCTTATGGGTGCTTTTGATCTCAGTCAAGTTCGACTTGTTTTTAGAAGGGCAATAGAAACACATTTCTATTCACATTAGCCATAGCGATATGTGGAGTAGTGGTTACTCTGCCCTCTTGGAAGAATACCAACGCATGACAAGATGGTATTTTCTGAGTGTTTTATTATCTATTTCAGTGCGAAGCTCTTGGCCAACGGTCAGAGCTCAGAAGATTATTCACTTCTAACACATTGCCATTCGTGGAGTCTTTCAAGAAACATCTGTTAGTCTTAATGCAGGTTTAAAAGGGTAAAATGAGAGAGAGAGAGAGAGAGAGAGAGAGAGAGAGAGAGAGAGAGAGAGAGAGAGAGAGAGAGAGAGAGAGAGAGAGAGTGTAGGCGTGATTTCATCCTTTGAAACACTTTTTTTTTTTTTTTCAAAGAGATAAGAGTCTGTGGAATCTGATACATAGTTTGAAAACTATTAGGACTAGGAATGTCGGGTATCCATAAGGTACTGAGAAACTCAAGTATCCCTAGAGCTTTATATGAATAATGTTCAATCCTTCTTTTTATGTTTTCTCTCGTTGGCGTGTGATCATGTGATTAAATGATTACACACACACATATACACAGTATATATATATATATATATATATATATATATATATATATATATATATATATATATATATATATATGTGTGTGTGTGTGTGTGTGTGTATTTCATGAACGCATGTATTTTATGTAAATGCTATTTATCTTTATATCGTTTATATTTTCAATTATTACAATAATGGCCGTGTAATTATGCTGGATTTTCTGCATTTCCAAACAGATAGCCCATTTTCAGAGAATTGATTGTTCAATTTCTTTTCCTATTTTTTTTTTATTCCCCCACGTGCTAGGTCTTTTAAATCACATTGGCATTCCCATTTATAGTAATAAAAAAGGGGCAAAAATAACCTTAATTAGGTTTTACGCCACTACGTAACTATGGAGTTATTGAACTGATCGGTATTACAATAGCTATGGTTTCCAGTGCCACGGAGCTGAGCCATGTAGCTGTATATATAATCAGGCCCCGTTCTCTAGTGTCCACATCTATAAGTAACATCACGGCAGACATGCCATGGCATGACGGCGTACCATCCCCGCAATATTATGTCATGTAGTTAATCAGCCCTCTCTCTCTCTCTCTCTCTCTCTCTCTCTCTCTCTCTCTCTCTCTCTCTCTCTCTCTCTCTCATGCACACACGCATGATTTTATTAAGGACATTGGTGCGCCTTTTGTTGAGACTGAGGGAATCTGCATCGTACTTTGTACTTTTAAAAGGGTACTTGAGATATTTTAAGGAGGTTTGAGGAATGCATGATCGATCCCATTCGAGAAAATCCAGTTATTCGAGATTGAAAGTATTTCTTTTCTTATGGGTTACAAGGCACGCCCAATGCATATCTCATAGAAATTTTTGTTTATTTCACGTCGGTATTCCAATATGAATATCTCGTGAATATAATCGTTGTGTGTGGTTTGTGGATATATTTGAAGCTAGCTACATAATTCAGGCTAAAATGCTTTGTCAAGGGAACTTTTACAGGCCGTTAGATCATGTTTATTATTCTATCCATATACTTTAAAAACTTCTTTTATATAATTGAAAAGGTCTATATTCAAGTCTTTGCATGTTCCTGATGTTTGGCTTTCCGCTGAAAAACTGTATAGTGTATGAATTCTTCTGTTTACTATCCTAAATTCGATGTTATCGTTGACTGCGACGGGTTTTCCATGCCATAGTAATATATTTGGGGGTGGGGGTGGTGGGGGGATTATTTCCAATTTTTATACAGGATAAGATATCCCATTATTTAATTATCTTCTCCCATTGTCAAAATTGGACTGAGAACATTCCCTTCCATTGCCGATTGCTTGTTAATCTACCGTATTCCAATGCTGGTTCACTCTTCTTTCATTGCTTTTCTGCTAGAAAGATATTTTTAGGGCGTTCAAGTTGTATCGATTGCATAAATAAACTAATGCATATACTGTACATAGTGCGTCTTGTGTCAGGAGCATTCTTGATTCGAAGACGGTCTGTTTCATCTGTTAGGTTTGAGAATTCTCTCCTTGCTTCTGATTTTTTCTGGTGTAAACCGATGCTTCTTCCTTCGTATTTGAGACCACCACCATTCTTACTTTCTTTTCGTTTTTACTTTTCTTCTTTGGTTCTGAGCTAGTAAAACCAGCAACAATTTTCTTGATTCATTGGTATTTATGTTTATGAATGATTTTGATATTTTACATCTTTTATCAATGCATAAAGAACTCGCTACCAAATGATTAAACTTCCAATATCTTTTGTATTTTTCCCCATTCAGAAATTTGCATGGAAAACTCTCTGGGTATCTTCATATTCTCAAGGTTTCTCTTCATCACTCCAAGGGTACTGTGATCGTATTATGCCTTAGTGAAATAATATTAGTTGTCTCTTGCATTGAGTTCCATTTAAACTGTTTTTGTCTGAAATCCCCTTGGCTTATACAGCACTTCTACCACTTCTTCCGGCAATATCCTTTAAAGAGGATATTTTGTACACATTTTACACGATGAGTTTTCTGGGTAATGCAGTAAAGTTGTTGGTCCAGGGAAAAGAAAAAGACAAAATGAATCTCCTGCCCAAATTTTTCCTCAATATTAAATGCTTCATAGAAGAGTTGGAAGTCCCAGGCCTACATGGCTGATGACTATGAAGTACGAAGTAGGAGATGATGAATGGAAAAGTATTGAATTAAAAGCTCAAGTTAGAGACGACTGGCGAAATCTAGCCGAGACCCTTTGCGTCAATAGGTGTAAGAGATGATGATGATGATGATTGAATACTGAAATTGAGTCACTTGCGAGTCTTGTGTTCATTCCTAATGTGAGGTGACAGTGACAACAACATTGATAATGCTATTGTGGTGAGCCATGCGTTTAGTGCCCTGTACCCAGAAGATTCATTTTTAACGAATACTTGGACACTGTCACTGGGCCAACACTCTCATAGGGTGGGCCACATGATGCATCCTTCCGCTCTATAACTCCTGTTTTACATCACTCTGGGACGTATAGATGCTCAGTGGGTAAAATATGATTGCTATAGGACGTGAAGTAAGACGAGGGAAGAATGTATTTGGACAAAGCGGGGTGGTGTAGTTAGGCTAAAAGAAAGCATACCATATAAAAAGGAGTTAAGAGAGATTAAAATACTAAGAGAAAGTTATTAGAAGAATGGAAAAATGCCCTAATGATTAGACCACTGTGCAAGGAAAAAAGGATATGGATTAAATAGAACGTTCAATAATGTGATAAATAGAATGAATACAGACTACCTGTACTGGTTCTTAGTACGTTGAAAGTAAATCCGTACCTGGAAAGATATTAGTGTCAGAATGGAAATAATGTTGGTGGAAACTAGTATCCTTATAAGGAATATGAAATAATGAAGCAATTCATGAAAAAAAAAAGAATTAGAATTACTGGGGTGAGGTGTTGCATCTTAAAATTGAAATGGTGTTGCGTTTGAAATATGGAAGATATATTAACTGTAGAAGTTAAAAAAAAAGGAAGGCTGGTAATACATGCTGGAACTGAAATATCGTAAAAAGTAGAAAATACAAGATGTCCCCGTAAATCTTATAAGATTGTGTTATAGTCAATTCCAGGTTTTAACAGAGCTTCAGTTACCCTTCAAGTTGAAAAACCTAAGAGAGACATACTTTGAGAGATAGAGAAACGCAACAGGGGCAAAAATTAATTTGCGTTTGATAGAAATGTCAAATCTTTCACACCTTTTGGTTACTATGCTTAATATGTTATGTAGGGTTATTCATACATGATTTTGCGTTTATATATAGAATATAAATTCGTGTTTATGTTCATATTATGTTCATTTTGGTCATTTGACTAAAGAATGCCGGGAAATCGTAGATAGAAAGTCTTAGGGTAAACGATGTGAAGTAAACACCGACCAGTGATGTTTTTTTAGTCGTTTAGATTCAATGTGTACCCGCTTCTCTCAATTATAACTGCGTTGTGATTAAGATTCGGTTTAAAGAGAAAATAGAAGTTGCAATCCATTTAATTGAATTTTTCCCACTTTTATCAGCTCTGGTTCTTTATTGATTTTATCAATAATGAAATTGAGCTTCCTCTTCCCCCGAAAACCAATCATTATGTAACCACTAATAAACTTGTTATAGGGCAGAATCCTTGCATAAAAAATCCCTGTATTGCAATTTCTTCCCAGAATACTGTTAAGTTCGTTTTACCGTAGCATGCATTAACTATTATCTTCGGGTGGAAGTCGACCGCGGCGACTTTAAATCTATTAAACTCTTATTTGAGCTACAAGATAGAAGAGGGTAGGTTTTCGCAAGATTTTCCTAATCTGACATTTATTTGATGGTTGAGAAAACTTAACTGTTGGTTAATGGATTTTGTGAAAAGGGAAGAACTTCGAAGAAGATTATTCCTGTAAGAACACTAGTGAAGAAGGGAGTGAATGTAATCATTGTCAGAGGAGAGAGAGAGAGAGAGAGAGAGAGAGAGAGAGAGAGAGAGAGAGAGTGAGTTTGTGTCGTTGAAGGTGTGAGCCGCTCAACGAAATGATAGAAGGGGAAGCAAACTATTTGAAATTTAAGAAATGGAAATACAAAAGGGAGGTGGAACAACGAGCAGAGTGTAAGAGAAAGTCCCAGTTATTATTAGAAATAGAAAGTGAGTCATTGGAGTTTGTTGGAGGTGAAATAATCGGAATCAAATATTGATAAGCTATGCCAGGCTATCATAATGTCGTAGACACAAAGGTTTAGGTAATTAAAGAAGGAAAAACTAGACATCTTTGTTCGAAAGCGTCGTTCTTAACTTATTCCCTTTTATCTGTTGTTTCATTCCAGTTATTTTTCAATAACTGTCTCTCAATCAGTTACGGTTTCACTTCTAACTCTTGTTATTCCATTTCTAGTTAATATCTCCATATAATTCGTTTGAAAAATTCTAGTCTGGCTAGAAAATTGTCTAAGATAGTCTCACAAATGTGAAACTTATACTGCTAACAGATACCACAATTTCAGGATATTTTCTTGCCGGGAATAAATACTTACTATTGTTCAGACTTATGATTGGAGATTGATCTGTCCTATCTGACACGAAACTTTCAATAATAGCAACTAAATTTCCTCTTGGCGAATTTGTCTTTGAATTCTTATTTCTAATTTTTGTATTTAATTATCTAACGCTTCCACTGCTTCACCGGTTGTTGTAAAAGCTCTTTTTTTTATGTAAAAATAGAGAGAAATTTTCGTCATATTAGAAATTCTAGCCTTGATTCGTGAAATAGAGAAATGCTGTTATACAGATGCTCAAAACTCTTCCAGAAGACTAAAATTACTGCTAGATCTTTGCTCAGACTACAGAGAGACAGCACACAAAATATCTACTGACTTAGAAATACTCAAACACAAACACGCACACATTATATATATATATATATATATATATATATATATATATATATATATATGTATATATATATATACATATATATATATGTATATATATATATATATATATATATATATATATATGTATACTGTATATGATAAACAACTATGTATGGTATTTATAGACTATGACCTATAACAAAGCTTTTGATATTTCAAAACTTCAGCAGTAATGAAAACATTTCAAAGACAAGGAATAGATGAATCGTATATTAGAACACTTGAATTTTTCTGTACGGGAAGCACAGCAATCCTAAAACTACGTAAAATAATGAGAAAATTCCGATTGCGTATAGAGTTAGACAAGGAGACCCCATCTCTCCTAAATTATTCACGAAGTGCCCGAAAGAAATGTTTAAGAATTTAAATTGGGAAAATGTAGAAGTAACATTAATGGGGGAATACCTTAACAACTCGAAATTTGCAGTGTCACGTAGCTCTATGTAGTAAAACATGGGAGAAACGGCAAACGGTTGTGACGGCGCCGAGTAAGGCTGTGAACTCAAAGGCAGGTTGGAAACGACTGAGTTATATTATTGTAGAACATTCTCCTTATATACAAAACCTCAAGGCAACAGGACATAACAAGTTCACAAGACAGACAATATTACAGAGGAAAAACCAGACATGAATTTTCATGTTCGTTTTAGTGCGAGGGAAGAGCGAAGATACAAGCATAATATATACAAAAGGAATTATGTACAATTGTGTGAAACACGGTTGGTACATGGCTCTCCCCCTAAAAATGACATACTGTACATGTTAAATAGGGTGCCCTGATCTAGAGAGGCGAACTGTAGGCGGGTCATCTGGTAGAAGATAAGCAGGTTTTAGACGATCAATGGAGACCCAGTCTTCTTTGCCCCGAATGTTTAGGAGGAATGCTTTCGGACTGCGTCGGATCACAAGGAAAGGGCCCGTGTAAGGGGGCGTTAGTGGTGGCTTGCTGGTGTCGTTGCGCAGGAAGACATGCGTTGCAGAGTGCAAGTCCGTTGGTATGTGATGCTTCGCTGGGGGCTTGTAAGTCTGGCGGCACGGAGTAAATTTTCCCACGACGTGACGTATGCGCTGGAGATCGTCGGAGGAGGTTGTAGAAGGAAAAAATTCGGCAGGGACGACCAACGGATCGCCATACACCATTTCAGCTGCCGAGACGTCGAAGGCGTCTTTAGGAGTGGTCCTTAGTCCAAGGAGGACCCAGGGAAGCTGAGTAAACCAGTTGCAATCCTTGCAGCGGGACATCAAAGCTGCTTTGAGGGTGCGATGAAAACGTTCAACCATTCCATTGGCAGCGGGGTTGTAGGCCGTTGTCTGATGTAGGGTGATGCCCAGGAGATTCGCTAATGACGTCCACAATTGAGAGGTGAAGGTGGTTCCCCTGTCAGAAGTAATATGCTCAGGGATACCGAACCTTGAAATCCATCCAGAGAGTAAGGCAGATGTACATGAGGCGGACGTTGCAGTTTCCATGGGAATGGCTTCAGGCCAACGAGTGGAGCGGTCGATGACGGTAAACAGGTAACGATGTCCTTGTGATGTGGGTAGGGGGCCTACAACGTCGACGTGAATGTGTGCGAAACGACCCTGAGTTTGAGGAAAGGTGCCCACTCCTGAATCCGTGTGTCGATGTACTTTGGAAGTTTGGCAAGAAGTACAGGCGCGGACCCAATCCTTAGCATCCTTAGAAATGCCGTGCCAAATGAACTTTGCCTTCAGCAGCTGTGCAGTAGAACGGCACGAGGGATGTGAAAGGCCGTGGATGAAATCAAACACCTGTCGGCGCATGGGAGCAGGAATCCAAGGTCGCGGTCTACCAGTACTGACGTCACAGAGGAGGGTGGTGTTGGAGTCTTCGAGGGGAAAATCTTCCCAACGGAGGGACGTGCAGGATGTCCTACAAGCTTGATACTCTGGATCCTGTCGTTGGGCTTCAGCCAGGGCGTTGTAATCCAATCCCAGTTGAACGGCAGCCAACGTGTTTCTTGACAGGGCATCGGCAACGGGATTCATTTTCCCAGGGACGTATTGGAGGGTGCAATTGTATTCAGCCATGGCGGAGAGATGTCGGCGTTGACGGGCGGACCAGGCGTCAGACTGTCGAGTGAAGGCGTGCACCAGAGGCATGTGGTCTGTGCGAATGACGAAGGGCGTACCTTCTAAGAAATGGCGAAAGTGACGGACAGCCAAGTGCACCGCCAGCAATTCTCGATCGAAGGTAGAATAACCCGATTCTGCCTTGGACAGTTTTCTGCTGAAGAAGGCCAATGGTCGGGGCGAGCCTTTGACCACCTGCTCGAGTACTGCACCAATAGCGACGTCGCTGGCATCGGTGGAGAGAAGGAGAGGGGCGTGTGGGATAGGAAAAGTGAGAGCCGCAGCAGTTGATAGGGCCTTCTTTGCATTGCAGAAGGCTGCTTCTTGAAGGGAACCCCATTTCAGGTCCTTTGGCTTGCCCTTGAGGGAGGCGTAGAGGGAAGCAAGAGTGGCGGCAATGGCTGGCAGAAAACGGTGATAATAGTTGATCATGCCCAAGAATTCCTGCAGAGCTTTGACGGTCGAGGGCGCGGGGAAATTCTGAACGGCTGCTACCTTCTCAGGGAGGGGATGGACTCCTTCAGGAGTGATACGGTGCCCTAAGAACGACACTTCGTTGGCGCCAAAGGTACACTTGTCGTACCAGACTACAAGGCTGTTTTGTTGCAGGCGGTCGAGCATGATGCGCAGGTGACGGAGGTGTTCCTCTTTTGAGGAGGAGAACACAAGTATGTCGTCCACATAACATACACAGAAAGGGAGGTCCCCTAAGATGCCATCCATGAGACGTTGAAACGTTGCTCCAGCATTACGAAGGCCAAAACAGGAGTAATTGAAGGTGTATGTGCCAAACGGAGTGGTGATGGCGGTCTTGGGGATGTCTTCTGGGTTCATAGGCACCTGATAATACCCCTTCTGGAGGTCGAGCGTAGTGAAAACCTTCGCTTTGTGCAGGTAGGAGGTTACATCGGCAATGTTTGGGAGGGGGTAGTGATCCGGTTCTGTTTGCATGTTCAGGCGCCTGTAATCCCCGCACGGACGGAGGGAGCCGTCTTTCTTCAGAACGATGTGTAAGGGTGACGACCATGGGCTGGAGGCCTTTTGGCAAAGGCCCATTTTCTCCATTTCGGCGAACGTCTGTTTGGCGGCTGCCAATCGTTCCGGTGCCAGACGTCTGAATTTTGCGAAGACTTGGGGTCCCGTCGTCTTGATATGGTGATAAATACCGTGCTTGGCAGGAACCGTGGGCGTTTGGCGAAGTTCTGGACGGAAAACTTCCGGGTACGACGTGAGGAGGTGGGCGTAGGCATCCGTGGGTGCGCTGAGTTGGAGAGCGAGGTTAGAGGGGGCGGGTTGAAGAGGTGTCGACAAGTACGAGTCTGCGTTGACCAATCGTCGGTGGGCGACATCGACCAGAAGGTGGAAATGAGAGAGGAAATCCGCACCGAGGATTGGCATTGTGACGTCAGCAACGAGAAACTTCCAATTGAATTTACCGTTTCCGAACGATAATGTGAGGTTCTCGTAACCGTAGATGGGTATCGCAGATCCGTTCCAATTGAATTTACCGTTTCCGAACGATAATGTGAGGTTCTCTTAACCGTAGATGGGTATCGCAGATCCGTTGGCAGCTACCAAGCGGACGTCGGCAGATGTAGACAGACTACGTTGTGCCTTGAAGAGTTTCCGTGGCAAAAGAGAACGACAAGCACCCGTGTCTACCAAAAATCGCACGCCCGTTCCTGCATCCTGTAAAAAGAAAAGATTAGAAACATGGGAGGCCACCGCCACAAGCGATGGCCTACTTACACGTTTTTTGGCCACTGACAATCTTTGGCACATTTCTTCGCGGTTGCCCCGAATCTGAAGTGGTAGTAGCAAAACTGCGGCGGATGGGAGGTAGTAAGTGGCTGTAGAAGTCGTTCGTTGGGGCGCGAGCGATTGGTGGGTGGTGGGCGGCTTTGTCGCCGCTTCGGCACGTCACGGGGTAGGCGTGTATGTCCTACGGCATTCATGTCAGCGTCGGTTGACGTTGAATAGGCATCCTCGTCGTCAGGGGTGGAGGCGTTGATGGAGGTCTTGAAGTGGCTGTCCATAAGGGCGTCGGCTTTGGTCATCAAGTCTTTTATGGGTAAACTATCGACATCGGGTATGGCAGCGCGTACAGGTTCAGTTAAACGGCGTATCCAAAGGGCACGGAGTAGGTTCACCTCATGAGGAGAGCCGTCTGCGGCAGGTTGAAGGCGAGCGATACTGGTCATTTCCCTGAGGGCAAGCGAAGCCCTTTGGTCCCCCAACGGTTGTTGCGAGAGCTGAAAAAGCTTTGCTATACGGGCGGCTGGCGACGGCGAGTACTGCTGCAGAAGGTATGTTTTGAGGGCGTCATACGCTATTGGG
>NC_090732.1:56559568-56579568 GCF_036898095.1 Palaemon carinicauda | reverse complement strand
TGGAACAAACTATTAATGCCGACGCCATATCTCGACTGACAGGATTCACCCCTTTCACTAATGACTACTCCGCTCACCTTAGATGGATGGTAACAAAGGCTACCCGAGCATCGTTCATTAATCAGCAGCAAGAGAAGACAGGATTGACTAGCAAAGAAGATGTCACTAGAGAACTTAGGCCAAGACGAATTCAACGTGACAATGAGGATCTTCAGAAAATCATCAAACAAATCTTAGATACGAACAATATATTTGAAATGGGAAGCTTCAGAGGTATTGTACAATATTTCCACAGGAAAAGGTACCAATGATGAAATCCATGAAAGCCTCCTCTGTGTACCAACAAAAGGAAAAGTCAGACACAAGGAATGAATGCATCCAGGCTTGCATGAGTGATCTAAATAAAATTTGAAAATCTAATAAAGAAGGAAAAGCTGAAAACCTTTGTAAATGGCTGAGCAAGATATCGTCGGATAAATAACACTTAAGTTGCAGTGCTTAAGGGATCACGTGATCTGATGGGACGTCTCCTTGTACTGTCCACCAAGAAGAGACATGACATGCAGCATATTCTCCAATACCCATTGATTCCAATACCTCTGTTCTTGACCAGCCCTGAAGAAGTAATGACAAAGACCGATAGGAGTGCGCTATTTAATATAATGAGAGTAAATTGAAAGGTCTTGAACAGCAGCCAAAGCAGTTCAGTGCTTATATCATAGATGGACATTTTCTCTTACATACCTTGCCACTAAATTTGTCCCCACATACAGAGGACTAGCCAAAAGTATTCTTACCCAAAGTTTAATAACGTCAGCCAAACGCATACACATAGCCTTTGATGACTATCCACAGACTTCAGTTAAGAACACTGAAAGAGACAGGTGGGGACCTGGCAACAGAACCTTCATCATCACATTGTCAGAGCAGAGACGAGTGCCAAGAAATCTAAACGATGCCCTAAAGTCCAAGTCCTTCAAGAAGCAGTTACCTCAGTTTCTTACCAATGAATAGCAAAACTCATCATATGCTAAAATTTTTGGGGATTGTGAAGTCTTCCTAGATGTCTAAGGGAAATGTTATAAGTTCCAGGTGACAGAGGGTATGATACAGCGAAACGCAGTAGATGGATTAGCCCTTATCAGCTGATCGTGAGAATTGACAAAGTAGTCACAGCATCCGACACCAATATTACAGTGAAATTATTGTACCACTAGCAATAGCTTTCAGCCAACATTATGGATGGATATAAGAACAGTTTCAAAGAGCAATCGTCATTAAGTCAGCCTGACTGCAATATGGAAGGAAATAATACCATGTCTTTGTGCAGCATTGCCAGTTTTCCATGCCTTCGCATGATCAGAGTATACAACAGCGTTTGTCAGAAAAGGGAAGGTCAAGCCTCTCCAAACTCTAGGAAAGCAACCGGACTATCAGAAGACTTTCAGAGTAATGGCAATGAGCTCTACAATTTCTAGCACGACGAATGAAGCTCTTCAGAGGTTCACAGCCACAATGTATGGAGCTGAGGATAGAGCAAACACTTGGCTGAATGAATTCAGGTATGAGAAGTTTATGAAGACATGGACCAAATGGAAATGGAAAACACCTACTAACCAATTCGAAGGACATAGATGCAAGTAGACTACTACCTTGCGAAGACGAGCTCAGTCCTCACATTAAGCGTGCCTCCTTTGTTGCTAACAACAAAGAACAGATCAAACTCATATAGAGCAGCATCCCTCTGAAGAAAATGGCTGGCAGTTGGTTGATGGCCATTACAAACCGGCTTGATTCGAAGGGGAGCAATTCCATGAATGCCTTATCCCAGAAACAGATGATTTAGAAGCATTGGACAATGATGAGGACGACTTGGACATTGCATCTTCAGATGAAGATGAGTGTTGTGATGAGGATAACTAAAATCTTATTACAGAAAGGCAGGCTGAGATGATAATTAACTACACCAGTAAATACTAGTTGAACTCATGATTATAAGTATATTCACATATCTTTTCCCAACACAGAGAGAGAGAGAGAGAGAGAGAGAGAGAGAGAGAGAGAGAGAGAGAGAGAGAGAGAGAGAGAGAGAGAGAGATATTCATCAGTAGTTTTAATGTTTCATCTTTTAAACTTTAGCAATAGATTTATAGCAAATGTGAAACATGTATGTGTACATTAATTAATATGAGTGTGTTTATCATAAGGCAGTTTTGGTTTCAAAGAGCATAATTAATTGCAAATAGACATATTGGTGCCCGGTCATCCTCTGTAGCACATATTATTAGATAGCAATGTTTTGCCATATCTACTATCATACAAAAGGTATGAAACATTACATTTAAAGAAAAAAATAATTCACGAGTTAAATAAGTTAGATATTAAATTATGATATCCAGGTAAATAGCATAAATGAAGATCGAATTGTAAACAGTATTGGCACGTATGGTATTTCCCTCTTCACCAGTGCACCTTTTCTTGTTTTCACGCTTCACCAGTATACCTTTTCTTGTATTTACACTTCACCAGTGCACCTTTTCTTGTTTTCACTCTTCACCAGTTCACCTTTACTTGAATTCACTCTTCACCAGTGCACCTTTACTTGAATTCACTCTTCACCAGTGCACCTTTACTTGAATTCACTTCACCAGTGCACCTTTTCTTGTATTAGCTCTTCACCTGTGCACCTTTTCTTGAATTCTTTCTTCACCAGTGTACTTTTTCTTATATTAATCTTCACCAGTGCACCTTTTCTTGCATTCACTCTTCACCAGTACACTTTTTTGTATAAATAAATACTTAAATATATAAATTTGCAGTTCCTTTGTTCTTCTATATCATATAAAACAAAGATTCTCACAGTTTTATTCATGGTACATAGAGAGGTCATGGCGCTAGAAAATATACCTTAATCCTCCATGTGCTAATATTGCACTCTCTTTGGGCCGTTCTTACAAAGGTTTTGCACCAACTTCGACTCTTAAGAACTGTTGATCCTTTATCAGGAAGGTCTAAAGAACATTTCTACGAAGTTTCATTAATGTACGTAAGACGTGTTTTAAATGTGCAAAAAATAGCGCCCTCTTTAGGTCGTTCTTAAATGGGTTTTGCACCAAATCTGACACTTAAAAATTACTGATTCTTCATCAGGAAGCTCTAAGGTATATTTCCACAAACTTTCATTGATGTACTCAAATTGTGATTTAAATGTGACAGTAGCGCCCCCTTTGAGCCCTTCTTAAATGCGTTTTGCACCAATTGCGCCATTTAAGAATGACACATCTGTAATCACAGTGGCAAAACGAAACTTTTATCACAGGTTTGGTTGATGTACTCCAAAATGCAATTTAAACCGGATTTGGGGGGCAGTTCAAGCTGCGCCCCCTACTCAACGCACCAACGGCGTAACTTAAGAATGACCATTCGAGGATCCCCATCATACTAGCTGATGATTTTAGCTATCAAACCTTTTGTACTCGAGATGTAATACAAATCTCTGTGAGCTCCCGGACTAATACCATCGCTGAACAAATTCCAACACGAAGTTAAAACATCAAGATTTGTGTGTGTGGAAAATATTATTCTCTCTTCCTCCAGAACCGAGTAAAAAAGAAGAAAATTTTCATTCGTGAAAGTCTTTATATATTCGATTGAAAACACTATAGCCCTCCTATGATTGTGTGTAGATAGTCCACAATTTTCTTGCTAGCAAACCCTTCTAATTGAACGCTTAATACTGTTTACAGTTAGCAATCCTTGCGCTCCAGATTCACTAATATCCGAAGATGCATTTGAAATCATACAATGAGGGAAGTCCCGTGTACCTTTTGCGTCCTCTCAAACTTTTTCCATAAATTTTCGCACTTCCAATATATTTTATTTTGCATTTGATTGTCTTTAACAAATAAATGTCCGTTCACTACTAACATGGGGTTTCCTTTTTCACTCTTAGCGAACTCATCCATTATAGGGTGTAAGAAATTTCTACTAAATAGGAAAGCGTTCAAATTAACAGTGAGAATTTTAATGTTGTTTATTTTCCAAAGAAGGATTTGTTAACGATTCATTTTTATTTGTATTTTATTCTATAAATGTATTTAAGAAAAAACCATGCAATTGAGTTTTTTCTCATTTAACTACTCATTCGATTATTAATATTTATTTTCAAATGCAGGATTTGTTTCCGGTTCATTTTTTTTTCATAAGTGTATTTAAATAAACAATGCAACTGACTTGTCTCTCATATACCTACTCATTCGCTTATAAACCGCAAAAATGATAAATTCATACTCTTACTCAACGAGTCGCTGTAACTCATGGATTCGAACAATAATAATTTCGAAAAAATTTTTATTCTAATATATTGTAATTCGATCAATTGTAAATTCGAACAATTACACATTCGAATAATTGTTTTCGAATAAATGGTTTTCGAAAAAAAAAGTTTTTCGAACAGTTGTCTTTCGAATAATCGTTTTTCTGAAATTCGTCAGCAAATCATATATATATATATATATATATATATATATATATATATATATATATATATATGTATATATATATATATATATATATATATATATATATATATATATATATATATTTGTGTGTATGTATGAACAGAGAGAGAGAGAGAGAGAGAGAGAGAGAGAGAGAGAGAGAGAGAGAGAGAGAGATTAACATTTAAAGTGAATATTACATTCATGGGTATGAAACCGGAAATAATAAGAATACTACTATAGATGTTTTCCACTGAATTTGACTGAATTACCCATTGCACTATTTATTGTAGCATCCCTATTTTGTACAGTGTTGCAAATATTGATAGGGTTATGTAAGAACAGAATGCATACGAGGAATCTTCATATCTCTAGATAGAATAGAGGTAATTTAATGCATCATTTTATATAATCTTTTAAAAGTTGCGTTCCCTTAAATAAGACTTCCCACCAAATACTGATTGTCTTTGCCTTGTTTAAGAATAATTTGAATAATTTTCAGAAATTTAAACTCTAGTTTTGAGTAGTGGGTGATAAAAATATACTAAATAAAAGAATCTAATGATTCTTCCCCGCCCCCTTTTTTTTCATTTACCAGATGATATGTTAAAACCATACATTTCTTCTGCTACTTCTGAAGGATCTTGGGACATTAAATGTGGACAGATAAAGGAGATTAAAGGGAAATGTTACAGTCTGCGTGAGGCCTATCATTATTTTTTAATGGATGGAATATATTTCATTACATATGAAACTAGTTTTTATACGGGCAACTGAAGAAATAAGACCTGGTTAATCGAACTAAAGTAACAATGTTTGATAATCGAAATCGTGTGGAGTCTTCTCCTGAGGCCCCATTACCACAAAAGACGTCCTAGCTTCGAATGTGGTAGACTGTGGTGTTGCATGGCAATAGATTCCCTTAAACTGCAGGAAAGGCAAAAAGGCGCTCTTTGGAAAGACACTAGTTGCAGGAAGGGAATTTAAGAGGTTTCTCTCTCTCTCTCTCTCTCTCTCTCTCTCTCTCTCTCTCTCTCTCTCTCTCTCTCTCTCTCTCTCTCTCTCTCTTAAAGGTTTAAGGTTTCATTGATGTTAAGAGAGTTGAGATTTATATTTACTTATATTTTCATATCCATTTTTAGCTCTTCAGTTGAAAAGTATCATTACTCTCTCTACGTTCATGGGTTCCTAATACTTGTATTACTCTTTTGTAGCACAACTCGCCCTTACTCATTTTCATAGGATGGTGTATCTATGCAAGTAATTAGGACTTATTGATCATGTAGGCAAGATGCAATCGAAGAAATTGCATATGCAGTACTTATATCATTCTAAAAATCTTGAGGTCTATCTATATTTCATAGTACATGGAGGCTGAACGTGCCCTATTCTTCAACGAGGAAATTAATTGGAAAAGTCTTAAATTGGTATGACTTTGATATTAAAACTGAACACATTGTAGATACGCCTTCTGTTTTATTTATTTCGGCAATAAAATCTCTCTCTCTCTCTCTCTCTCTCTCTCTCTCTCTCTCTCTCTCTCTCTCTCTCTCTCTCTCTCTCTCTGCCTCACGTTTGTTGACCATTCCAGGTTTCAGCCAGTGTAGAGACAAGAGGCAAGAGAGAATAAGAACTGGACGTGACCGTTCAATGCGCGCGCGCGCACACGCACACACACATATATATGTGTATATATGGATATATATGTATATATATAATTATATTTATATATGTGCATATATAGATAAAGGAATATACGTTTACTATGTGCATATGTATATTTATATATAAACATATATATATATATATATATATATATATATATATATATATATATATATAGTATTTATTACATTAATTTATTGATGTAATTATATGTGTATCACATTGAGGGATTATTCAACAGGCAAATGTCAGCACAGACTTCCATCAGCTTAAGTTTTCATACTAGTTATTCATCTTGAAAAGGTTTTAAGGTTAGAAAATTATGTATATTGGTTGAGTTTGTGACATGCTTAGACTTTGGCCCATAAGATATTTGTTCATGCTTTATTTCAGGAAGAGGTATAATATGCTTGCCTATATTTTTGTTAGTATTTTTATAGTTGATGATTTTTCATATTATATAATGGTAACTGTTATTAGTATCAGCACGAGTGGGGGTACCTTAACAAGGTGAAAGGGTTTGTGTATCGCCATGATCACCTAAGCTGTGCTATTTAGGGCCACCCATACTAGGTTGGTTTGCTGTTAGTGATCAGACTAGTATCCCACCGCCACCAATCTGTAGTAGCCAGCGTGGTGATGAAAATGGCCAAATGCCAGTTAGGAATGACATATTTGAGGTTTTTGTCCTGCACTGGTTATGGTGCTGGACATTGAATTATACGAATTATAATTACAAAATAATGTATGAGAGAGAGAGAGAGAGAGAGAGAGAGAGAGAGAGAGAGAGAGAGAGAGATCTGAGATTCCACTAACATTGGAGTTTCGAGACTTGGACCATTATATTACATCACTGGCCTTATCCCACGGAGATAGCATCTCGTAATTGACTTGATTCCAAAAGAATACTATCGGAAGAGAGGGTCCACGAAGTTTTCTCCCGTTGGAGGCCGAAACCAGGAGGTGGAAATATGGCTGTAACCCTTTCTGAATGGCCCATTGATAGATAAGGTTCCTCGCAAGAGGGTTTCTTTTGTGGAAGAAGGATGTCCTTCCTCGATGAGGTTGAGCCCGCCTCTTTTGCTATTTGAGTGTGTACGAGTGCCTTCGTCCTGTGACAGCTGTGCTGCAGTTTTCATGATTTTGCTTTTATTGGCTTAAGATTCTTTATGTTGGTTTATGTTCACCAATTTCCACATATTCAGGTTTATCTATTCACATATCGTTTTGTACATGTGGACATATGGAAATGTAAGCAGACAATGGCCTCAGATATGTCCTTCCACACGTGTGTTTATAGCTTGTCAATCCTAAAGTAGTTTTAAGATTACTCTATTTCCCGTATAGAGATCTTGAAGTGATTTGATTTAGGGTGTATCTATTCCTTGCCTTTGAAGTGCTTTCATTACTGCTGAAGTTTTGACAGAATCAAAAGCTTTTTCTTAATCTATAAATGCCATACATAGTGGTTTATCATACTTTTGATTTTTCCATTAGCTGGTTAATAACATGGATATTGTCAGTTGTTAATTACACACTTTTAAAGCAAGCCAGTTCTCTTGGTGGAATAAAGTCTACCTGTATTTCTTTTTAGCGTAATATGATCATTGTAAGTGTTTTATTTATTACTGAGAGTGAACTTGTTGGAATGACTGGGGAGAATATATAGACAGTAAAGCAGATGAGGCTGACAAAGCTATGAATTCAGGAAGTGGCTATGGTGTAAGAATTGCTCATAGAATAACTAATGAAATCTCGACTGGGCCAAAGAAGTATATACCCATCAAAAAGAGAGATGTCTCTGTTATAGCAACAGAAGATGTAGAAAGACAACATTGGATGGAACACTTTGGTGAGGTTATAAATAGGAGATATGGTGGGAATAATTTGATTGATATACCTGAAACTTATGAAGACCGTAATGTGCAAATGAATGAATTCAGTGTGTTTGAACTCAAAGCTATCCTCAAAAAACTAAAGAGATGGAAATCCCCTGGTTACGGTGGAATAACTGTGGAGATGATACTGGCCGAAAATAAAGTGACTCCCAGACTACTTACAATATTATTTTGTAGAATGTGGTATGAAGAGGCAAAACCTGATACATGGGAGTTAGGATTGTTGGTGAAAATAACAAAATAGGAGATCTGACTTATTGCAATAATTACCAAGGTATAACACTTCCGTCAGTTGTTATGAAAATATATAGTATGCTTATTCAAGAGACTGGAGAATAAGATTGATGAAAAGCTGAGAGATGAATAAGCACGATTTCGGAAAGGTAGAAGTTGCACTGACCAAATTTCCATTTTAAGACATGTTGTATAGCAATGTGTAAAATATAGAAATCCCCTTTTGATGGCATCTGTGGACTATGAAAAAGCCTTTGATAGTGTGCACCGTTCAATTTTGTGGAGAGTTATGATTTATTATGGAATTCCTCTTAAATATGTAAATTTGATTAAGTCTGTTCATAAGCATAGCAAGTGCAAAGTTAATGTTAATGGAGTTTTATCAAGTGAATTTTCAGTGAACAGCGGAGTACTCCAAGGGAATGTGTTGTCACCTATATTGTTTATCCTCCTCATGAATTTTGTAATGCGTAGAACAGTCAGAGATGGTGGAGAAGGATTGGACTGGATTGGTGATAGGAATTTAGCAGACCTAGAGTATGCTGATGATGCTGTCCTTCTTAGCAGAACACCACTGCATTTGCAATGCTTGCTTACCAGAATTCATGAAATATCACTCGAGGTTGAGCTGAAGATAAATAGAAGAAAGATAGAAATGATGAGAACAGAGTATACAATGAAAGATGAAATATTATTGGAAGGGGAAAGGATTAATGAGGTAGAATCATTTAAGTATTTAGGAACTATGATCTCCAATACAGGGCCTTTAGAATTAAAGTTTAGTGAAAGATTGAAAAAAGAAAATCAAATAATGGCTAGGTCAAGTAAAATTTGGAAATCAAATCACCTGAAATTACAAATTAAAATCAGACCATATATCAGTTTAGTGAGGTTGGTGTTACTCTATGCACATGAATCATGGTATGACAATGAAACAATCTTCAATAGATTTAGTAGATTTGAGAACAAAGCCCTCAGAAAGATATTGGGAATTAAATGGCAGGGCAGGATTAGAAATGAAACTACAAGAGAGATTACTCGAGTGCCATATGGGGATGAGGAGTAAATGGAGGTGGTTTGGGCATGCTCTTCGCACTTCCCGAGAGAGATTAGTTCACCAAACGTTCAGCTGGGCTCCACAAGGTGCTAGAAGAGTTGGAAGACCCAGGCCTACATGGCTGAGTACTATGACGCGTGAAGTAGGAGATGATTAGTGGAGAAGCGTTGAATTAAAAACTCAAGATAGAGACGACTGGCGAAATCTAACCGAGGCCCTTTAATAGGAGATGATGATGGTGATACTTGTTGGGCTGTAATTTTTTAGGTCTTTTATGTCTCCTTTTTTTCTGTGAATAAGTAGAATGAGCAGGTATTTCCAAGCTGTAGGTATAGAGGGGTTTTGGAGATAATGTTTGCAAAGTCCAGTGAGTTTTACTTCTATTGAATCGCCTCCATCTATTATTAATTCAATTGTTAGTCCATCATCTTCTGTTGCTTTGCCTATTTTCATGCCTTTTAATGCTTTCTTTACGTCTCCTACTGTTACTTTTGATACCAGCTCAGGTGTTTCACTATCTCTATTGGTAAAGTTTTTTATCATATAACTATTGTATAGCATTGTATACCGTAAATGTCCTTTGCAATGTTTACCACTCCATATCTTTCGTTGATAATATTTCTATTTTCCTCCTTTTCATCTGTTTGATTCTTTTTCCTTTCTTTAGTTTTTCCTCAATTTTGGTCTGATTTTTTAGTATATATTTTTTGATACTTCTAATTTTTTTTTCATTTTTTTTTTTTCATTTTACCCTCTTTTCCAATCTTTTCTTTATTATGTCTTTGATGTTTTCTGATTTTGTTGAGAAACTTTTTCACTCATATCTTGTTCTTATTTCCAGAAATTTTTTTTTGAATTACAGTTCTTTTTTTATTTGCTTTCTTCCATTTCATCATGTAGCTGGGAGTACCTATTTTGTATTGCTAAACTTTACTCATCAGATTCCTCACTTATTAAAGAAGTGTTTATTTTCCTTCTTTAAATAAGTTTTTCTTTTTCCTTAGACCTAGTCTAATTTAACTTCTCAACCTTTTATGGTTACTTAACTTTAATTTGTATAACACTATTACATCTTTAACTAGATTACCTTTTTCCTGAGAATGAAATTTATTTCGGCTTTCATTTCTTTATTTGGGCTTCTCCATTTCCATTCTCTATGTTCCTTCTTATAAAAAAGGGTTTCCATGGTTTTAAGAAGGTTTTTTTTTTCAGCAAATTCCACAGGTATATCTCCTCTTTCATTTCTTGTTCCTGCTCCAAATTACCTATCGCCGATTCTCCCCTCTTCTTTTGTTCTACTTTAGCATTGAAATCACCCAAAACAAATGTAAATTGAGTTCTATGTTGGTGCATACGTTTGAATGAGATCTTCATTTTATACTAATTTAGTTTGATAATAGATCCTTTAATTCTATCACTAACATTACAAAATTCTTCTGTTACATGCAACATTTTTATTGATAAGAAAGCCCACTCCACTTTCTTTAGTCCTTTCGTGTCCTCTGAAGTAAATTATATGACATTCTTTTAACTCTACATAAGATTTCCCAGTTCTTCTAATTTCAATCAATCCCATTATATTTCAATTTATATATATAAGTTCCTCTAGTAACACAGCCAAATCTTCCCCCCTAGACAGGGTCCTAACATTGTATGATGTAAGATTCAGTTTTAAAAGGTAGCCTGTTCTAGTCTAGGTATTTTTAGCATTCCCTGCAGTGGGATGTATCTGGCCGCCGTCTTGGGCAGTTGTTCCATTGTCCCTGGGGGTTGTGTTATTCATGTCTGGGGTGTGGCCAGTTTTCATCACCACGGTGGCCAATGCGTATTTTTGATGGGAGGAAGACTTTAATCTGATCGTTCACAGCAAACTAACCTAGTAAGGGGGACCCAGACTAGTAGGCTACAGTTTTGCAGATCATGACGATACAGAAACCCTTTCACCGATTAGATAACCCCAACGATGTTTCAATTATTTTGAAGACAGATTTGTAAGAGATTTAAATGTTTTGTGGAGCGAATTTTTTTTGGGATATGTCGTCAGTTAGTAAGCAACTAACACTGCCTGTTCTTGAAGAAATGTGACTAATCCATGAATCGTGTATATATATATATATATATATATATATATATATATATATATACACTGTATATATATATGTATTTATATATACAGTGTATATATATATATATATAATTATATACAGTATATATATATATATTTATATATACAGTGTATATAAATACACTATATATATATTTATATATATGTATATATATATATATATATATATATATATATATATATTTATTTATATATACAGTGTATATATATATATATATATATATTTATATATATTTATATATATACATATATATATGTATATATATATATATATATATATATATATATATATATATATATTGCTCAATAACTTCTAAGAATTCGAGCATTGTTTGAATTTAGAAGTGCAATGAAAAGTGAGGATTAATGAATATTTGATAGTTCACTGAAAGGAAACTCCGGAGAATCTTTCGTTATATTATAGATATAACGAAAAGGAATGAATTGTGACTTAGAAAAGGGAGTTTAATTTTTCAATATAGAATAAATTATACATCGTGATATTTTGGTAGAAATATTTTTTTACTCTTTGCCAGACTAGTTTATATCTATATTATGAACTAAATCTTCACTAATTGTTTAAAATGAGTAGCCTAAAATTGCATACACAACTTTATATGAACGAAAAGAGAAATAATACACGTAGCTTTCAATATAGATGTGAAGTTCTAATCTAATGTTTTCCTCAAACAAATGGCAGTTGTAATTTTATTGTATTTACACTAATAAAGAATAAGGCGAGGTAGCCTTAGCGTTATATCAAATTTGTCATAGAATCTTGAATCGCATGAACAGAAACGGAGAGAGAGAGAGAGAGAGAGAGAGAGAGAGAGAGAGAGAGAGAGAGAGAGAGAGAGAGATGGACAGTATTATCTACACACTTGAGGTATGCAAACATTCATCTCGGTTTACTCCCTGTCCTTGGTTTCTTGATATACTTCAAGGAATCCCTGGTGACAAGATTCTCACATCTGTACATTCCTTTGCACTGTATTTACAAGACCAGTGTTTCGTGAAGCAAGACCTACTAAGATTGCATCAAACTTGGTGCCAACATATGACTCGGGTAGGGGGAATGCTGGAAGTTACGATGGTAGCGCTAGGTTGATGTCAGTGAGTGGAGAGATTTCTTAACAAAATATTTGGTAGCGTCGCAAGTTTTTTATGTTTATTTTCAATTATTGATGTGGGATGAAGAAAAGGTAATTCTGTGCTTTGATGGGATGAAGTGAAGGTAATTCTGTGCTTTGATGGGATTAAGAGAAGATAATCTGTGCTTTGATGGGATGAAGAGAAGGTAATTGTATGCTCTGATGGGATGACGTGAAGTTAATTCTGTGCTTTGATGGGATGAATTGAAGGTAATTTTGTGCCGCCACTGAATAAAAATATAGTTACTTTTGTCTCTTGGAATTGCAGCACCGTAAATTTGTTGTTGTCAAAAGGAACAGAAAGCTATGAAGGAGAATTATTTAGTGGGAATTATCAGCTGTCAAGAGAAACAAAGGCGTCATCTTTACGTTAGTTAGAAGCAGTCCTTTAAAAGAATATTATATTTGATAAACATGTCGTTACACCATTGAAAAGCAGACGCAGGAAATCAAGTTTAATCACTGAAGGTTTAGGGAGAGTTAACAGTCTTAGAACCGGTTAGAATTAATCCCCCAGGTCAAATTACCGTTCTTTTCTGTTTTCTTGTTTTTTTAATTTTGATTAAGTATGCCATGGGACGTTACTCTGGATATGAAAAGAAAAAGAAATTATGCCTGATTCCACAGAAAAGATGGATTGCTGAAATATAGTACAATAGTGCCTCGTTTTATGAATACAATAACTTTTAATACAAGTAAATCTGTAGACGAGCTTACAAATTTACGAGCACTGTATTGTCTGTAAGTAAGAATTTACTTCCATATGCACATATTTTGTGGACAAGTCTAGCATAACTAGCATGCGATGAGCAGTGTCCATACGCCAGCCCCGCAGTGTTCATAGGATTTTTACACCTTTTCTTTCGCCCTAGTTAGCATTTCTTCCTTTGCAGCAGTCATAGCAATATCATCTATAGTATTGTGCGAGTGTTTTTGTAACTGTTCTTTGTAGTTGTGACCATGTTTTCTTTATCAAATTTTGATAGCTATTTTTCTTCTTCTCCCCCTTCGTTATCCCTACATCAAGGGGTCGATTGCCTGAAGTACCCTATCCAATGCCTTCTATCAAAGGCATCCTCTTCCACCAAACTTCTTCTCTCTATATCATCCTTCACCTTATCTCGCCATTTAATTTTCTATTGTTTACCATCAAGTTAACAATAAAGTACAGTATGTTATAAATGGCCACCAAGATCATTAAGAAAGATGGCAAGAAAGAAATGATTACCATAAAGGTTAATGAAAATAGAAATGATCAACAAGTATAAAGAAACTACTCATGTGGCAGATCTGGCAAAAAAGTACAATTGTACAACTGCTAATACTGTATGTACAATTCTCAAGAAAAAAGAAATGAAAGCAATTGATATTTTGAAACAGATGCTAATATTGATAAAACAATTGTTATGTCTTCTTGATAACATAAACAAGTTATTTTTCTTATGGATCAATGAGAAACTGTTAATAGGAGATATGATTACTGTAAACATTATTTGGGAAAAATAAAGGTATTTTATCTTAACCATATTTAAAAGCAGTCGGGTAGATCATCAGAAATAGAAACATTAAAGCCATGCCGTGGCTGGTTTGAAAATTGAAGGAGAAAAACCGGCATTCATTGTTGTTCGACATGGCATGGCTGAAAGCTTCGATGTCAATGCAACAGAGGCATTCTTATATGGCACAGTAAGTTTTCAATTGTGATGAGACCTGTCGGTTCTGAAAAGAAGATGTCCTGGAGGATCTTCATTATTGCAGAAGAAAAGGCAATTCCCGATCACAAGGTTATGAAGTAATGTCTAACCTTGCTATTCTGTGCTAATGCCAGCGGGGATTGCAAAACCAAACTTCTCCTGGTGTATGACCTGATAATTCAAAGCCTTTGAAATTTCTGAAATGGTTCAATGAGGTTTTTGTTCCTGAGGTCAAGAGGTACCTCGTGAAGAAGAACCTCCAATTGTTGCCTATGAACAATGCTCCTGCCCCTCCTCTAGCCATTGTAGATGACCTAATGGAGGAATTTAAACTAATCAAAACCAAGTTCCAACTACTCCAACCCTCTGATTAGAAGGTGATCTAAAATTTTAAGAATCTACTATGAAGCGTGAAGTGGGAGATGATGAATGGAGAAATATTGATTTAAAAGCTCAAGATAGAGACGACTGGCGAAATCTAAACGAGGCCCCTTGTATCAATAGGCGTAGGAGGAGATGATGATGATGATGATGTATTCAATAGTAATGTTCCAGTGCTGCTTCGATGTCAACAAAGGGACCAAACTCATCGTCAGCTGCTTTAAAATGATTGATAAATCCTGGGAAGGAGTCACCAACAGAACCCTCAGTTCTGCATGGAGAAAACTGTGACCTGAATGTGTTTCTGAACGTGATTTCGAGAGATTTGAACCAATCCGGATTGCTGTTGACAATAAAACTGTGTCCTTGGAAAAGACAATGGGGTTGAAGGTGGACAAGGACTACATACTGTAAGTGATCTTCTGGACGAGCCTAGCAAGCAATTGACGAGAGTGAGTTACTGGTGGAATTGTAAGGGAACAGCAACAAGAGGTTGCAGAGATTTCATATGGGAAGGAGGAGGGATAGAGTAACAAACTTGTTTCGAATGAAGTAAGAGAGATACTTAAAATGTGGGAAACCTCTTAAAATTTGGTAGAAATACATCACCCACATAAGGTTTCTGTAGGGCGAGCAGCGAATCTATTTACCGGCAATACGATGCTGCATTTTCTTATGATTTTAAAGGAAAGACGAAAGCAGTCTTGTGAAAGTTGAACATAAGGAGTGTAAAAGAGTTGACCAAATGTCCAAAAAGCATAAATCTTTTCAGTTAGCGACAGTGAACGTCGTTCAAGAAAGAGAACTTTCGATATTTTACCGAAGGTTCTCATGGAGGAAGAATTTCCCACCAAGCAGTAACCCTCGCCTTCCCCTCCTTCTCCTTCTCCACCTCCTCCTCCTTCTCTAGTTTGCGAGTAAGCTCCCAGAACGAATTAATCACAGAAACCAAGGTACCACCGAAACTGTAATTTTCCTTTAGGTAATACTTCATTTTGAAATCATAAATATAGCTATTTGGACAAGTGTAGTTTAAGTTATTATGAATAACAAGTGGGGGAGACAGGAGTTTTCTTAAGAGAGTTACTAGGATTGCAAAATTAATTTTCTTCAATCGCATATTTAAGATATGATGCTAGTGTTACATTCGTAAATGAAAGGAAGGCAACTGATTTATACCCTTTGATATTAATATGTTTCCTCGGTGATAGTTTTAGGTATTCTTATAGGCCTAGAGTTTGTTTTTATGACTGGTAGAGTGAACCAGATCTCCGAGGGTTAATGTTTTAGCCTCGAGAGTCTGGATTTGTACCATCTTCACGCCAGAACTCTCTCTTCTTTAATGACTGTTTTCAAAACCGAGTTCTTACCCAGAAGGTTACCTATGTTTTGGTTATTTCCTGTTTTTCTGTCCATTAGTCCAACTTTAGATATTCCTTCATGTATAAGCATTAGTGTACCTTCATTTATTGTCTCATTCATCTATATATATATATATATATATATATATATATATATATATATATATAATTTATATATATAGATATATATATATATATGTATATATATATTTATATATGTATATATATATATATATATATGTATAATATATATATATAAATATTGAGGTTTTTGGTTTAGTATATTATTATTATTATTATTATTATTATTATTATTATTATTATTATTATTATTATTATTATTATTATCTAAGCTACAACCCTTATTGGAAAAGTAGGATGCTATAAGCCCAACTGCTCCAATAAGTAAAAATACGGTAGCCCAGTGAGGAATGGAAATAAGGAAGTAAATAAACTGCAAGAAAAGTAATGAAATGAACAATTAAAATAAAATATTTTAAAAACAGTAACAATGTTCAAATAAATCTTTCATATAAATTATAAAAAACTTCAAAAAGAAAAGGAAGAGCAATAAGATACAATAGTGTGTCCGAGTCTACCCTCAAACAGGAGAATTCTACCCCAAGACAGTGGAAGACCATGGTATAGAGGCTATGGCATTACCCAAGACTAGAGAACAATGGTTTAATTTTTTATTTAACTTTTCCTAGAAGAGCTGTTTACCATAGCTAAAGAGTCTTCTACCTTTACCAAGGGGAAAGCTGCCGCTGAACAATTGCAGTGCAGTAGTTAACCCCTTGAGCGAAGAATTGTTCGGTAGTCACAGTGTCGTCAGGTGTATGAGGACAGAGGAGAATGTGTAAAGAATATTCCCGACTATTCGGTGTATGTGTAGGCAAAGGAATTGAGCCATAACCAGATAGAGCGATCCAATGTGATACTGTCTGGCCAGTCATAGTACCTTATAACTTTAGCGGTAGTATCTCGACGGGTAGCTGGTGCCCTGGCTAACTTACTACTGTCAATTCGCTATTACAAATTCGATTTTGCGACTCGGAAAAGTTAATTTCAGCTGCCATGTGTATTGAAGACATTCTTGCTCAAATTTTGACTCCTGAATTAGACCTTTACAAATGAATGTTCCTCATTTTAAGAAAAATTATTATTTTGGTCTATGAAAACACGGATAGAGGCTTGAATTAATGTACGCTATTCATTATCTATCTTACTAGAATTCAAATGTATGTAATTATGCACATATGTAATACACTATCTGTAGGATTTATGCACAGGTACATGTATAAACTATTCACAGTAGTCATTCATTTGAACGTGAAATGCGTTTGGAAATGTACATGCACGTGCACTACTTATCAAAATTTGAGCAGGTGTGTTAATTTTCTTTCACTGTTGGTACATCTTCATATCTTCCTGTGTAATTGTAAAATGTTAATTAGAAGCCACGATGAACAAAACATGTCTTTTTAATCAACGCGTGTAGATAAGTAAATAGTGCTGAGCCTTTATTTTTTACCTCTCCACGCTTGAACGAATACCAAAAGAAACTGTTCTTATAATTGGAATTAGTAGGAAAAAAAGGAAATTTCTTTGGAGGATATTTAATGGGACTGATATTAAAGATAGGAGTTGGAAATGGAATTAAAGTTGACTAAAATGTCAGGAAAGGGAGTGACTGAGATGCGTTTGCTTGATAATTAACTCTGGATGAGAACAAAGTAGTATATTCTCCTTATATTTTGAAAGAAGAATCTATCGTCTTACTTTTAATGAAGGCTAAGATTGGATTCTTTTAACTAATTATCGTATTTTACTTTGCATAGCCTAATAATTCAGTATACATACCCTTTTCTTCTTGGTTAGACCAGATAGGTCGTACTGATAGTGATATTATAGTGTATCATGAAAACTGCTGCTGAGTTTGAGGCATAATGCCTCTGGATAACTAAAATTATGCTAAAAACTATATATAAAAGTGACTAATTAAAGTTTGTATTAGCATAACTTATAACACAATTTTGGTAATTCAGACTTTTCATTATTGCCACCTGAAATTTTTCTTGTTGAAATTTACTGAGAATTCTTTTTTTTCCTGATTTTGAGATTTATAGTATAACCTTTAGGCTTTCTAATGTTTTTTTTTTTTTTTTTTTTTTTTTTTTTTTTTTTACCTCTGATGAGTTTAGCTCTGAAATCATTTATTCTTTGCTGTCATTTGTTCTATTGAAACCTTTATAACTAGCACTTTTCCGTGACCTAACATATTTGCTCCCTTTGTCTCTGGAATCTGTGTTGTACAGTATAGATGTGCTCAATTTTTCCTTTTCATTCTGTCAAGTTTGGTAGCAATTAAAGCCTTTACCGAAAGGGGTTCCCAAATGAATGGATACCCATTGTTTTGTTCGGCAGTAGCCCTCCAACTCCATCTTTCCATTGAATAGTACTTTTCTGTGGACACACACACACACACACACACACACACACACATATATATATATATATATATATATATATATATATATATATACATATATATATATATATATGTGTGTGTGTGTGTGTGTGTGTGCGTGTGTATGTATATATGTCGTTTATAATCCGGTATCTCATTTTATTTACATTTTACCATTTTCCATGAATAAGTTTAATTATTCGTATTACCTGATCCCAAACTTTTATTTCTACCGATATTTTATATTTGTGGGGAGCCAATATACTGTATATTTATTAGTTTTCACTGTCAGTATCGTCTCTTGTTGAATGTCTCTTATTCTTTTGAGTCCCCTTCCAATAAATGTTTGGATTGTGTGTTTTCATTGCAGATATTTATTAAGTCACTCTTTTTATTTTGTTTTGCTTTTGTTGCTATATTATTTCTTTCATGAATTTGATTGTGTTGATTCATGCATGTTTTGTGTGTGCGAAGAGTTATTGAATAAACAGCTTTTGTATGATAGTGTAGATTTCGAGTGTTTTTAAAAGACACACGAAGAGTTTTCTCAGGCATTAATCCTTTTGGTCAAGATTTAAGCAAAAGTTTTTTTTCTGTTTAAGATATGACCTCTATATTTATTATGTTTTTCTTTCCGCTTTCTAATTCATGTTGATTTATAAAGAAAAAGACATACCTGTTTCTTTTTGATACAATCTTTAAGACTCCCAGCGGTTGACATTTTTCAACTAATTAGCATCACTACAGGCAGGTAGAATATCGTCCTTTCAATACTTAATATTTCTTCTTGAATATTATTTCCATCGGATTCTCATTTGGAATAAACGACTGTAAATTAGTACACTTTCTTCACTTTTGGAATAACAGGCCGTATTAGAAACTGTTACATGCCACTGGGTTTGATTATTTTTATAGATAATACGTTGGCTTATATTCTGGGAGGTCATTGATGCTCGCAGCATCTGCACACACACGAGAATGTGTTTTCTGTCTCTCAGATTTTGAATTTAAGGGATGCGAGAGTCTTTATTTTTAATACATTTGGCGCATCTTCCACAGTGTAAAGGAACTGTACCTTTCTTTTGACCATTTTCTAAATACATGAAATCTATAAATTACAGGAGGATTGACTTGCCGAATAACTGAGTCTTTCTGTCCTAGAAACTATGATCTGTGTGTTTGTAAAAGATTAGTTTCTGATAGCAGGGGATTTTCATAGTATTTGTGAGACTAAGCCTTCTTAATTTATTTGAAAACATACAATCGTAGAGAATTTGAATTATGCTAAGCTATTCCTTTTCGTAAAAGGACTTTTATAATCACTTATATAGCATGTTCATCATGTTTTTCGTTAAAAAGTTAGTAATAATTAAAATTCGGACTTTGGTCATACTTTATTTTAGAGTGGATAGAAATTTCATTTTCTCTCTCTCTCTCTCTCTCTCTCTCTCTCTCTCTCTCTCTC
>NC_090732.1:56479568-56554568 GCF_036898095.1 Palaemon carinicauda | reverse complement strand
ATCTTAGTGGTAACAACCCATCGTGGTAGGGTAGATACTGGACATTTGGGAATCAGCTCCCAAGTGTGTCATTGGTAAAGGAATTGATTGCATGAAAGGTTAGTGGGGTATTTTTTAAGATGTCATACAGTTTAAAATTTCTTTCCTTCAAACTTATTTTTCCCATAATATTTGTTTGTTATTATTATTCCCTCGCCCCCCAAGAAATAATGAGTCATTGATTTTAGCCATACCCCTTGATCGAATGGCGAACCCTAGAGATTGTTGATGAGCTCTGCTAATTTGAATAAGGAAAATTATGTTGACGACTTGGCCACTAAGAAGGACCTCACTTTCTATAATTATTTTTCCAGTGTTTACACACTGGAACCTTTTATCGCATCTTCCACAGGACCCGAGGGAGTGAAAATGTAGGGGGTAAAAATGATAAAATGAAAGTATTTTATTGTATGAGATTTTGTTGCAATAAAATCTATGAAATGATATACAAAATTCTAATGCCTTTCGGGAAAATCAAAATGATAAAATTAAAATTAGCAAGTGATGAACAAACTTTTGAATCCCATGTTACTTTTGCTGACCCTTCTAAGACTAAAATCCCCTTTGTGAAAATTATTGACAATAAAGTCCCTTATCTGTCTAATAATGAGACTTGTTTTGACTTCATACCTAAGTACACATATCTTCAAGGGGAAAAGAAGGAAATTGCTCCTAGGATCATAGTTGAGCCAATCGGCATGTTGCTTCTTACAGAGAAGGACAGCAATATGATCAAGGATTATGAGTACTTGGGGAAAAAGTTGGAACCATTCCTCAAGGTAATTTGAATAGGCACTGAGAAACAAGCAGTGCTGCTTTCAAACTTTACATCTTCTCCTTCAGATGTTGTACTTTTAATAATGCTAGACTAGAGGAATAATTTATTGTAAGGATTCGTATAAGTTTTCAGAAGAGGACATATAGAAGAGATGGCCTCCCAACATTTTTAAAGTAAAAGAATGAAAAGGGAATAATGATGTCATTGTATAAGTATTCTCAACACCTTATCTATCCGATTATATTAAGGTTAGAGACTTGAACACTGCCATCAGGATATTTCATCCGCGAACAATAAAATGTTGAAAGTGTTTCAAGTCCCGAAATGTCAGTGTCAAATGCACAAATGAGGGAAGATGTTTTAACTGCTCTGAGTTCATTATGAAGGAGCTCATTCTCCGAAGACAAGACACTGTCCTGATTGCAAGCTGGAACAGGCCATAATTGAAACTACCAATGAAGAAAATATCACCTTTGGTTCAGAAAGGAAAACTTTTAGGTAATAGTTCAACTTATACTCGTGAGGTGTCCAATCCACCGGATACGATAAATGATTCAAGAACTGTTCATCCTCCTGCAGTGCTAAGTTTCAGAATCCTAAAAACTTCTCCTCACCAAAATCCAACCATCTGGAGAATGCTATAGCTGCAGCCTAACCAGGTACAAATACGAAGTCAGCCAATTTGAAATCTTACTCTTTCACTGTTGCCGTTATTACTAGACTATCATTTAAAGTCATGCATTCTAAAAGGTTAAATGAAAGAAGAAATGGTAGTACTACCCAAAATTATCAAATCAAATAAAAAGCCCAGATACATGTAAAAAACAGGTTTGACACACAAGCCATTTCTTATACGCCAAGGTTATACAGTAGACGGTCCTTGTGAAGTAGAAATGGTTGATCATGCACCCTTAGAAATCTAAATCTGGGGGAAAAAAGGCTGAACCCATCCAAATAAAAAAAAGAAGCAAATAATGACGAATGTCTGTGTGACCCTTAAGAGATTTCTTTTACATGCACACACACACACACACACACACACACACACACACACACACATATATATATATATATATATATATATATATATATATATATATATTATATATATATATATATATATATATATATATATATATATATATATATATAAGTAGATTCGGTGGCTGATGTAGTAAATCGAACTTTAGCAGAAACGGAAACAATGCTTCGACTCCTAACCTCTAAATCTGAACTTGGCATAATAATTATTCGAGCGACCAAACATGTAGTAAAGGTCAAGGGCTACTAGAACCCTTCTGATGGTCAAGAAGCTCAAGGAGACCCAATTGATTATGTACCTTTAGAAGAGATAAATCCATCTCTGGTTATAGAAATCACTAGAATTTCTGAATTTCATAAAGTTAAAAACACAATTATACATAAAATTAGTAACCTGATTGTCAAGAACAAGGTTAAATACCATTATGGTAAATAACAAACCAACAGTACTTCTTGTACAGTATGTGTGTTGATCATCGGATACAGAAGTGGGCAACAGGTACTCTTCTTCCTGAAAGATTTATAGAAAGACTTAATCCTAATCAAAGTGATAATCAAGAAGTAAATCATAGGCAAAATAAACATCTGGAAATTATATCTGAAGAACTAAAACCTAATTAATCATTAGTGCTAGCACAGTTAAACAGAAACCCTATTGCAGCAAAATGAGCAGAAATAACACTCTACTAGTGAAAATCCATCTGTATTGCTTTAACATTCAATCCATATATAATTTAATGGATTAATGGTCATAAAACTCGTTTGAGTGAAGGGGAAATTCAAAGACTATTTAAAAATAATAACCCTATTTCAACATGCCAACAGCATGCTAACGATATTTTGCCTTCAATAGGAAATTACATTATTGCCTCTCGATCAGTCCCTTCTGCTGATGCATTAGAACTGCGACCTGTATTCATAATAATGTATCTTTTGATGCTAAGATATTGAACACGTCAGAATTTAAATTATCGGTATTTAAAATACACCTTAATGATAACTCCTTTAATATTTGTAATATATAAAATCAACCCTCTTGTAACTATTAATTTGCAAAATATAGTTAAAAAATTCCTAGATTATCTAGAGGATTTCTTGTTAACTGGAGAATTCAATGCTCTCAATCCCCTCTGGAACACTATTTGTGTTACTGTTGATGCAAATGGTTCCAAGGTTTAACAAATAGCGAGTGGTCATAACTTCTGTATATTAAACGAAGGAGATGCTAGTAATTACCATTCAAAAACTCATGGAACATATTTCTCAATAGACTTCTCACTATGCACCAACGTTATTTTCGGTAAGTTTGAATGGAACGTCCCAGAGACCTAAACGACCTTTATAACAGTCACCATTTCCCTTTATTAATAACCACGTTGTAACATACACCAATTGTTCCCATTCAATGTTATAATACAAATAGAGCTAACTGGGATGAACTTCATCACACAAGCTGCTGACAAATCTATGCCTCTTGACTAATGCCCGACCAATCAAACACTCGGTCCCTAGGTGGGCAAATACACTGACCCAATTAATAAAGGAAAAGCGCTCAGTTGGAAGAACACTAGAAACTTAAATGAAGGATTTTTCAAAAAAATGAGTACTGGCCCCGTAATATAGATAGAATTAACAAATTTGTTGATATAGCAATAGGAATTAGTGTATTGAAACCATATTTTAATAAGATTTCTGTAAAGTTTAGAAAAGATTCTATAAAAAGCAGGCTAATCTGGCAAAAATATGTTTCTTGTATATCAGAAAATGGCTCAGTGTAGGTGCGGCAGAAATTTATAAACAATTATTGGTTCCTATAGGAGACATGCCAGACATGCATCAATGAATATTGGGTCTCTATAGTTCTTGATACACAGGCAGTCTCAATATTGAAAACATAAGCAGTATTGATAATTTGGATTCCAACTTTCGATCTATCAAAAGAAGAGAAGAAGTAATTGCATTGAATTTTAATACTGGATGATATTTATTACAATAAAACATTTACTGAAGAGGAGATGAAATTTTCATCATCTAGTTGCAGTTCAACGGCCCCTGTTGAAGATAATATAAATATTGATATAAGAAATCTAGCCCCTTTGTATCAAACATTTGTTCCAAAGGCTAGGAAACATGCAATAGAAATACCAGTAGCTAAACCAGGAAAGGGACCCAGTATTCCAAACAATTACAGACCATTTGTGCTGACCAGTTTTGTTTTCGAATTGTTGAAAAAAATGCTTAAATTTTAAATTGAATTGGTGTTTACATAGTAATAAAATTTTATCAGCTTCATAATTTGGCTCACAAACAGAGCGATCCACATTGGACTCTCTTTCATGGAAAATTATGTACTTAAAGGTTTTAAACGAATGTAAATCATATTTTCTTTGTCACTCAAAAGGCATACGGTACGATACTACTTAGAGCCATTTAATACTCAAATCCTTGCATCACAATGGTTTTTGAGGACAACGTCCTTTTTTTATTGGTGAAAGAACCTTTCAAACTTTGCATAGAGAATTATTCCGAATCTTACAGCCTCGAATGGGGTGTGCCGGAGGGTTGTGTTTTAAGTGACCCTCTTTTTGCATTAGCAATTAATGACATAGTTGCTTGAATGCCAAAAGGAGTGCAAAGTAGCGTAGATGTGGATGACTTTGCAGCATACTACTCTTTGAATAATCTTTGTCACCTTCAAAGAATTCTAGATAACGTCACTCGAAAAATACAAGTCTGGATGCGTCTGTTAGTTTCAGACTTTCTGCAGGAAAATCTCAAGTTGTAATGTTTTAAAGAATAGCAGATGGAAGCAAAGCCAAGATATAAATCTCACATTGGGTGACACTCAAATCCAATTCCAGGATAAGTTTAACATTTTTCGACTAATATTTAATACCAACCTCAATTGGAAAGCACATATCTCACATCAAGTCTAAATGTATTAACCTGATGATGATGCTGTCTCATACAATGTAGGGTGCAAAGAGATCAACTTTACTGATGATCTGTAAAGTATTAGTCTTACCGAGAATAGATCAGGGTAACCCAATATGTGGATCAGGATCTGAAGCTACTTTGAAGTCTTTAGATCCAATATACACTTGAGGCCTGGGATTTCATAGTGGATAGTGGAGCCTTGTGATCTTCCCTGAATATCCTACTATTATATAAAAGTAGAAAACCACCCTTGTCCTTACATCAAGATTTGGTAACAATGTGAAGTGCATTAAGAATGCTATCCACCTATTCTCCAACAAAGAAGCTCCTCAATCACAGTGATATATTAATAAACAATCATGAACCATCATTCCCAATAAAAAAGAACAGATATGCTATTGCAATCTGTAAACATCAGAATGAACTTTATTCAACCATTTATCTTTCTTTCGCATAGTATCATAAAGAAAACAAAAATATGCTCCCATCTTTTTTATTTATCAAAGAAATATAGCTATATTTCGAGTCACCATAAACTATATGCCTTGGAACATATTCAAAGGAAAGGACCTCATAGTGCTACATACAGTATACTGGTGGTTCTAAATCTTCAATGGGTGCGGCTGTGCTGCAGTATCCTCAGACAGATTAAGTCAGTTTTCATAACCCAGTGAAGCCTCAATATTTACATATCAACTATCTGCGATTCTATTAATAAACTCATAAGTTTGTTATTTACACCCCTTCAAGAAGTGTCATCGAAGTCCTCAAAGGTTACACGCATAAGAACCAACTGATTTTGAAAGATGAAAATTAAAAAGCTCCATAACTAATTTTATTCCGAAGGGGTCAATATTGAAATATGTTGGATTACTACCCATGTATGGGTTGTTGGTAATGAAAATGCGGATCTTGCTGCTAAATAAAAGATAGATTAAACTACCCGTTAAAGATAATATAACCTTCATGAAGCATTTCATAGTAGCAAAATGGCAAACGTTCTGGGTTAATGAATCTGACAATTAACAAATTAAAACAAATAGAGCCAATTATTTTTCCATGGGAATTATCAGAATAGAAACATGACAAGATGGAAGTAATTTAATTAGGTTGAGTATTTGTCACATGAAATTAACACATGGATTTTTAATGTGCACGCATGAAGCAGTTCCCAGGTGCGATGAGAATAACAATTTTAACTATACAACATACCTTTTGCAACTGTAAACTTTATAAAAGAGGAAGATATTTATGTATCGGTAAAAAACGTGTTTTGTCATTTTATCGGATTCTGAGTTTGTGCGTTTTCAAGATTTTAACATTTTTGAGAAGCATGGGTTTTATAAAAAAAGATTTAAATTTCTATTCATCCGAGATACTAATCTGATAATTTAATATTTATGTCTTATGTATACTATATGCTTTTTCATTCATTATATTAATTATAAGTAATATTTTTCTACCCGAATTTAATCGGGTCAGCTCTATAAGAGTCTAGCTTGATTAATTGGGCTGGTGAATATCCTATTAGTAATAATAATTATGTGCAGCGAGGTGTAGAGGACTTCAAATCTTTGCCGACTGGGGATACCCCCCCCCCTCTCTCTCTCTCTCTCTCTCTCTCTCTCTCTCTCTCTCTCTCTTGGACATACGGCGTACTGAAGTACTTGACTCAAAGGCCTCGAGCCAGATGTAGGATATACAGAGGTGAACAATATCACTATGAAAAAGACGTAGAATTGATAGATACATTCGTTCACAGATGGCCTGGGAACTGAATTTTCAGTGAAACTGAACGTGTAACAATGAAAATTTTGTATTGTACTCCTTTCATCAGTGCGTCTGCCTTCTATTGAGAACTGAATAGGTCCATTTCTTACAGTTGAACGGGCCAGCAACACTTTTTATCCTACTCTCATGCTGAACTTTGGAATTCTCTTCCTACCGTCATTTTTCCAGACTTTTCTAAAAGGCAGGTTTGTCAGTTCTTTTGAAGTCAGCCCTAAACATTCTTCCTTCGCCCTTAATTTTTTTTCCCAGAATTTTTCTTCTTAAGTAATTTTAACATAGAAAAAACATTAACTGTCTTAATTACAGAAGATCTAGTTTTCATTTTTTGTGTATCCATCTAGATAAAAATATATTATTTTTGGTTTGAAAACATCTTTGAAATGAAACAGCTTTATCTAACCTATTTTGAAATATGTTCTTAGATACAAGAATAAGAAAAATCTTTAAATATTTGAAGTTATTGATGGTAAAATTAAGTTTTATTTTCCTTTGAAAATCAAAGGTTGATTTTATGATGATTTTGTTCATTGTATTTTTATATTAATTTTTTTGTATCATTTGCTGGTCTTAGTTAATAAAAGTGGTTTCTCTCTGTAATACAAATATTTTCGTTTCTCTAGATATTGATGAATAATCTTTTAATTTTCGGTGGACGATGGTACTCGAGGCCGTAAGTATATAAAACATTTTCTCGCGTAGAAAAGTATTCTTATGTCCAGAAATATCCATTTCTAGGGCATTTGTGTCCTCCAATTTTTCCAGCTGAGTACAAATCCTTGCAAATCCTTTATATGAAATGTAGAATTTTACGCTCTTCTCAAACTGCTGATATGTTAACCTCGGATGAAAATTGGGAATGTTTGCAATTTTTTAGTGAATAAGTAAAAGCAATGATGTCCATAAAAAGTAATTAATTGGTTTATCTATTATAAAACGCCTATTTTCAATAATACCATGGGCTATTTTTCCCTCACCTTGAAATTATGGCAATTGCAGCAAGGTTGCTACTGCATTGAGCCAGCGTAGGATTCTCGCCCCCATCTCCCTTCTTTGCTGACAATGATAGCAATACTTTACCTGACTTTATTTTCTGCGCCATCCTCGTAAAGATCAAGTTAGCCTCTTTGTATGCTGACCTAATGTTAGGTCTTAATGTCGCATTTATTTCTACTTTACACTAATGTTCGAATCCTTGGCTGGGAGAAGTACTTACCATAAAAAGAGATTAGTTGTGGTCTTGTGATTCCGTGACAGAGAAAATTCGATATTAAAAGATATTTGTGGGTTAATTGAATAAAGTGAAAATCACGAGTGCTTGTGATAAAATTACTCACGCATACGAACACACAACGCGCGCGCACACACACACACACACACACATATATATATATATCTATACATATATATATATATATATATATATATATATATATATATATATCATGCTCATATGAAAATAGATTTCTTCCTCATACAGGGATTGAACTTAATATTTGTATATGAAAGGCGAGGTCGCTATAAATTATGCCACACAAGGCTCTAAAAGAAGGGTTTACCTGGTGAGATCAGTTTGTCATACCATACATTAATAGATGTGAATATCAACAAAATGGGATTCAATTTCAAATTCAACACGGGAAATGTAATATTCACTGGAAATCTTTTATGATGAATGATTCTGGCCAGAGTGTGGTGTTGGGATTGTTTTGGCTCAGAGGCGTAGGTTCGAGTCCTTGCTACATACAAACATACACACGTCTCGTTACTTTAATCTAATTCCTCTTGGCAGGGTAGAATACGATCATCTCTCTTTTCTTACCGTGCGTGGGTTAGAATCCACTAGAGAGTTATGAGGTCTTTTGACTGGCCAGACAGTACTACATAGGATCCTTCTCTCTGGTTACGGTTCATTTTCCCTTTGCCCTGACACACACACACACACACACACTGGATAATCTGGCCTATTCTTTACATATTCTCCTCTGTCCTCATACACCTAACAACACAGATTACTAAACAATTCTTCTTCACTCAAGAGGTTACTGCACTGTAATTGTTCAGTGGCCACTTTCCTCTTGTTTAAGGGAAGAAGAGACTCTTTAGCTATGGTAAGCAGCTCTTCTACGAGGACACTCCAAAATCAAATCATTATTCTCTAGTCCTGGGTAGTGCCATAACCTCTGTACCATGGTCTTCCACTGTCTTGGGGTAGAGTTCTCTTGTTTTAGGTTGCACTTGAGCACACTCTCCTATCTTGTTTTGTTAAGGTTTTTATAGTTTATATAGGAGATATTTATGTTAATGTTGTTACTCTTCTTAAATCATTTTATTTTCCTTTTTTCCTTTCCTCACTGGGATATTTTCCCTGTTGGAGCCCCTGGGCTTATAACATCCTGCTTTTCCAACTAGGGTTGTAGCTTAGCAAGTAATAATGATAATAATAAAAGGAAGGAAGAGTTTTATTATTTGTTTTCCATTGTGATTCAAACTTACTAGTGGTAGGCATATAAGAAAGGATGCGGTAATCAAGAAATCAAGAGAATTTGGTCGAAAGAAAAGCACGTCCTTCAACACTGCACCCCTGACACGTTATTATTATTATTATTATTATTATTATTATTATTATTATTATTATTATTATTATTATTATTATTATTATTATTACTTGATGCCTTTCTAGCTAGGCAATATACAATACCCAGCAAGACGAGTCAGAGCTTTCACAATTCATTTCATCCCCCAACCAGATATAGCATGCAGTCCCGAGCTGCTGATCTTAGTCATGAATATATTTCTTAAGACCTGCATAACGCATATGCACACACATAAACACACACACATGTATATATATATATATATATATATACACACACACGCACACACACACACTAGCGCGCGCGATGCTTCAAGAAAATCGACACTTATTAGCAATTTCGCTAGTATCAGAAACTTTTTCCAGTCATCGGACAGTGAATCCAAAGAAGATATGAATTATGAGTGTTATGTTTATCAGTTTGGAATATTGAGAACTAATTTAAACTGTTCCTAACATTTTCTTTCTTGTTAATTATATCAACGATAAAATATTTCAGTGGATTACGCTTAGAAATCTTATTACTACCTTAGAATTTCTGTTTCAACGAATTTTAATGTTGGAGAGAGAGAGAGAGAGAGAGAGAGAGAGAGAGAGAGAGAGAGAGAGAGAGAGAGAGAGAGAGAGAGAGAGATAGTTATTGCCGCTTGAAAAAATTCGCAGGCCTCGAAGAAAATAAAGAATGAAATGGGGGACTGGTAATAGATGATATGGTATCCCAAGTTATTGAAGACATATTGTAAATGGGTCTTGGAAAGTTTACATTGGAAAGGTGAATCATGTTATCGTAAATTTTCAAGTACCGTAGATCTGAAACATTCTGCCGGCAACAATGATTTTGGAGTCCTTTCATTGTAATTTATTTAATTGCAATTTATTGTATTGAATTCACTTGAGTATCTTTCTGTCTCATTTTGACACGCAGAGAGAGAGAGAGAGAGAGAGAGAGAGAGAGAGAGAGAGAGAGAGAGAGAGAGAGAGAGAGAGATTAATGTGAACACACGGTATTGTCTCGCATGAAATTATCGTGCACTAGCAGACAGTAGATGCTGTATGTAGGCTGGGAATAATTCGGAGGATTCGAGCAATACGTCTCAATGTTCCAGTGAAAGGTTCTTTGTCTGTCCGTTTCTTTTTCCATCTCTATCTATTTAAGAATTTGTATACTTCACTATCTGCCTAGGTTTATGATGGTATGCATATTTACATAATTTATTTAATCGGTGTCTATATTTCTATACGCTTGCACACTAAGCGTGTGCACTATTTTTAGCTAAGCATGTGAAGTTTGTTTAATGATTTAATCATTTTTATAAATTAGTCACATCTTTAGCATTAGTCGACAAGTAAATCCTTTGATGCAACTCAAAAGCTTTGACATTGCTTTGCAAACCAACGATCCCTCTTCTACAGATTTGAAGTATGAGAAACATTACGTTTGCTGACCAGTAGAGGATTTTCTGCCTAAAGCTCGTTAAGTGTATTTCATCTTTTATTCTCTTTTTCATAGCAAAGTTCAACTTTGATTGTTTTACGATGTATAACTCGTAACATTAGTAGCTGCATATACAGTATATAAAGTACCTCTTGGAGGTTAGAGAAAAAAGCCCTTGAAATAGAATAACTTTTTTAAACCTAAAGGACAATGCAGCGGAAACAAAAAGTTTATAAATTCTTTACACTTCCAAGTGAAACTATGCAATAATTTTTTTTCCGGTAAGGACAGAAGAATAGTGGGAAAACGCATATTTTATTCATAGTACTTCAGCTATTTTCATTCCGCTTTCAGCTGAACTGGGACTAGACTAGAAGCCCTTCAGCGCTCCCGGTTCTGCTGACGATGTAAAATATGTAATCTCATTTACATGTATGGAAATTTCGTTTCGGTCCTTGTTAAGGAAACCTGCTCCACAGTTCCTGTGCTGCACTGAGAGAGAGAGAGAGAGAGAGAGAGAGAGAGAGAGAGAGAGAGAGAGAGAGAGAGAGAGAGAGAGAGAGAGTATTTAACTGTGCATCAAGGGAAATTTCATTATTCGTCCATCATATGTTTGAAATTATCTCCCAATAGCTTCCCGCCCTCTATTCTTTTAACTGAGAATGGAAAGTCAAATTCCAGAAGAGGAGGTGTAAAATATGTAGATGAATGTTGCTTGTGGATTACTGATAACATTCACTTTAATATATATATATATATATATATATATATATATATATATATATATATATATATATATGTGTGTGTGTGTGTGTGTGTGTGTGTGTATTATTCCATTAAAAAAAGATTTTCTTTACGAGTTAATTCCAATTTGTCCATACTAGGTAGTATTTTTTTGAAAATGTTCAGCGTTTGTTTAAAGATCTTATTGTATTTAGACTTTCATTTGTTAACATACTTATGAATTACACTTGGTAAAGAACTTACTGCTTTTAGCTCTATGTAGATGGGGTTGGTATATAAGAATGAAGTGCACATAGGCAGGCATAAAGCCTCAACGAAGTCGTGAAATAACTAATATAAAGGTAAGTAAGATTACAGTGCATTCATACGTGTATTATTGTCTCATTGGATGTTCTGTGCATTTTCAAAGAACATTTCAAGAATCTAGGATGGTGTTATGTAAAGAAAAATCTGCTTAATTCACAATTCGTGAAATGCTTCGTTGATTTCACTGGCAAGACATAGGATTCTGTTACACAAATGTACGAGAATCTACTTGTTAACTCGTGCATTAAGAAGAGTCTGAGTGAAAAAGTGGTGAAATACTGATATAGGGTCCAGCACTTGGCCTTATGGTCTACATATCCTGATCGGTCGGAGAAAAAAAAAAACAGTAATAATATTAAAGTTATTCATAAAAAAGGAGTTAACATTCTCCCGATAGTAGTGATATTGGATCATTCATTTCATTACTTTAGAACGGCGATGCTTAAAAAAATTCCAACAGGCTAAAGCAACTTTCTTATCGTAGCTTAATATGTGATTATTTTGATCTTCATGTCTTCTCAGTAAATAATTGACATCTGAATAGTTTTCAATGCCAAATTTACACGTTTTCCTACTCAAGTTACTGTAGGCTAAACCTATTAGCATATTCTGTAAAACCCGAGGTTTTAATCTATAAATCTTGTTAGCGAACGAGTACGTTTCCACGAAACTCTAGTTCTGATTTTTGAAAAAGTAAAGAAAATATGTGACATTAGATATTTCTTTTGAGGAATGCTTGTATGGTACAGTTAGCTTCATTAACTCTGGTACACTTTACGGGAGACGTCTGACTGCTGTACATTGTAGCAGATAACGTTGTGTTTAGCAAAAGAGAAACCATTGACAACGCTATCTGTGAAGCAAGGTCGCTGAGCTTGATAAAACGTGATCAAAAGCATTTTATTAATTGTATTAAGTTTTGTTAAGCAAATAACAATGTCTTTCAATATAGCCCCTCGTAAAATTAATGTAAATACTTGTGAACGCGTGCTAACAAGCTTAGCAACTTTGTTTATCGGCAGTGTTTCCTACAGTTTAACCTTTGCTAAACACAGCATTATCTGCCACGAGTACAGTTGTCAGATGTCTCCCTAGCTTCCCGTGAAGTGTACTGGAATTGATAGAGCCAACTGTACATTTAGACGGGTATCTATGGGATGTTTCCGTGACCCACCTCCCCCCGAGGACTAAATGGAATATGGTTTTCTAGGTTCCTTTTGACATCCTGAATCCCATTACAGATGTTAACAGAAACAGAACTCAGGCCAAATGGTAAATATTGATAATTAAGCTTTCTATCCAAGATAACATAACTTTTATCAGAATGTATGCATAAAACCTAATTAAAGAGTTATTCAACAATTTTATTGCTCTAGTTCACCTTTGCATACTCATATTAGCTATATATATATATATATATATATATATATATATATATATATATATATATATATATATATATATATATACTTCCTATTGTAATCGAACAGTTTAACATGCTTCGTCAAAAAGGCCCATACGAGAAACAAAGTAAATAAAAGTAAGCCATTATATTACAGTTTATACACATTGGTCCTCTTCACGGTGTACTGTTAGATGAGATCATGAATGGACATGGACAGTTTATATATGAAAGCAAAAGGATTTTCCCTGTTATTCTATAAAGGTTGTATTTAGAGCGTGAAAGGATTAGCTGGGATTAGACGAATTTAATTTCATCCAGGTGCGTCTTCATATACTTGACCGGATCTGAGGTTGATGTCTTGACCTTTGATGGATATCTGGCGATCGGTCTCGCTGGATTATCTTTTTGATAATCGGATTCAGAAGGGTTCAGATTCTGAGAACATAAATACAGTATGTATATATATATATATATATATATATATATATATATATATATATATATATATATATATATATATATATGTTCTTTTTTCATTAATTTCTCGTTCTATCAAATGTCTGAAGAGACGAGAATCACGGATTTTTTTAAAACTAAGTGTTGACAAAAGTGACCTTTTTATTAATTCTACGAATGACTTATTGGGAACAAAGATAAGATTGTTTTATAAATAGTTGTCTTAATATGGTTAAGGTCTAAAAAATGTTTGAATATATGTAAACGAGTATGTATTTTCACCGTTGATTTGTAGTTTTTGTCTATCTTTGAGGTAACATACTTTATGTTTGCTAATATGCTGATTCTTAATGAGGCAAAGGATCGAAGACAGAAGAATGTAAAAATATTAGAATAAATATTTTGATCAGTAAACAAACAATAATAGAAAAGAATGTCTAAAATGCAAATAATTGTAACGTTGAGGAAGGATATACAAACATACCTGCACACACACTACATCAGACTTTTGGTACCCCTAAGCAAATTACTTAGTGCCATTATATATATATATATATATATATATATATATATATATATATATATATATATATATATATATAAAGTTTACTTATCAATACAATTGTATAGGTAAAAATTAAATACAGTATGAAAAGAGGAGTTTAGGAACAATTGAAATGAAACTTTCTTGCTGGTGTTGAGAGCAATAAACCCTAGGGGAAATTGCGGGGGCCGGGGGAGTGTGTTGGATAGACGATCCAATTACGTCGAACGATACCGAATTTACATTAATATGTACCGTGTGGGCATATCAAGATAGAGACCCCAGGGCCTTTTAGGTCTGTTCATGACATTAGAATTTAACTGGTAAGTATGCGGTTTCCTTATCTTCGTAATTCCAGTAGAGGCCGGTGAATGTCTTTTCATGTTTTGAACCTTTCAACAACCCTATTCAGATGATTGAAATTAAAAACGTTATTTGGACTGGAAAACAATTGAATTCCTTCGTTCTGTAGTGTTTTTTATCATCTTAAACTTGTATTCACTATAATTTATACAGAGCAAGAGAGAGAGAGAGAGAGAGAGAGAGAGAGAGAGAGAGAGAGAGAGAGAGAGAGAGAGATTGTGGCAAGGCTGCTGTTAGGTCCTAATAAAAAGATGAGGTGAGTGTACCTGCTTTATTTAAACGAGATTACGAGTTTATAAACAAACGGTTGAGGGCAACAATGGCACAGAATTCCAACAATATGAAACATGCAATGACAAGCTTAAAGAGATGTTACTATTATCAGTGCGAGAAAGAGAGAGAGAGAGAGAGAGAGATAAAAAAAAAGCTATGCACGCATTACAATGTATGAGCGTGTATGAAATACACTTGCGGTACATGGCTCCTCCTAAAGAAGACATACATGTGAAATAGTGTCCTGCCCTAGAGAGGCGAACTGTACGCAGGTCATCTTGCAGAAGATACACAGGTTTTAGACGATCAATAGAGACCTAGTCTTCTTTGCCACGACTGGTAATTAAGAAAGCCTTCAGTTTGCAATGGATAATGAGGTGTTGGGACTGTGTAAATGGGTGTTAGTGGTGGCTTGCTAGTGTTTGTGCGCACAAACACATGCATTGCATTGTTTAAATCTTTCAGTATGTGCTGCTTCGCTGGATGGTTGTAAGTCTGGTGACAAGAAGTAACTTTCCCGACAACAGGATGTAGGCACTGGAGATTGTCGGAAATGAATGCAGACAGAAAATATTTATCCGGGATGACCAACGGGTCGCTCGCCATACACCATTTCAGCTGCTGAGACATCCAGCGTGTCCTTAGGAGTGGTTCTAATCCAAGGAGGTCCCAGGGAAACTGAGTAAACTAGCAGGACACCAAAGCTGCTTTAAGGTACAATGAAAACGTTCAACCATTCTGTTGGCTGCAGGGTTGTAGGTGGTTGTCTGATGTAGGGTGATGTCCAGGAGATTAGCTAAGGATGTCCATAATTGAGATTTGAAAGTGGTACCCCTGTGAGAAGTAATTTGCTTAGGGGTACCAAATCTCGCTATCCACCCTGAGAGTTAGGCAGCTGTACATGAGGTGGATGTTGCAGTTTGCATGGAAATGGCTTCAGGCCAAATAGTGAAGTGGTCAATGATGGTAAACAGGTAACTGTATCCTTGTGATATGGTTAGGGGACCTTTTACAGTACTGCCACGCGAATGTAGGAAAACAACACCGAGTTTGAGGAAAGGGGCTCACTCCTGAATCCATGTGTCAATGTCCTTTTGAAGTTTAGCATGAAGTACAAGCACGAACCCAATAGTAATGTCTTGGCAAATGAATTTTGTCTCCAGTAGCTGTGCAGTTGATTGGCACAAGGAACGCGAGAGGCCACAGATAAAATCCAACACTTGGCAGAGCTTGGGGGCAGGTATCTATGGTCATGGCCTGCTAGTACTGATGTCACAGAGGAGGATGACATTGGATTCGTCAAGGGTGACGTCTTACCAGTGGAGTGATGTGCATGCTTGGTAGTCTGGATCTTTCCATTGAGCTTCTGCCAAAGCATTGTAACCCAATCCCAGGTGAATGGCAGGCAATGTGTTTCTTGACAGGGTATCGGCGACAGGATTTGCTTTCACATGGATGTATTGAAGGGTGCAGTTGCATTCATCCATGGCAGAGAGATGTCAGCATTGATTGGTGGGCCAGGCATTGGACTGTCGAGTAAAGGCATGCACCAGGGGCATGTAGTCTGTGTGAATGACAAAGGACATACCCTCTAAGAATTGGCAAAAGTGACGGACAGCCAAATGCACTGCCAGCAATTTGTGGTCGAAGATAAAATATCTGGATTCCGCATTAGACAGTTTTCTACTGATGAAGACCAACTGTTGGGGCCAGCCATTGACCACCTGCTGGAATACAGCATCGATAGTGACATCGCTGTCTTTGGTGAAGAGAAGGAGAGGAGCATGTGTCAGGGGAAAGTGAGAGTAGCAGCAGTTGATAGGACATTCTTTGCATTGCAGTAGGCTGCTTCCTGTAAAGGACCCGACTTCCGGTCTTTTGGCTTACCCTTGAGGGAGGTGTAGAGGTGGACAAGATTAGTGGCGATGGCTGGTAGGAACCAGTGATAATAGCATATCATGCCCAAGAGTTCTTGTAGTGCTTTGTCATTCGAAGGTGTGGGGAGTCTCTGAACAGCTGATACCTTCAGGAGTGATGTGGTGCACTGAGAATGATACTTTGTTGGCAGTCAAAGGTACATTTGTTGCACTGGACTACGAGGCCGTTCTGTTGTAGGCAGTTGAGAACAAAGTGCAGGTGACGGAGGCCTTCCTCTTTGGAGGAAGAGAACACAAGTATGTCTTCCATGTAAGAGGCCATTCACGAGCAATTGAAAAGTGGAGTAATTGAATGTATATGTGGCAAAATGGGTGGTGATGGTGGTCTCGGGGATGACTTCTGGTTTCATGGGCACCTGATAAAACCCTTTCAAGAGGTCCAGCATGGAAAACACCTTCACTTTGTGTAAGTAGGAGGTAATGTCAGCAATGTTTGGGAGGGGATAGTGATCCGGTTCTGTCTGCATGTTCAGATGACTGTAATCCCCACAAGGGCACAGGGAGCCATCCTTCTTCAGGACTATATGTAAGAGAGATGTCCATAGGCTTGAAGCCCTTTGACAAAGGCCCAGTTCTCCTATTTTTGGAGAACGCTCATTTAATGGCTGCTAAATGATCCAGAGCTAGGCGGCTGAATCTGGCAAACATGATGCACCACATGGTCTTGATATGGTGATAAATACCATGCTTAGTAGGAATCGTGAGTGTTTGACGGAGTTCTGTTAGGAAGACTTCAGGGTACGACGTGAAGAGGGGGGCATAGACATCTGTGGGTGCGCTGATGTGAAAAGTGAGGTTGGAGGAGCTGGTTCGAAGAGATGTGGACAATTATGAGTCTGCATTGACTAAATGTCGATGTGCCACATCAGTCAGGAGGTGGAAATGGGCGATGAAATCTGCACCAAGTATTGGCAATGCTATGTTGGCAATGAGGAACTTCCAGTGGTATTTGGTGCCCCCAAAGGATAATGTGAGTGTCTCACTCCTGATGGTGGGTATCTCATATCTGTTGGTGATGTCGAATGACTATGTCATGTCCTAGAAAGGGATATTGGTAGAAGGGAAATGCAAGCACCAGTGTCTACCAAAAACCGCACACCCCTACCTGCATCATGTAAAAAGATTGATGACAGGGAAGTAGGGTGGTAGTAGTAGAACTGTAGCTGGTAGGCATCCGTAAGGGACTGTAGAAGTTGTTGGTTGTGGCGTGAGCGAGGGTCGTGCTACTGGATGCCGCATGGCAGGTGTCTGTGTCATATCACATTCGCTTCAGCTTCAGTCAGTGTTGAGGGGTTGTCCTCTTCGTCAGGAGTGGAAGTATTGCTGGAGGACTTGAAGGTGGTGAAAAGGCCGTCCACAAGGGCGTTGACTTTGGTCATCTGGTTCCTCATGGGCAAAGTATCGACATTGGGGATGGCAGTACATACAAGTTTCTGTAGGCGTCGCAACCAAAGGGCATGAAGTAGTTTCACTTCCTGAGGAGAATCGTTTGGTAATTTCCTGGAGGGTGAGCGAAGCCTTTTTGTACCCTAACAGCTGTTTAAAGGTTTAAAGGCCGCTCATGAATGGCAGAGGCATGGGAGAGTGACAATGCTCTATCAAGCAGGACAATGCCCTAGGGACTGACAATATATACATATGATCAGCACCCAAGCCCCTTCTCCACCCAAGCTAGGACCAAAAAGCGCCAGGCAATGGCTGCTGATGACTCAGTAGATATACCTATAGGCTCCCTTAAACCCCCTTCCTTAGCTCACAAGGATGATGAGATTGCAGCGACTCAAACCCCAGCCTGAGGTTCACCAGTCAGGGATGTTACCACATCAGCCACCACAACCCCTGTGATAGCTGAAAAAGCTTGGCTATACAGGCGACTAGTGATGGGGAGTACTGCTCCAAGAGGTATGTTTTGAGGGCATTATGCACTATTGGGGCGTCCCCTTGGTCATAAAGCCAATCATATATTTCTGGGAAAGTGTCCTCGGCGATCACCGCGAGGACATAGTGTGATTTGTTGCTCGAGCAAGTCACGCCCTTGATGCGAAACTGAACTTTGTAGTGCTGAAACCAGGCTTCTCTGCTGGCAAAGGGCGGCAGTTTCATCGATGCGGCGTGGGTCCAAGAGTAACGGTCGGTGAGCGGTATCATAAAAAGGGTAAGGCGCAGCGGTGGGCAAAAAGGGGGTGGGGAGCTGGTCCTCCAGTGGTCACCAATGTGATAAGGTTGCTGTTATTATTATTATTATTATTATTATTATTATTATTACTACTTGCTAGGCTACAACCCTAGCTGAAAAAGCAGGATGCTATAAGCCCAGGGGCTCCAACAGGGAAAAATAGCCCAGTGATGAAAGGAAATATATAAACTACAAGAGAAATAATGAACAATATAAAATATTTTAAGAACAGTAACAACGTTAGAATAGATCTTTCATATATAAACTATGAAAACTTAAAAAAAAGAAAAAAACACAGAGGAAGAAAAATAGGGTAGAAAAGTATGCTCGAGTGTACCCTCAAGCAAGAGCACTCTACCCCAAGGCTGTTGAAGACTACGGTACAGAAGCTATGACACTACCCAAAACTAGAGAACAAGGATATGACTTTGAAGTGCCCTTCTCCTAGAAGAGCTGCTTACCATAGCTAAAGAGTCTCTTCTACCCTTACCAAGAGGAAAGTAGCCACTGAACAATTACACTGCAGTAGTTAACCTCCTGAAAGAAGAATTGTTTGGCAATTTCAGTGTTATCAAGTGTATGAGGACAAAGGAGAATGTGTAAAGAATAGACCACACTATTCTGTGTACGTGTTGACAAAGATAAAATTGTCCATAACGAGAGAGATGGACGCAATATAGTACTGTTCAACCAGTAAAAGGAACAAATAACTCTCTAGCGATAGTATCTCAACCTGTGGCTGGTGTCTTGTCCAACCTATTAGAAAGGAGAGGTGAATGTAACTGCTTTATTCAGTCAAAGATAACGAGCTCATATGCAAACGGTTGGAGGCAACAATTGCACATAATACCAGCAATATGAAACATGCAATGGCATGCTTACAAACGTGCATTACAGTGTATGAGCGTGTATGAAATATGCATACAGTACAATATACACCCTTTCGTGTTACTCCCAGCATAAGATTGTTCGTTGGACCCAATTTTTGTATTTCAACTTAATGGAGTGTTTAATCGTTTGAATTCTATTAGTCCCCATCTGTTGAATAGAAATGTTGATACTACCTTCATTCTGCTTCCTGCCATTTTGTTGACTGATATCAACTATACCACAATTATTATTGTTTCATCGAACAAAATGATAATTCATTTGATCGTCGACCAAAACTAACAGAAAATGTCATAATATAATTGTTTGCCAGATGGCCATATAAGAGCGAAAAGGGTATGCGGCTTGTCAAGTGTCATGATTGGCGGCATGTATCGCTTAGTGTATCTTCCATCTCAAAATAAGTGTATATAATTAACCACTGTAAATTTTTTGGGGGTAGTAGTTCCTTAGTCGATTTAGCCTTTTGCAATTACATTCTTTCTTAAGCCTGGTAGAAATTACGTGTTAAATGAATTACATTGTATTTTTATAATCACTTGTCACATGTACCACAATAATCGTTGCAAGTAAAAGAGATTCTTAGTTTTCACGGGTGGAGGCCGAAATTACTCAAGTGACTTTTTTTGGTTTCGAAACTTCTTTTTAGGTATTCATATTTTTTAACAGAACGTAATTTCCTTGCGAAATGCATTTGACGTTGCGTTTGAGACGTGTTTCATCAGTCCAAGGCCAGTTCTTGTCACAGCATTATTAAAAGGGCCGACCCCTTTTTTTCTGGTATTGTAGCTCTTCGAGCTCATATAGGGTCTTGTTTAATTTTAGTTATATGCTCGTCTTAGGTTGGACGTCGGAGTACGCTTATTGTCTTTCGATGTCTTTTTCCCTTTATGAAATCACCTTATATTAGAAAGTATCCGTGTTGTTTTAGGTCAAACCGTGTTGTGTTCCTTTTCTCGGGCTTCATGGATGCGGGTTTAATCAATACGACTGTCATTATTGTAATTCCTTTTTTTTTTTTTTTTTTTTTTTTTTTCGTTTGGGTGACTCCTTCTATACCACAGTTTCTGAGTTAATTATGTTTCGTATATGCACTTTTATATCTGAACCAACTTAATGATGGTAAGACTAGTACTTTTAAAATTGTACATAAATAGTAATTTTTTTTTTCTGTAAAATGTAGATGCTAATTATGTATTTAATAATCCTGAGAAATAAATAAATTGTAGCCTAATATGGGTAAATCCTAACCAAGATATTAAAAAAATTGAAAAACAGTACTTCTTGTGTAGGGGAAATTATGATTTGTAGAAATAAAAAAAAAAAATCTTAGTTGAAGAAACTAGTTCAAAAATAGTCTTTTCATACTGGTCAAAGGTAGCTTGCGAATTGGAAATTGAGTGATCATTCCGGTATAATAATTAGCAATCGTTTAGATGTTTATTTAATGGTAGACACTGGAATATTTGGTAAGGGAGAGAGAATTTTACATATAGATAACGTTAAGTTTTATAATTTCTGTTATTTATTTGTCGATTTACTATATTTTCTACTTTCAATAGCAAGAGAATAGGGTTGTTATTTTATGTTCTATTAAGCCTTAAATTGCATGTATTGATGTTAAAAGAACCCCCCCCCCCCCTCTCTCTCTCTCTCTCTCTCTCTCTCTCTCTCTCTCTCTCTCTAATTCTCTTGGCAGTAGTCCCAAGGCTCTTAATTTCTGGTGACTTTAGTGTGGCGTCTTATCCCTGTGTGTGATATGTGATGTATTTGCTACAGTAAATGTAGCTAAGTTCGATTCGTTTTATTGAATGAGGTGGCATAGTGTACCCCATGCTTTTGTTCCTGGAGTCCTGGCCCTGCTTCCCGGATTTATACAACTCTGGCCTCCAACTTAACCCCCATCCTGTCTTTTCCATTTTATCGTTTTCTGAGGACCAAGGGCTAGGAAAGGACACATTTTCATTGGCCTCCGGTCTTGATGTGTGTGTGTTTTGTGATGATATATTAGGAATCTTTTGTGAAGGAATAATCAGAACTATATCATGCGCTGTGTGCTCATCAATTTTAACGTGACGTGTAGCCACTATAGTCAGTATCAAAAATTATATATCAGAGGGCTGAGTTTTCTGAAACTCGAATCTAATCTTAAAAGTTACATAAACTTTACGATTGCAATAGTGCATAGTGGTGTCCCTCATATTTCGTTATGATGCCATATTTAGATGGTAGCAGTATTATAATCTAGTTTTCTTCCCATTGCCAAGTTCGATAATTGAGGTAAGAGATCCTTGAAATGTATCTGCCTCTGAACGAAAGACTTCTTGGGCAGATTTAAAAATTTTTAACTATAATGATTTAAAGAATGCAAGGACCTTGTGTGCCTTGCGGGAAAGATAAAAGGGGGGAGAAGAGCAAGAGGCCGGCAAAGAAAAAAAGTTTCTGGACTGCACTGCAGGATGTAAATGAGGATGTAAAAGCTAGAAAATTTATACAGACAGGACCAGGTGGAGGCAATTTACAGCCCACTCCGAGGGCATGGCACCTAGATAGATAGATAGATAATTGCTGCCACTTTCCTTAGTACGTTTACAAACAAAGAAAACGAAACTTGTGGATTGGATTTTGTTCTTCATGTCTATGTTCAAGATTTTATGTAGATAAGGAGGGTGATTGACGTTGTCACGGTCCATATATACCAGGTTAACCAAATAACATAATAATTTTAAGCCTCCTCTGAGCACCTACGTCATCAGAGGGGGCTTAGTATTGGTGAGGACCATTAGGAGCGTAGACCTATCACACAATCAAGAATTTCTCATATATATATATATATATATATATATATATATATATATATATATATATATATATATATATATATATATATATATATATATATATATATATACATTAATTATACATATATATATATATAGTACAGTATTTATTTGAATTACCCACTATTTATTTGAGGAAATCTGAATGAAGATAACCTGTATCACGGACAAGGAAGCACCATTAGAACTTAATTTTTTTAGACAGTGTTAAAGTTCAAGGGCCCAAAAAATGTAACTAAAACAATTTGCCTGTTGGAAATATTTTGTCAAGTTGCAACTTTCCCTTTTTCTTCTGACCTCCCTGCATGGCTGACTTTGACGTTTCTTGTAGTTCATCAAATTATTAGGATATCACATTCGGAAATATGCTAATATCTTAACAATAAATAAATAAATAAATAAATAAAAAACAATAACACCGCCAGAACTTCCATACCAGACTGTTTTAACTCTAAACAAAGCCTTCTAAAACAATTTTTGCCCTCCGCGAGATCTTCCCCGTGTACAGCATTAAAAATCTCCACCCTTACTAACAACTGTAAAAAACTGACTAGAAGCTACATGCAACTTCCCCTATTATTATTATTATTATTATTATTATTATTATTATTATTATTATTATTGTTATTAGCTGGGCTACAACCCTAGTTGGAAAAGCAAGATGCTATAAGCCCAAGGGCTCCAACATGGAAGAAAAGCCCAGTGAGGAAAATAGATAAGGAAGTAAATAAACGATATGAGAAATAATTAACAAAATATTCTAAAAGCAGTATCAGCATCAAAACAGATATTTCATATAGAAACTATAAAACGGATTTTGACATAGGAAAAATCTATTTTGGGTAAGATAGCCATGGCGTCCTTATGGAAGTTCCTCAAAGGCAGCATTCTATTTGGGATATTTGTGCGAGTGATATACCAGAGACTTTTACCTCTGGAGCGAATATCCCAAGAAATATCGAGTATGAAACAAGGACGTGTTTAAAACAAGCCACGGCTATCCTTCCCCGAATAGGGTTAACCTTGTCTCGAAGGACATGGCGTTAGACTGGATACCTGGGCGAGAGAGCCGATACAATTCCCGGTCCCAGTGTTTCCTGTAAAACCATTCTTTTAGCACAAACTATAAAAAGACTTATGTCAGCCTGTTCAACATGGAACCATTTGCTGCAAGTTTGAACTTTTGAAGGTCTACAGAGTCAACTACCCGATTAGGAAGATCATTCCACGACTTAAAACATTCTATCCAGTTATCATTCCTAGGTACTTCTTGACAATATATCCACCGATGTATTTAAGAACTTTTTCCTCAATTGCTCCCCCAACATTTTTCTATTATTTCTTTGTTTGCTCTCTTGCTCGTCAAAAGCATCTTGTTATAAAACAAAATCCAAACTTCTGAACATCTGCGTTATTTAAAAGTTCCTAGTATGTGGAGGATCATGGTGACCATCCATTTGGCTTTATAAACCCAAAGAAATGTTCAAGGCAGTCTTGATTTAATCTTTGTGCCAGTATTTAGTCAATGCTATGAGAGCCTCTTAACATATCAAGCAAAGCAATGGCCGATTGACATGATAAAATTATTCCTAGTACCGACGCTTCATGTCATCTATGTAATCCTCTGGTTTAAATTGAATCGAACCAACAGTATCATACACGTTAATTCTGTCAGCACAATAACATGCAGGAATGCACTGGACACTGGTCTGTGTATGGCTTTGCTTTTGGAAAACGATGGTTATGAGCTTTTAGTCTTTCACGTGTAAAATAACAGCCAAATACTACTCAGTTAGTAGGCATTATCACTGATGGAATGAATGAATGAATGAATAAGAAGATATATAATCACACAGACTTATTTTGTTTACGTTGTCTTAATGGGTAACTAACTAAGGCCCAGGTCTTTTGTTTTGGTTACCCACGTGTGTGAGACGAGGGCGAGTGACGTCACAGTATTGGTGTTTACACCTTAAGCTGCAAGTTGGCTGACTTGGTAGCCTATATATGGACCGTGGACGTTGTCTATTAGAATTTAATACGGGGCTGTTTAATTTGTTTCAAGGTTCAGTAATGGGCTTTGAAGAACGTGTATGGGAGGTCGGCGCTGAAGAAATTGTTCAAGTCATCAATGAAGTTGGCAAGTAAAGCCGAAATAGGATTCGGGAATTCGTGCGCCTCGTTTTCAAGCCTTAAGACTGAAAGGATTGGCTTGTGTAAAGCAGCTCTCCGCTATCTTCATTGCTTACAGGGAACGTTGTAATCTAAATTGTTTATTTTTTTTATGAACATGATGAAAGAAATTAACGGACGCACGTTTGGGAAAAGGTACATTGTTCATATTTCATATATAGGGGTTATGTTGTTATCCTATTATATGATTTTTTTTTATGGTAAAATTATTCCTATCTTTAGATTTACTTTGAGAGACATCTTATTGTATTAAATGCATCATTTTAACAATATAAGAGACTTTGTTACAAAAGAATCTTTGGGAATCATCGCAGTGATATTTTTTAAGGAACGAGTCTTCATTTCGTTTTCGTAGTTTACAGTATGAGGAAAAAATTTTAATAGTGGAAAGTTAATGTCGTAGATATACGAAAAATTAGATGATTATATTTAAGAAAATGTGATTTGATAAGGAAAATAAATCATCTTGTAGTTTTAAATGTTCAAAAACCAAACTTAATTATGTGTAAAATTTAATTTTGAAAAACTGTCATTAACTGTCTACTTACGCTTACCTGAATTCAGTCAATTAATATTTTTATTTCTCTTTTATTGCAGGTGAGTTGGAAACGGATTTCTTTAATGCGCATCGTAGCATTTGCTGGTGAGTTCTGTAATGTCCTATTGGGTCTTTGCATTGATAAAAAGTAAAGGGATTCCGATCCCTTGTGCCAATGGAGACCAATACTTTCTCTCTCTCTCTCTCTCTCTCTCTCTCTCTCTCTCTCTCTCTCTCTCTCTCTCTCTCTCTCTCTCTCTCTCTCTCTCTCATTTAATGGCAAGTCATTAATTAGTTAATGACGAATATCTCATGTTTGTTACATGGGTCACTCAACTAATTACAATAATGACTTGGTAACGACATTACTGTGAGGTCTATGAGAATAATGATGAAACGAATGCCAGCGGTGGTTGTACTAATGCTGGTGAGACCAGCGCTGCTGTTAGTACCTTTTTCTATATAGAATGTTGTAGATAAAATATAAGCCATGTATTATAATATAATGACCCTCTATGTTATTTTAATCAGATTTTAGATAGGTAAATACTGTACATACATACACACCATTAAATACTTGCTGTGAAACCGGAATTGTACCCTTCAGTCTGTGTCCTCTTCAAGAGAGATAGAAGCGTTCAGTGGTTGCACTCGTGCACACAAACAACACATTTTATTCCGTCTATTTATGCTTGTGTAAAGATGTTATTTTACTTTTATGTTTTATCAAAAACTAGTTAAAAGTAGTGTTTTTCCCCAGGATTTACTAGCTTGAAATACTTGTTATCATGTAACGGTGCAGACCTGCCTTGCTATTATTATTATTATTATTATTATTATTATTATTATTATTATTATTATTATTATTATTATTATTATGCTAGTTAAGTTGGAAAATTAAGATGCTTTAAGCCCAAGGGGTCCAACAGGGAAAAGTAGCTCAGTGAGGAAACGAAATATTGAAATGAATAAACGATATAAGAAGTAATAAAAATTTTAAATAAAATGCTATAAAAATATTAACAGCATTAAAACAGATGTTTGATATATAAACTGTAAAAGAACTTATGTAAAAATGTTCAACATAAAAACATTCGCTGGGAGTTTGAACTTTTGAAGTTTTACTGATTCAACTACCCGATTAGAAAGATAATTCCACAACTTGGTCACAGCTAGAATAAACTTTTAGAGCACTGTGTAGTATTGAGCCTCCTAATGGAGAATGTCTGACCATTAGAATTAAGTGCATACCTAGTATTACGAACAGGATGGAACTGTCCGGGAAGATCTGAATGTAAAGGATGGTCAGAATTATTAAAAATCTTATGCAACATGCATAATGGAGTAATTGAATGACGGTGCCAGAACTTAATATCTATATCAGGCATAAGAAATTTAATAGACTGTAAGTTTCTGTCCATAAATTAATATGAGAATCAGAAGCTGAAGACCAAACAGGAGAACAATATTCACAACAAGGCAAAATGAAAGAATTGAAATACTTCAGAATAGATTGGTCACCAAAAATTTTGCAAAACTCTTGCAATAAGCCAATTTTTTGTGCAATTGAAGAAGATACAGGCCTAATGTGTTTCTCAAAAGTAAACTTGTTGTCGAGAATCACACCTAAAATTTTAAGTCATACAAAGTTAAAGAAACATTATTAACGCTGAGATCCGGATGTTGAGGAGCCACTGTCCTTGACCTACTTACAATCATACTTTGAGTTTTGTTAAGTGATCAACTTCATACCCCATAATTTGCACCATGCACTAATTTTAGCTAGATCTCTATTAAGGGATTCAGCAACCCCAGATCTACATTCAAAGGGATGGAATCGATGCAAAGAGAATAGAATCATCTGCATATGCAACAAGGTTGTTTTCTAGGCCCAAACCACATGCCATGTGTATATAGTATGAAAAGTAATGGGCCAAGAACACTACCCTGAGGAACACCAGGTATCACATTCCTATACTCACTATGGTACCCATCAACAACAACTCTTTGCGATCTATTACTTAAAAATTTAATAATGATGCTAAGAAATGACCCACCCACTTCCAACTGTTTGAGTTTAAAAACAAGGGCCTCATAATTAACACGGTTAAAGGCAGCATTAAAATCAAAGCCAATCATACAAACTTCCTGACCACAATCAGGGACTTTCTGTACAGAAGGGTATCACATATACTTTCTAGTTATGAGTATTGCAAATTTTTTTATCCCTCAGTCGATTTGATCTTTCAAGTGCTTATATGTAAGTTAGTTACTCAAGCGCGATTATGGTAAAAAATTATGCGGTAGTTGATATTCAAGTTTCTTAAAGAAGGCCTAATGTATAGTGTTAGTAAACCGAACAAGTGATTGCGTGAAATACTTGATTTTCTTCAATTTTGTAGTCCGCGAGGTACACGTGAGTGGTGCTATGTACAGTATATAAAGAGATAGACGTATACGAATAGTTTTTTTACGAAATAGCTTTCAATCTTGTATCAGTAAATAGGAGATATATGCAACATTTCCCTTCGTGTTCTATAAATTCTTCTTCCTTTAGAGGGAAACGACGTTTTTCATCAATAACGTGACTATTGTATCTAAATTTAAGAGGCGGACATATAATTTTATGAATGCATTAAACACACGCTCACTTGCAGCAAAGGAAGCAAGATTTCTGTGAAATGTAGACGGCAAATAGGTCTGGTTTTCAGTGAAGAAAATTCTTTATGCTTAAAATCTACCTGCACTTCGTAATTATTAACTTTGCATTCATGCAAAGAATTACAATTTGCAAATGCACCGGATACGTTGCCTTTGACTGCGTGGTCGATTAGGCTTTATAGCTTTTTTTTCCTCCTTATTCTATGCCACTTTCATTTTGGCTTCCATCTAGTTTTCAGCGAACAGTGCATTCGTTGGAAAGAGTGGGGTTGAATTAAGGTGGCTTTTGCACTATTTAAATGTAATGATGGCCCATTTAGAGATCACATTACAATTGCCCTCTTCTGCTTCACTCACATTTACTTATGGATTTATATCGATTGTATTGCATCCCCATAGCAGAAACTATTAAGCTTGCAGGAAGAAGACAATGAACTGATGTGATGAGAAAAAAAAAAATTAATATTTGCGAATAAGTATTGAAGGGATACGAAGTTACAATAGGCAAAAAGACGGAAGCTTGAGGGAGGAAGAAGAAATCATATTCGAACAGGATTACGCTGCTATTCTGTCAGATCATGTCATGACAGGGAAAATGCATTAAGAATTCCTGATTTCCAGATTTTCAAAGAAAATACAATTAGAGAAGTGGAATGAGCAGAGTTGCAAGACGCAGACTTTCAAGTGGAAAAGAGAGAACCAAGGCAAAATTTAAATGCAATTGTTGAAGAAATTGGCTTATTGGGAGGGGAGCAGGAAAAAGGATGTGCAGGACATGTACAAAGATCGTGGTGAACAAAAACGCAAGGAAAAGTAACAGAAGGGTTACAAAATGAAACAATGCAAAAACAAAAGAAAAACAGTCTTTGTTTTTATGAAGTTGAGAGATACTAATAGATAGTTCAAATATATTCTTTGGTTGTTATTGTTTTTGTTTAGAGTTAGGAATCTGCAAAAGAAAGCGTTTCATGGTCATTTCAAAGTTTCCTCTTTCTGGTGCATTTCATGCTCAACAACGTTGCTCCTTTGTTTTCAATTCCGAAATATAACACTTAATTTTTTTATATCAAGATTGTGGTGTGACATAAGTAGAAATATAAGTGTTTTGACCTCTAACGAGGCTATTATATTTATTATGTCGAGAACATTCTATTTTGATTGATCTTCGCCCTATTAACAAAAGATCACTTCTCGGAGTCGATTGATCCTTTTCACCTTCTCATTTAGCCTACAGTTCTTCTTGCACCAATGCAGTCTCTCGACCTTTCCTTTTTTCCCCACTCAAACTTATTACCCTCAAAATCCGCAACTATCTTCGTTGGATTAAAGTTGTTACAGTGGCTTGTGCTTCATTTCACATGTAAATGTGAGCGTTGGTGAAGTTTCTCGCTTCTGCAGGTCGACCTTAGCGCCGTTATGCATATCTCATGTTATTGAAGGGAGAAGACAGTCTATTTGAAAGTTCTGACTAGAAAAATAGTACATAACCATTCCTTTGTTATACTGTCCGGCCCTTACTGGCAGGCTATTTTTCCTCATTAGCGTGAATTTTCGTCGTGTGAAAAAGGAATTGTTGTTACTTTATTCATTTTTAATATCTATGTTTGCCTAAAGTTTTCTTTGAACATTGCGTGAGGAATGAATATCGTTTCCCAACTTAAAATTTTTATCTGGTAATTTACAATTATTTTATCTGTGTATTAGATTTGAAAGAGCATTACTAAATAGCCATGTTTATTGTATTTGAAAGCAAACCATTTTCTGTGGATATTTTTCGAATTAATATTCACATGTATCATACTTTTATTCTTTATGGTTCTTGGTGATTTTTAACATGTTCAAGCGATACCTTGAAGGGGTTTTAATTTCTTGTGATATATGATAACAGTGCAAGATATGCTTATATATGTCATATTCTGTATGAGGTTGTGGACAAGATATGAAAATGAAAATATTACCATTAGCACCACACATGCATACTATATATATATATATATATATATATATATATATATATATATATATATATATAAATATATATATATATATATATATATATATATATATATAAATATATATATATATATATATATATATATATATATATATATATATATATATATATACAGTATATATCTATCATCATCATCATTATCATCATCATCATTTCCTACGCCTAGGTCCTCTGTTAGATTTCGCCATTCGTCTCTATCTTGAGCTTTTAAATCAATACTTCTCCATTCATCGTTTCCTACTTCACGCTTCATAGCCCTCAGCCATGTAGGCCTGGTCATCCAACTTTCTAGTGCCTTGTGGAGCAGTCGAAATTTTGGGGAGTGCGAAGAGCATGCCCAAACCATCTCTATCTCTCACCATGATCTCATCCACATATGGCACTTGGGTAATCTCTCTTATAGTTTTATTTCTAATCCTGTCCTGCTAATTAACTCCCAATATTCTTCTGAGGGCTTTGTTCTTGAATCTACAAAATCTGTTAGATGTTGTTTCATTGTCATACCACGACTCATTTCCATACTGAAACACCGCTCTCCTTATTTTTTTATGTAATTTCAGGCAATTTGATTGCCAATTTTACTTAACCTAGCCATTACCTTATTTGCTTTTTTCAATCTGTCATTAAACTCAAATTTTAAAGATCCTGTATTGGAGATCATAGTTCCCAAATATTTAAATGAAACTATCTCATTAATCCTTTCTCCTGCCAATGATATTTTATCTCCCATTGAAAATTCCGTTCTCATCATCTCTATCTTTCTTCTATTTATCTTGAATCCAACATCATGTGCTTTTTCATGCATTCTGGTAAGCAGGCTTTGCAAGTCCTGTGGTGTTTTGCTAATGAGGACAGCATCAGCAGCATACTCGAGGTCAGCTAATTTCCTTTTACCAATCCAGTCCAATACTTCTCCACCATCCCCATTTATTATATGCATTACAAAATCCATGAGGAGGATAAACAACATAGGTGACAACACATTCCCTTGGAGTACTCCACTGTTCACTGGAAATGCACTTGATATGACTCCACTAACATTAACTTTGCACTTGCTATGGTCATGAACAGACTTGATAAAATTTGCATATGTAAGAGGAACTCCATGATAATGCAGGACTCTCCACAAAATTGGCCGGTGCACGCTATGATAGGCTTTTTCGTAGTCCACAAATGCCATCAAAAATTGGATTTCTATATTCTACACAATGCTGTACCACAGGTCTTAAAATGAAAATTTGGTGTGTACAACTTCTACGTTTTCTAAATCCTGCTTGTTCATCTCTAAGCTTTTCATCAATCTTTTCCTCTAGTCTCTTTAGAATGAACATACTATATATTTTCATGATAACTGACGTAAGTGTGATGCCTCTGTAATCTTCTTATCTATTTTCACCAACACTCTTAGCTCCCATTCATCGGTTTTTGCCTCTTCATACCACATTCTACAAAATAGTCTTGTAAGTATTTGGGGAGTCACTTCATTTTCAGCCAGTATCATCTCGGTAGTTATTCCATCATATCCAGAGGCTTTCCATGTCTTTTAAGTTTTTAATGATAGCTTCGACTTCAAACATACTGAATTCATTCATGGGCACATCAAGTTCTTCCTCAGCTTCAGGTATATAAATCAAATTATTCCCATCATATCTCCTATTCATGACCTAGCTAAAGTATTCCATCCAACGTAGCCTTTCTTCGTCTTCTGTTGTTATAAAAGATCCATCTCTCTTTTTGATGGGTGTATGCTTCTTTTTCTTTACTCCAGTAGAGATTTCATTAATAATTTTATGAGCAATTCTTACACCATAGCCACTCCCAGAGTTCTTTTTTTGTTTTCTGTGAAAGATGAAATTTGGATGCTGCAAGTCATAGTTGAGAATAAAACATGTGACAATCTCGTTTGATGTTTACATATAAATGGCTAGTCTTGAGTACATATAAATGGCTAATCTTGAGGCTATTACTTTTTTTAAAGGATTGCGTTTATCATTTGTTTTTATGTGTTTTTACAAATTTCAGTCTTTTTTCCCATTTTGAAATCGAAAAACCTTTAAATTTTAGGCTTTCGATCTGCTCTCTGAACCATTTTGATTAGAAAAGCAAATGATATATGTAATCTGCATATTACAAAATAATGTAAATGGAAACTATTTACAAAAACGCAATATTTTAGATTTCTGGTCGTGTGCACCTTTCAAAAGACGCTGTAAGATGTTTTTTTTTTTTTCCGAGAATCATAAGTACGTCCTAAGGAATATATATACTTTGGAAGACATTTATTTATCTTCATTTTCAGTTTCCTTAAGCCATCACATTGAAAGCTGAGAACAATAAACCTATTCGACTTATAACGATGTTTCTGAAAGGATGGATGTAAGCTTAAATTATTGTAATGATACTACAAGACTGATGGCAATCTTTCTCTTCTCGAGCAGAAGCGGAAATGTCAAGTACTGGGATACAGGGACCCTCAGCTTACGTCTTGCGATTCGAAACTATCACTGTATATCAAAACTTCTGTTATCGAGAGGGCTTCAACTTTATTAGAGGAGGCCCAAAGAGTGGAATTTATTTACCAGTTGAAATTAATATATTGTGAAACCCATAGGTTTTATAATAACCGAATAGGAAAAGTTTTTACAGTTCCTCTCGTAGAAGATATTGAAGATCTCTGAAGAGGAAGAAAAAGTAATAAGAGCAGGGGGCTAATAAGAAGAGAGCCTAGTAATTATTTTTCGATTATGAATCAAAGCGAAGCTCTGTCTTTGGAGAATTGTAGGAGACAGCCTCGATAGTCTTTCCAATGAGGCTTAAAAATTACATCTATTTTCTGGTTGAAGTTTCCCTCGACCATCCCTTAGATAACAACTGAGAGTTATAATTGTCGTGATGATAATGTTTTATTGACGGCTTTGGGATACTTTCAGATGGTTCATAAGATGCTTCTAACGCTTTCTTTATTTTAACGATTTGAAAGGGGATGATACCTGAGATTGCTGCCAGCGGTGGTAATGAAATTAAGACTGATAATTAGGGGGTTTAAAACCAGACTTTTACAATTAGTAATAGGTTTATAATTAACAGCACCGTTTCACATTTCACGTTATTTTTTTATGTTGAAGAGACGAGTCACGTGTCAACTACATGGATTTTTTTCCGGAATAATTTTTAATCTATGGGATCTGCGAATAACAAGGTTCTACCACTGCACATTTCTAGTTTTTTATTTACCAATTTTTTTTTTTTTTTTTCATTTGAAGAAACAAGCTCAATAAGTTAGTTATTAATTTTGAACGAGAGAGTACATTATTGTTGAGAAGCTAATTTGAGATGGGGAGCCCGGGTGTTTGGATGCTTTTAGATTAATAGGAATTTGGGGGATTTATTTTCTTCAGCACCACAAGTGTTATCTGCTTTACCAATTTTTTTTTTTATCGGGAAATAATGTAAATTATAGATTGAATTGATGCCAGTGTTGTAGTAATATTTTTTCATCTTCGCAATATGGCTCGCAAACAGAACGACCCATTTTCGGCTCTTTTTCACTTTTGGAAAAGTATATACGTAGAAGTTTTGAACGAAAGAATGTCACATTAGCCATGTATTTTGATATTCAGGAGGCTCACAAAACTACTTTTTAGCATTATATACTATACTGGTTTTCAAGGACACTCTTATATTAGAAATTTTATCGCTAAAAGAACATCCCAAACTCGTATAGACAATATTTATAGAGAATCTTTCACACTGGACTTGTGTACCCCAAAGGAGTATCTTAGGTGGGACTTTTTTATGGGCAATTACTGCTAGTTACTCATATGCCACAATGGGTACAAAGTAGCCACTATGTGGATGACTGCTATATATATACTATTATTTAAATAATCTTCTTCGCTTTCGAAGAATTCTTAATAACAACACTCGAAAAAATACAAGTTTGGACTACGTCTGGCAAGTTTCTTCTTTGTACAGGAAAAACTCAGGCAGTAATGTTTTACGAAAATAGCAGAAGAAAACAAAACCAGAACATATATCTCACATTAGGCAACACTCAAATCTAATTTCAAGCTAAGATAATATTTTTGGGAATAATTTTCAATACCCACCTCAATTGGAATATAAAATCTGAATGTAATAATGTTCTCAATCCAATTAGGAAATGATCTCATCTAATATGATGCAAAGAGCTCAACTTTACTTATGATCTATAAACCGTGAGTCTTATCCAGGATAGACTATAGTATCTCAGTATACGGATCTGAAGCTATCTTGAAGTCTTTAGATCCAATGCACACATAAAGCCAGTCGCCTCTATCTTGAGTTTTTAAATCAATACTTCACCATTCATCATATCCTACTTCACGCTTCATAGTTCTCAGCCACATAGGCCTGGTCTTCTAACTCTTCTAGTGCCACGTAGTGCCGAGAAGAAGGTTTGGTGAATTAATCTCTCATGGGGAGTGCAAAGAGCATACCCAAACCATCTCCATCTGCTCTTCACAATGATCTCATCCACGTATGGCACTCGAGTAATTTCTCTTATAGTTTCATTTCTAATTCTGTCCTGCCATTCAACTCCAAATATTCTTCCGATGGCTTTGTTTTCAAATCTACAAAATCTTTTTGATATTGTTTCATTGCCATACCACGATTCATGTCCATACAGTAACACCGATCTCACTAAACTGGTATATAGCCTTATTTTTGTATGTAATTTCAGGCGATTTGATTTCCAAATCTTACTTAACCTAGCCGTTGTCTTATTTGCTTTTTTTTTTTTTTTTTTTTTTTTTTTTTTTTTTTTTTTTTTTTTTTTTTTTAATTCTGAAGATCCTGTATTAAAGATCACTGTTCCTAGATATATAAATGATTCCACCTCATCAATCCTTTCTCCTTCCAATGATATTTCATCTTCCATTGCATGTTCTGTTCTCATCATCTCTGTCTTTCTTCTATTTATCTTGAGCCCAACCTCTTGTGATATTTCATGCATTCTGGTAAGGAAGCTTTGCAAGTCCTGTGGTTTTGTGCTATCAAGTACAACGTCATCAATTTACTCTAGGTCAGCTAATTTCCTGTTACCAATCGAGTCCAATTCTTTTCCACCATCCCCAATTGTTCTATACATCACAAAATCCATGAGGAGGATAAACACTATAGGTGACAACACATTCCCCTGGAGTACTCCTGTGTTCACTGGAAATTCATTGATAGTACTCCACTAACATTAAGTTTGAACTTGCTATGGTCATGAACAGGCTTAATCAAATTTACATATTTAAGAGAAACTCTTTAATAACACAGAACTCTCCACAAAATTGGCCGGTGAACACTGGCAAAGGCTTTTTCATGGTCCTCAAATGGCATCAAAAGTAAATTTTTATATTCTACACATTGCTGTCTTAAAATGAAAATTTGGTTAGTACGAATTCTACCTTTTCTAAATCCTGCTTGTTCATCTCAGCTTTTCATCTATGGTTCTCTCTATTCTCTTTAGAATGAGCATACTATATATTTTCATGACAACTGATGTAAGTGTGATGCCTCTGTAATTATAGCATTCAGTCAGATCACTTTTTTTTTTTTTTTTTTGCCATTTTCAGCAACAATCTTAGCTCCCATTCATCCGATTTTGCATCTTCATCCACATTCTACAAAATAATCTCGTAAGTATTCTGGGGGTCACTTCATTTTCGGTTAGTATGATCTCAGTAGTTATTCCATCGTAACCAGTAGCTTTCAATCTCTTTAGTTTTTTAATAATGCCCTTGACTTCAAACACACTGATTTCATTCCTGGGCAAATCAAGGTCTTCCTCAGCTTCAGGTATATCAATCAAATATTTTCTTTCCTATCTCCTATTCATGACCTCTCTAAAGTGTTCCATCCAATGTTGCTTTTCTTCATCTTCTGTTGTTATAACAGACCCATCTCTCTTTTTGATGGGTATATACTTCCTCTTCTTTCCGCCAGCACAGATTTCATTAATAATTCTTACACCATAGCCAATCCCTGGATTCATAGCTCTGTCAGCCTCATATGCTTTCTTTTCTAAATATTCTCTCCAGTCATTCCTGGTATTTCTTTTGACTTTACTATCAATACTGGAATACTTCGCATGCTCTATCTTGTAATTTTCATTACTTCCTCATTTTTATAGTATACCAAGTATCATTTGATATCGATGGTTTTCTCCTTGTAACTGCATGTCCCAAAGCTTCATTGCCAACTGACTGATGTATGTCTCAATATCACACTATTCTTCATTAATTGTTTGCTCTTCATCTCGTAAAGTCTCTATGCCTGCAAATCGATTCCTGCATTCAATTGCAAAGGTTTCTCTGTGCTCCTCTTCTAGAAGCTTAGTTGTATCAAATATAGGTATTCTATCTACATTTCTGTTGGGTTCTTTTGGTTTTAATTTTAGTGTGGCAATAAGGGGTTGGTGATCACTGCCAATATCTGCACCTCTGTAGTTTATTACATTTCTCAGAGTCCTCCTTCCCTCTTGATTAATGGTTATGTGATCTATTTGATTTTTGTAATTGCTACATGGTGAAGTCCATGTATATTTGTGGTTGTCCTTGTGCTGGAAAAGAGTACCTCCAATAATAGGTTTGTCTGTTGAACAAAAACTTATAAAATGTTCCCCAATTTTATTTGCAACTTCGTCATGACTCTCAACACCCATCACATTCTCTATACCGTGATTATTCCTTCCAACTTTAGCACTGAAGTCACCAATCACAATCATCCTATCTCTGTCCTTGGATCTCATCTATTACCTTCTACAGTTCTTCATTGTAATTACCTTTCCTTTCTTCATGGGAATAATTTATTGGTGCATAGCAAACTCGAATACTCATATTGAAGTGCTTTGATTTAAACTTTGCAAACAACAATCTCAACTATTTACAGCTCTCCATCCATTCCGTTAATGCCTTTTCTGCTCTAGATGTCATGATCATTCTTCCTACCCCCTTTTTTCTAACTCCATTTATTTTTCCTGAGTATATATATATATATATATATATATATATATATATATATATATATATATATATATATATATATATATATATATATATATATATAGTATATATATATATATATATATATATATATATATATATATATATATATATATATATATATATATATACAGTAGTATATATGAGTGTATATATATATAGGTAGATAGATATAGATATACGTAATATTGCCTTGGTGTACAATTATCTTTACCAATCCATTATAATGGGTTTCAGTTAGGGTCATGATATACGATCAATATTTCATAAACTCATTCTCCACTTGCTGTAACTTCCAAATCTGATTCGTGGTTCTAACTTCAATTTGTCTGAAGTATTTATAAACCGGTAGTTTCTTAGACACACACACACACACACACATATATATATATATATATATATATATATATATATATATATATATATATGTGCATATATAATGTATATATATGCATATATGTATATATATATATATATATATATATATATATATATTGTATACACATTCATAGATATTTGTAATTATGTATAATTTTATAAATTATATACATGTGTAGAAATCACATAAGCTGACACGGGATACATATTCATGTTCAATATATATCCACATATCTTTTTTACTTGTGCAGGGTTGCGGTTGCCAGAAAGTTATTTGGGGTAATGCTGTTTGTCCTATGCTCTTTTTATTGACCTCAGCATATATTGGATGTATCTGTATAGGAGAGTCCGGGATCAAGCACTCATTCTCCATAAAAAGATTCTAACAAGGCACATTCAGAAAGGATGGGTCGCTCTCCAGTGTTCTCTCAATTTACTGATTTCCCTTCCTATCTCTCCTTGGAAATGAATGGGTACCCTATCAGGCCTTGACCTGATTGGCTTCGTCTTCCCCATTTCAGTACTAAAGGGAAATTGTCCAATCTTCCCCGTTGGCTTGTCTCCAATTGCAATTACATCGAGATGACTATTAACAATGTTACTAACTACAGGGTGATATTCTGGCAGGTATTGTTTGTGGGCTTGCCTAATCAAGTTCTGAGTGCGTTCGTTTGTGTGATCTGGAGTCGCGGCTCACAAGATTTCGTCATTGGTAATTTCACATACCTTCAACTTGCCCATAGAATCACTTCCTAAAACAAGTCTTTTATTTTCTAACCTAATTATCGTAATTTCCACTTCGTTCCACAATATGTGCCCATTTTTCGTGCGGTTTAAGAACAACTTAGTTCTCTGCAGGAGAGGCCGAGATTGGATCACTGTTATACACGTAAACTCTTTGGATCCACTATTTCCCGTTAGCTTCCCCACTTGTTTCCCCTCTTGCGTAGGGACTTACTCTTTCATAACCTTCTATTGGCAGAAATGCTCCCTCCTGACATAGCTTTTACTATGTCTTTCCCCACAAATCGATATTTGGGTATTCAAAATAAAGTCAAGACCATGTATAGCCTGGATATTGTGATACCTAAGGTAAGTAAGATAAAGAAAATATGTTCATATTTCACAGATCCCATCTGAAAGTTGACTGTCGTTGTATGTCATGCATGTAGTTTATTTCCTCCAGGCATGTCAAGGATGATGGGTGTAGCCAAATTTAGGGGGTTCAAGGAACTTCCTTGTTCAAGAAAGGAAACACTGGCTTCTGTGTTGATCAAAGCTCGGATTGACTTATCTGGCAAATCTATCCTGTTTGCTAGAACTCTGAACCACCATGTTGGATCCAGAGATGGGCAGCACGGACTAATGACCCTGCTTGAAACATCGTCGTGACCCGCTGCCATCTCCTCTAGTACCAAGGGGGTGAGGATGTGATAGTGAGAGGGGTGTCACTGCCCGCATGCCAGTTGAACTCCAGCTTCATTGTACCAGGGCTGTTCATGCTTGCTGCTTCGTCAACTATTACTGCTATCATGCATGCGGTGGGGGGTGAGGGAATCAGTCTCCCTTGTGTCACCCTTTCTCTGCCTCCTATTCCTCGGATACTGGGCGGAGGGTGGTGTACCAGAGCCCGCCTGTTCTCGGAGTTTTTTTGTCAGGCAATCCCGAGATAGACGACTGTAGGCTTGACACTGCCAACACCTGGTAAGCCTCCTCCCTCTCTTTAATTTCGCCTTTTCTTGCATGGGGTAAAGCATATTCCTCAATTAAATATCGCTTTATTTCAGTATAAAATTTTAAACAATCTGATTGCCAACCCTTTATCTCTATTGCCTGAGCACCTTGATGTAATCTGATTACTTGTATTGCTTTTTCTCTTTCTGACCACCCATATGTGGCCACTTCAGAGTCTCTCAAAAACACTTAGATCGATCGATTGAAGCCCTTCATTAGGCCGTTGGTCGTCAAAAGGCCTAACACTTATCTGAAGTTCTGGCAATTTTCGAGCAACGACATTTTGAGTACCCTAACTACTGTGCATGTCATTTACACTCGTGTGCATCTGAACTTCGTTCATGTGCATTGGAGATACTCGGGTTGCACGCTGATCTTCTTCTCGTACATCTAATTATCTTCTTATTTACTCGGTTAGATTATCTAACCTATTTTCTAAAAAACACTGTAACCAAATGTTCCTTCATTTTCATCTCCGGAAGCAGCTGTGTCTGCTTTGTTAAACCTTGTAGACCTAGGCATTTTGAACTTATATATTATTGGCTTAAAATACAACTTCGTTCAAAGCACCCTCAAACAGATGTGACCTCACCTGACACCAATTATATCCCTTTCAATAGATAAAGGAGACATCGGAACATACTTTTTTCTCACTTTATTGCAAAAATTAAAGACCACTTTGCACAGCGAAGATACCCTCAGATGGGTACTGAATTTTTATGAGGAGTGACCACATTGTTGCTCCAATATGCTGAATCTATTAAATTTGTGGAAATCTCCAATGTGATTAAAAGATCTTATCATCAATAATTCTTAGACATGTCACATATAAGAGAGTCCTATGATCTCGCACAACATTTTATAAGAGTCATGGTGCTCTTAAAAAGGCCAATGATCTCACTGCATAAAATCAAACTAACATATATATATCTGTATGTTTTTCATTTCAAGGGCTTAGGACATCTATATGTACAATATATGTGTGTGAGTTCTTTGCTTTTTGTTTTTGAGGTTCAGTCAAGGAAAAAGGTAAAATTACCATGACTGACCATAATCTATTTCCTCAAAATAATAATAGAAATTAAATTATGAATTTAAACTCCGGTAGGTCGACAAACTTACTGCAAAGTCGGACCACAGAGCAAAAGTAACACTAATATTCATTGTGCGGATGTAAATGTATAACCAAAGGAACAGAAGCCCAATAACCCAAATTCCCAGTGTAATGGGTTTCTAAGGAAAAGCCGAGTGGAAGGCATAATATAAAATGGCTTTCAAATGGGCCACTGCTAAACTCGCAGTTCATCAACGTCCCTTTGAGCATTCAATGAACTGTAACATAATTTCCCTATGGACACTGAAGACGTAATACTATTTGGAAACTGATAGATCCTGTAATATCGCATTTCCATTTTGCAAATGGTTTAAAGAAGAGACGAAATAGCGGTAATCACACAGCAGTAGGTATTGGAGTTAATGTGACAGTAGTAGTAGTAGTAGTAGTAGTAGTAGTAATGAAATTATTATCAGTTATTATTGTGGTTATTATGATGATCATTATGATGATTGTCTAGAGATTGAATCTTTTACCGTTATCATCATTCCCACCATTCATTCGTCTGCTTGACATAGCTTGTTCAAGCCTCACCCACTGTTGTCAACAGTTATTGATGTCAATGCAAACAGAATATGGCGACTTTGATGAGCAAATTAAAGTACAATTCAAAAGCCGCTGTAACAAATCTTTTCCCATTATGAGTGTCAGTGACATAAACCACATTACCTCAGATCACCAAAGATGCATCAATATTCTGAATATAGAAATAAAACATCCAATATAATATTGGGTATAATATTTAGGTGTTAATATCTCCACTTCAAAGACAATTCCCTAGTTCTGCATAACTTTCTCGTCCTTTGCGCTCCTCTTTTATAACACTGAGGTGTTCTGGAGAGTTATTGGGTCCTTTGAATGGCCAGACGGTACTACTTTGGATCCCTCTTACTGGTCACGGCTTGTTTTAACTTTGCCACACATACATTAAATATTGTGGCCTATTCTATCCCCATTCTCCTCTATGCTCATACACTGGTTACCAAACAATTCATCTTCGCTCGAGGGGTTAACTACTGCACTGCAGTTATTCAGTGGTTGCTTTCCTCTTGGTAAGGGTAGAAGAGACTCTTTAGCTATGGTAAGCAGCTCTTCTAGGAGAAGGCCACTCCAAAATCAAACCATTGTTTTCTAGGCTTGGGTAGCACCATATCCTCTGTACCATGGTCTTCCACTGTGAGTTAGAGTTCGCCTGCTTGAGGGTACAATCTGGCACACTATTGTTTTTATAGTTTATATATGAATGATTTATTTTAATGTTGTTAATGTTCTTAAAATATTTTATTTTTATTGTTTATTTCTATTCTTGTAGTTTATTTATTTCCTTATTTCCTATCCTCACTGGGCTATTTTCTTTGTTTGAACCCTTGGGCTTAATGCACGCTTCTTTACCAAATAAGTTTGCAGCTTTGTTAGCAATAATAATAATAATAATAATAATAATAATAATAATAATAATAATAATAATAATAATAATAACTGAATTAAAAGCTTTTTGCGAGAACAGTATGCCCATTTAATTCTAATTGCAAACCTAAACTAGCTTTTATTCACAATTTCTGCAGTCTTTTTTTTTTCCATTTCTTTCCGTTCTGCTTTTGGAAAGATATGTGGAGCCTGGAGTGTGAATTCCTTATATATCATGAACGTAACATTCAAGATTAAGCCTATACTTTCTAATTCAGAAAGTGATCAAGCTGCCATTTTTTTTTTTTTTTTTGTGACGGTTACCTATCCGTTTCTAAATCTGGAAATTTGTAGTTTTTCTAGAATTCCTTTATTTAAAGAACTGTCTTTACAGATGAGACGTCATTTTCATTACAAGGCTGAGTGGGATGTAAATTATCCATGAGTTTCTTCATATCAAGGAAGGAATTGTCAACATTGGAAATTTTTTGAAGAATATTCAGGACAGATTTTTTTTTTATATAATATATCCCGTAATAAAAGGAAAAAAAGGAAAACAAAAATAGTCTAAACGCAGCTTACGGGAGATTTTATTTTCTTACATTCTTTACATATATTGAATAATAAACTAACCTCTTGTATAAATAGTTTGTAAAGAATACAAAAGAAAATGTCTAAGTTTAAGTGTTTCAATACGGCTTGTGGAAAAACTCATCCCGAAATTGCGAAAACTTCTGTCTTCGATGCGCCCCGTATTTCACTCTTGCCTTTCCCTTGAGACAATTTGCATGTCAAGTTTTAAACTGAGAATGAAGACCTGCCAACATGCAAGTGTATACCAACTTCGGGAAGTTTACGTGGAACGTAGAAGTTCACTCAGAGCGACACGTAAAGTTAAATTCTAAACTCACAAAAAATTAGCAATGTTCCTGGGAGAGCAATGTCTCCACTACGAACTATTCAGTAGCAGGTGATTCTACGCGATTGAAAATAAGAATTTTACGTGCTTATGTGACTGAGAGAGAGAGAGAGAGAGAGAGAGAGAGAGAGAGAGAGAGAGATGAATTAATGTTATACAAATTTTTATATTTGATTTCGTCAAAGTACTTCAATTTTTAATTATTTGAAGGCATACATTATGACGAATTACTCTCTCTCTCTCTCTCTCTCTCTCTCTCTCTCTCTCTCTCTCTCGCTCTCTCTCTCTCTCATCAGGTACCAATGTACTTTTTATCGTTCTTTTTTCAAAACTTATTCGGGATCAAACTTGGGTTTCTGATTTGTGAGGGTAAATTGGTACAATTAAGCTATGATAACTAGGAAAAGGGGTAGTTAGAGAAATCACTGTTGGCATATTTTTTTTATTAACGTTGCCAATGAATGTTGCTACTTTCAATGAAATATGCATCACAAGACCCAGTCGCACCTCGGTATTATCTATTAAATATGCTATCTAGTAAAACGACATCTTTTATTCTTTTCTTTCTCAAGACTGATAATCCTGCTATAGTGCGAACACTACCGGAAAATACTATAGGTAGAAATTAGATTCATAATGTCCATTAGACGAAAAGTATATTAACAGTACCATTCCCCACGGAACCAAAATAGAAATAATAACCACATACGCACACACGAGTTTCAATATTATTCGAATTGCTTAGAAACGAAACCCCCCCCTCTCTCTCTCTCTCTCTCTCTCTCTCTCTCTCTCTCTCTCTCTCTGAAAAATTAAGACGTCAGAAGTACGTTTAAAAGACACCCGGCAACAAAAAAGTTGGCAAGTTAAAATGTTCGCTGGGCAAATTAACTGCACAAATTTGTCCAACAATTTCCCTATTTTCGAGTTTCTCACGGCCGCACTAAGAAATTGAGATCATCAGCACCACATCAAATGAAGTTGAACTGCGATACGCCTTTCAGACAACAGCCTCCATTTCTTTCTTTTTAGTAAATCTTTGTATGATAAAACAGCGTTTACATCTTCCTTAGAGTAGACTCGAATATACACCAATGACGAATTAAAGACGTTCTTATAAATCACATAAAACTAGATATACTAGACATGAAGGTTTACAGAACCTGTAACAGTAGATTTCAGAAAATCCTGAATTTTTCCCTTAAACTTCCCCCTCCGACGAGGTTAAAACTTTTGATAAAAAAACCTGAAAACCCGAGATTTTATGTTAGAAATTTTTCATTTATTTATAAAAAAAACAAATGTTGACCGTTTTTCAACTTTGCAACAATTAATTATACATATTTTCAGATAAATTATCTTTTTTTTTTATTTGAGGTGGAATTATGAAACAGTTTATTCACGATATTTTAAAAGCATGTGTAAACACACGTAAGCAAGTTCTTCGTCTCAATAATTTGTAATATGGTAAAAAACTCTTATCAGTAACGTTATCTTTATCTATCTATCTATCTATCTATCTATCTATATATATATATGTATATATATATATATATATATATATGTGTGTGTGTGTGTGTGTGTATACACACACACACTAGCAGGGTTACCCGGCGTTGCCCGGGTATATTTGCACTTGGATTTTGAATGTGGGCTTAAATCCCCCTTCATTCACAAATTTTGCTCCAAATGAAGCCATCTGGAAAGCGTTATTGTATAGTAGTATTTTTCAAAAAAATGTTTTGAATGGTGGGATGTTCCATTGAGAAGATTTTTTTCATATATTCAGGAGGTTCAGCGAACAAAGGCAGTCTAATTTTCCCTCCACTGCAACAGTCCAGGAGGTTCATTCTTCCATTTCTGAGCATCACAATGATGACATTGTTGTGACATTAGGCCAATTTGTACTATGTCTTTTGTTTCATAGGGGTGTCTTGGATTATAAATGAAGGCACCAGGACACCATTGTACAGCATTAAAAGGACATGCCAAGAGCTTCTGCATGTATAATCCTATCAATATGGCAACTATTCTCAGCTCCTTCCGATGTTTCTTGGTTTCGATGGACAATCATTCTTTGGTTGTTATCCTGAAGTCGAGTCGTTTTTTTTTTTTTTTTTATTTCTTGATTCCAGATTTTTCATAGCCGCTATTCTTTGTAGATTATTTTTAAGGCGAGAATTTCTTTGGTCTTCATCCTGTGCTTCACGTCTAGTTGCCATTCTGCTTGCATTAGTGTTCCTTCTTAAATTCATCCGCTTTTCATCTTTTGGTTCACGTCTAGCTGACATTCTGCTTGCATTGGTGTTCCTTCTTAAATTCCTCTACTCTTCATCTACGGCTTCACGTCTAGCTGCCATTCTGCTTGCATTAATGTTCTTTCTCAAATTCATCTGCTCTTCGTCTTCTGTCTCACTTTTAGCTGCCATTCTATTTACATAGTGTTCCTTCTTAAATCCATCTGCTCTTCATTTTCTGTTTTATGGTTAGCGGCCATCTCACTTGCATGAGTATTTTTTTTTGTTCTTCATCTATGTCTCACGTCTAGGTGTCATTCTTCTTGCCTTTGTTTCCCTCCGTAAATTCATCTGCTCTTCTGTTTCCTGCTTTTTTTTTCTTTTTATCGAATTTGTTTTATTGGATATAGCGAATGAGGACCTCTTTTTGGGTGGCATCATTTTGTAGAAAACTGAAAAAAAATATAAAGATTACATAAGACTCAACCATTAATTATTTTGTAGAATTTCTTTTGGGGTGGCATCATTCTGCTTGGATTAGTGTTCCTTCTTAAATTTCTCGGCTCTTCATCTTCGGCTTCACGTCTAGGTGCCATTCTGCTTGTATTGGTGTTCCTTCTCAAATCCATCTGCTCTTCGTCTTCTGCCTCACACAATATAGCAGCCATTCTGCTTGCATTAGTATTCCTTCTTAAATCCATCTGCTCTTTATTTTCTGCTTTATGTCTAGCTGTCATTCTTCTTGCATTTTTTTTCCTCTATAAATTCCTCTGCTCTTCTCTGTCCTGCTATTTTCTTCTATCCACCGAATTTGCTTTATCGGATTTACTGAATGGGAATCTCTTTTTGGGTGACATCATCTTGTATAAAACTGAAAAAAAAATATAAAAGTTACGTAAGACTCAATCAATAATGTTCTAAGTTTTTGTACATTCTATCTCATGGAAAAGAAAATCAGTGTATGCTATATAACCATAGATAACCTCGTATGGTCATACAATCTGTGTCAAAATTCATTGTAATTGCTTCATTATTATAGAATGCAGTTTTATGGGGTTTGTAATTATGGGGCCTCTTTAACCCCCAAGATGGGTCTTGGTCAAAATAAAAAATAGCTACGTTAGATTTCTCGAGTTATAGATTTTTTTTTTTAAAGTTGAAGTCTACGGTGTCAGCCTGCCATATTTCGCCCGATTTCATAGACTACAATTTCAGGGGAGTCTAATTATGAGCCCGTAGACCCCCAAGATGAATCTTCATCAAAATGGAAATAGCGGGGTTAGCTTTCTCGATAAAAATTTCATAAGATTCGATCATTAAATATTCTGTAAGTCCTTGTACAATTTTTCTTAAGCGACCACACAGACACATACACAAACACACAGACAATCATCATCATATATATATATATATATATATATATATATATATATATATATATATATATATATATATATATATATATATATATATACTTATAAAGAGAATTTACGCTTTGGTTTGTGATCTTGGATTGTAGAACCGAAAGTAACGGGTAAAAGGTATTGGACAAGAAAAAAGTATCAGCAGAAAAACAAACATGTTAACTTTTCTCTGGTAAGCCGATTGGCCTGTCATACTGCTAACCCCCTGACTTAAGCACATTTACGGGTATATTTGTACACCAAATTAAGAGTATTTATTTACTTATTGGTCTCTGCTTATCTATGACTCGCTTCACTCTCAATTTAATATTAAATTATTGCTCCTCTATTATTGCAAGGGTACATGTTTAGCTATGCAGTTAGCTGTGTGGGGTAGTATTTTGGCTTTATTTTAGTAATCTAATTAGTCACATACTTCAGTTGGTTTCTGCTTTACCATGGCTTGCTATGCTTGTATATCAACATTATAGCATTGCTCCTCTATTTTTGGAAGAAGTACATGTTTTGATACAACTATTGAATACTGAAAATGAGAGAGAGGAGGTATGTGAAGCACAATGGGTGAAGGGGCCTGTGATGGCGATACAGAATACTGAAGTGAAGTGGGTATTGGGTAAAATAAGAATTTTTAGAACACCCAGTCCTTCAGAGTTTCAAATTGGAATGGTCAAGATAATAGCTGCAATGGGGAAAAAATGGATGCTGTATTTATTAAGAGCAATATGGGAGGAGGAAGTAATGTCTAAAGATTGGAAGGAGAGTCTACATGTATCTATATTTAAGCAGTATTAATTCATGAGGAGGAAAGGAGCTGTGGGTGTACTTTTTATAGTAAGGCAGCTACAGGAAAGGAGGCTAAATGAAAACCAGAAGCTCTTCTGTGCATTTGTAAATCTAGAGAAGGCTTATGATACAATACCAAGATATGTGATGTTTTGGTGTTTGAGGAAGATGAAAGTCCCAGAGAAGCTGGTCAGAATTATAGAGGTGATGTACAAGAGGAAAGTCCCAGAGAAGTTGGTCAGAATGGTAGAGGTGATGTACATAAGAACAAGTACAAAAGTAATCAAATCAGTTGGGGAAACAGAAAATTTTGAAGTTAGTGTTGGATTTCATCAGGGGTCAGCATTAAGTCTGTCTTTATTTGTGTTGGTCTTGGTTGCATTAAGTGAGGAGATCAGAAATGAAGAGCTATGGGAATTGCTACATGCAGATGATGTGGTGATTATCACTAAAAATGAGGAAGACTTACAAAGAATGGTTGTAGAGTGGCAAGCGAATTTGGAGGGGGTGGTTGAGGGTAAATGTGGGAAAGACTGAAGCTATGATCAGCATTAAGGAAGGTAGGGGCAGGATAGCCATACATGAAAGTAGAGGCTCGGTTGTAAAACAGGTGGAACAGTTTAGATATTTGGGGTCCTCTATAAGTCGGGAGGAGTGGCCGTAAAGTTGAAGTTGAGAATAAGATAAAAGTAGCCTGGGGGAAGTTGAATGAGGTAGCAGGAATGATGTATTATAACACAATGCCAATCAAGCTAAAGTAATAGGGCCAGTGTTACTCTTTGGATCGTAAAAGTGCGCTCTAAGACAAAAAGAGGAAGAAAAGTTTTTGAGAACAGATTTGAGAATGCTGAAGTGGATTAATGGAAATCATTGCTTGAAAGATTGGAAAATAATGAAATAAGAAGAATAGTAGGTGTAGTAAAGATTACAAAGTTGATAAAAGTGTCATGGTTGAGATAGTGCTGGAACGTGTTAAGGATGGATGATGGGGAAGGAGTGAGGAGGGCTTAGGAGGAACTTAGTTGGCGAAGATCGAGAGGAAGCGAAAGAATTAGATGACGAGATAAGGTGAAGGATGACATGGAGAGAAGAGATTTGGTGGAAGAGGATGCTTTTGTTTGCATTGGAGAGGGCATATCATGCAACCAACCCCTTAATGTAGGGATAACGGTGGGAAAGTAGAAGATATGTTGTACTATGCTCGTTAGCGTGGGCGAATATTTAGGAATTACTTTGACTAATAACTTACTTCAATTTTGGGAAAGGTTTGATTTCCTCACACTTTAACATTATCTCATTGTTCCTCTGTTTTGACAAGCAGTACAAATTGCACTCTACATGTTAGCCGTGTGGGTGACTCTATAGGCATTATTTTAATTATCTAATCAATCACTTAGTTCTATTTTTCTTTGCCAATGCATGGTTAGTTTTACTAATAATCTAATATTATCTCATTACTGCTCTGTTCTGGCAAGTGGTACATTTTTTGCTACATATGTTACCCTCATGGATGAGTATTTTTGCGTTATTTTGACCATCTAAATAATCACTTAGTTCAACTGGTCTTTGCTCACCGGAAGCTTGCTTTGCTTGCACTTCAACATTATCTAATTGCTCCTCTGTTCTGGAAAACGGTACACGTTGCGCTATAAGTGTTAGGTAAGTGGGCGAGTATTTTGGTATTACTGTATTTGAATTAGATAATCAATCACTTCTATTTGTCTTTGCTGAGCCATGGCTAGTTTTGCTTGTAATTTAACATCTTCTCATAGCTCCTCTGTTCTGGCAAGCGGTAGCCTACATGTTGCGCTATGCTCGTTAGCCACATGGGAGAATATTCTGTTGCTATTTTGAATATCTAATTAATCACTTAGTTCAATTGGGTTTTGCTGTGGTTTGCTTTGCTCGTGTTTAATATGATTCTATTGCTCCTCTGTCCTGACAAACATAATACGTTGCACTACGCTCGTTAGACATGTGGGTGAGTATATGACATTACTTTAATTAGCTAATTGATAACTTAGTTTAATTAGTCTTTGCTCAGCCGTGGCCCGCTTGGCTAGAAATTAACATTATCTCAGCACCTCAGTTCTGGCAAATGGCTGCAATCTCTTTGTCAGGACATAGCTCTGGGTGTTACCTATCCTCTTTATTTTATTTTTTTATAATTGAAAACTTTCTTTTTTCCTGTTACTTTTTTCTGTTCATCTTGATCCCAAACCAGAGTGAATTCTATTTCAATAGGTATTTGTGGCTTGATGTTTGGATATATGAAAACCACAAGTGTTAGTAGTGAGATTATCATAGTTGAATGTATGTACAGTATGTATGTATATATATATATATATATATATATATATATATATATATATATATATATATGTGTGTGTGTGTGTGTGTGTGTGTGTGTGTGTGTATGTGTTTGTAAAGGATTGTTTCCCCTTAAAGAAGTAGATACGGTTCTTAGTAATTTATTTTGTGAAGGTGAAGGGGGGGGGGGGGGAATTTTAGCCCGTATCCAGTAATCTCTTTATGACCCCACCCTCTGACTAACTATCAAGAACATAAATTCACTGATTGGGTCCTCAGTCTCTCGCTTCTAATGGGGTCTTGCCAATGGTGGGCATACATATGAATGTATTATTGTGAGCGTTAGTAAGTGTGGATACAAGAGTATTCATCGTCGTAGAAACCTAGTTCTCTGGCAGTTTCTCCGTGGAAATTGAATCCTTCTTAGAAATGTTTAACGGATATTGACATGGATCTGACTATTGCTCTTTCATCCATCACTCAATAACATGACTAAGCTCCCGCTCACCTCCATCTCGACCGTCCTCCCCTCCAAACAAAGTACACAATGCCCAGGGAGGATTTCAGTAAGGCCAACCAAATTGATGCTAGTGCTTGCAAAATGTAATAACAAAATTTACATTTGACCTAATTTTTTCATTTGAGCTATATGACCCAGCGCTGGAGCATGTGAGGTCATCCGGCAACCAGTGAAATCAGATAACGGTTGGACAACAAAATGGATAAAAGGAAGCTAGACCGTGGAGGAAAAAAAAAATCCTGCAGGGTAGTATAGGCAAAAATGTAAGGTTTGGTGTATTCCCACGAGAGTTAGGGAATTTAAAACGTTTTCCGATAGTATGTATTTAAATAAAATATATTTTTTTCTATTCAGGATTTCCATCAAAACTATCATTTCCATATTGGAGGTTTTTTGTTGAGAATCAAAATGTTTGAATTACTGGAATTTTGTTCAGAATTATAATATAATTGGTAGAATTTCTTTCCAATTATAAATCTGATCCACAGAATTTCGGTATGGGATATTTTTTAGTTAGCAATATAGAATTTCTATACGAAGTTCATATTTGAAGTAATTAATTTCTCTCTATTAAATAAGATACGAATATTTTTACTCAATAAAGATCCGCCATGAAAAGAAAATATTCGCTCCAAAGTTATATCTCTTGAATGGCGTTTATGTTCTTCATGGTTCTTCTATATTAGATTGAAGGTTGAGTTTTTCTGATAAGACTTGGTACTGAATATATATACAGTACATATATAGAGTATATATATATACAGTATATATATATATATATATATATATATATATATATATATATATATATATATATATATATATATACATATATATATGTATACAGTATATATGTATATATATACATACATATATATATATATATATATATATATATATATATATATATGTGTGTGTGTATATATTTCCATAGTTCCGTTGTACACTGATACCTACCCTGGTGAAGAAACATGACATAAACATTCTGTTTATAGTTAATTCTGAATCACTCAGGTATGTAATATAAAGTAAAATGAGAGACGGCATTGTCATCACATCTGTTTCGTAGAGTGCTTTTGTCCATTTTCAAATTTTCGTATGTCTCTAAATGCTAGCCCTATTTATATTATTGTATCAACGGATACTCGAATTTACTATGTTATTGTGCTTATTTTTAATTTTGTATTAAAAGAAAAAAAAAAAAGCCTTGGATGCGTTACGTTTGTCTCATGACTTTTCAAAGCAATAAGGTATGTCTTACCAGATATAAATGCAATATGCTTTAATCGTGCTTGTATTTTACATGTCGCATGTGTCCTTCAAGGTGCTGGTATACAATGCCATCAATTCAAAAGTCTTTGAAAGTACTTAATCATAGAGCCTATGACAAGAAATCAGAAAAAGTAACCATAAATAAACATGTAAGGTTCTCACTTTTTACAAAGATCAACATTATCTGACAAATAATTATTTTTTTAATAATTTTCTTTCTCTCAGGCAGTCCTTGTTAGATCTCACTCTTCAGTACGAGGACTCGTTTTAGGCCTCCCATCTCCAACGAAATTAGACCAAGTTTATTATTAATTTATCGATATATGGATATTGACATACATCACTGCTCGGTTTTCTGCGTTGATCTTACCTGCAATACAATGTCCATAGAAAATAAAAAAGCAGGAACCCTCGATATTAATGAAAAGACTTTAAACGTTCACCAATTAAGATGAGTCATCCATTATGGGACACTAAATAAACGAGCATAAAATAAAAAAGGCAAGAAGACACCAGTCAATTCCACGTCTTATTTGTCATCGTTGTCGTCATTATCGTGATCGTCGTCGTCGTCGTTAATATCGTTGTTGAAATTATTAAAATTATTATAAGCGCTCAACGACGTACCATGAAACGCTGCTCTGAGCAACAAATTGCAGTAATGATGCGATAGTGCATTCTAAGTGGTGCTATTACCAAGGATTCCTGCGTGGCATATATAGGATATCAAAGCAGGTATAATTTGGCTGCTTGATTGGTTTCAAATTGTGTTAAAGTGACATAAGAATGAAGGTTATGCATTCTAGAGACATGTAAGAATGTAGGTTAAGTATCCAAAGACAAATTTGTGTTGTTCACATTGGAATATAAACGAAAAATATTTTCGCTGATTCATATCGTACATAACAAATATCTGAAAAAAAAAAAAACATATAAACTGAACTGAAACAAATTTGCAGAAATGTATTTGTTGGTATAAAAAGAAACACTACATAACACAATAGCCAAACGCTGCGAAGGTCAATCAAAACTACTAAATTCCAACCGCTTTTCACGACTCGGTCAATCGCTATTTGGTTCTTCGGGACTTTCCAAAGGCCCAAATAAACCACTACACCTAGAAAACGAAAGACTCGCTTAACAAAGTGACAGAGCAATAATCATTTCCCATTTACCAATTTCCTGTCTTCCACATTTCTCGATTTTTCTCACCGCACTGCCTTTCTGGGCGGAAAGCTAACTGGGAAAGCGGACAAGGGTCTTTTCCTCTCCTTTTTTATTGCGGTTGATACCGACGGAAAAGAATCTGAGAGAGACATAAAAATAAGTTCAATGATTAAGATGTCAGCAAGGGAAAAGGAGAAATGGGATAACAATTGCAGAGATAATTTCATATTCTTTCAATTACCCTCGTATAATATTAACACAATAAACATAGAAGCAAGGACGAATCTTAAATTTTGAAAATATAGTCTAATTACGGATTTAGCTACATTTCATTCTCTGGTGGAATTTATTACATCATGCCTAACCTACAGCATATTTATTTAAAGATATGAATGCCGATCATGAATGGCAAAGGCAGGGGACAGTGACATTGCTCTACAAGGTGGACACTTCCTAGAGACTGACCATATTTCATATGATCAGCGCCCAAGCCCCCTCTCCACCCAAGGAGGGCCAGGCAATGGCTGCTGACGACTCAACAGGTAGACCTATAGGTTCCCCCAAACCCTCCATCCTTAGCTCACAAGGACGGTGAGGTTGCAGCGACCAAAGGAAGTAACGAGTTTGAGCGGGACTCGAACCCAAGTCTGGCAATCACCAGGCAAGGTCGTTACCAACAGACCACCACAACTGAAGACAACAGCAACACACAAGAGTCTCGACATAAAAACATTCTCTGTAAAATTCAATTTTGTAGTCGAGGGTTTCCGGAGAAGGAAAAACTCAAAAGGACTGAGTACTCTTCCAAGAAACTTTCTGCTACTTCAAAAGCAATCTACTAAGAAACGTCCTGTGGCAGAAGAGATTCTGAGAAACTTCTATATCACATAGGAATTTTTTCATTAAAAGTAGTGATTTAGTTATATTTTATTACTTTTTTCCATAAGTATCAGTGGGTCTCCTACAACAAACTTTAAAACACAAACCTTGATTTAACGGGAACACAACAGTACTAACAGTACCATAAACACGCTTGTAGTCATTAATGAACTATCAAACATGACAAAACACGTTATATTACTTAAAGGAACCACAATAATATGACTTTAAGCTTTTTACTTCTCTCTCGAGGGATTACTCCGGATGGGGTTGCTATCCTCCCTTCATCTGGTACCATGACTGACCAACCACAGTAAACTAAACACCGTCAACCTAATTCATAACTTAGCAAAACAGATACTCAAGTTTCTACGAAACGGGAATAAATGAGTATTATATATACAGTATATATATATGTATATTAATCATCGTATTTATATATATATATATATATATATATATATATATATATATATATACTGTCTATATGTATATATATATATATATATATATATATACTGTATATATGTATATATATATTTCTATATGTATATATATATATATATATATATATATATATATATATGGATATATATATAAATATGTGTGCATATATATATATATATATATATATATATATATATATATATATATATACATATATAGACATATTTATATATATAAATACATATATATATATATATATATATATATAAATATATATATATATATAAATATATATATATATATATATATATGTATATATATATATATATATAAATATATATATATATCAGCCATTATTAATTCACTGCAGAAAAAAGGCCTCAGAATCTCCTTCCACTTGCGTTTGTTTGTAGTCTTTCTTTGCCAGTCCACACCCGCAAACTTTCTTAGTTCGTTAATCCATTATCTTCTCTGTATTTCCCTGCTCCTTTTGCAATCTCTAGGGACCCATTCTGTTATTCTTAATGTCCATCTATTATATGTGTTGCTCTATTTTTGTCTCTTAGTGTTATTCCCTCATTATTCTTTCCATAGTACTCTTGATTTGAAACTAGTTTATGTTCTCAGGCTTTAGTAAGGCTCCAGATTTCTGAGGCATATGTTAAACCAGGTGTGACCATCTGATAAAATACTTTTCTGTTAGAGAAAGGGGCATTTTAATTTACATAATCTCATTTTATTACATGTATATATATATATATATATATATATATATATATATATATATATATATATATGTCTGTATATATATATTTTTAAGTAATTTTCTAAAAGAGTTAACGTTAAAACCATGAAATGAGGAAGTCGGGTTGGGAAATAGTCTAGTTAAAATAATGTCTATTGTTTCTGATAGTGGAATATTAGTAAATAAAGAGGTAACATCATAACTGACCATAAAACTATTGGGATCTTGCTGGAGAATATGAGGTACAAACTGAGATGAGTTTTGCAAGGTGTAAGCATTGGAAGTGAGATCACTGAGTAAAGGGACTAAAAATTTAGCTATACCAAAATTAGCGGAGTTGTAAGCAGCTAGAATGGGACGTAATGGTATGTCAGCTTTGTGAACCTTGGGTAAACCATATAAAACGATGAAGGATGAACCAGTGCTGTACAAGGAACGGTATGTTTCTTCTGATAAAAAGGATTCATCTTTGAGTTGTTTAAGGTTACGGTTGCTTACAACTGTGTTATTGTTTACTACATCGGATGGAAGTCTGTTCCATGTATTTGCTATTTTGTATGTAAAGAAATTACCATATTGAGTGGTGTTGTATCTTTTCAACTCCAGTTTGTATCCATTACCTCTGGAATTATTTGTGCTAAGTGTGAAAAGGTTGTTTTAAACTAAATTTGTTATTCCTTTAAGAATGTTGAATGCTTCTATTAACTCTTCCCTTAGTCGTCAAGTTTGAAGGTCAAATAAGTTCAAATGTTCCATTCTCCTTCTATATCCAAATTGTCTTAGTGCTAAAACTACTTTGGTGGCTCTAGCTTGTACTGCTTCCAGTCTATCTATATCCTTCTGAATACATGGAGCCCAAAATTGGACTCGATGATCTAGATGGGTCTTACTAGTGATGTGTACAGCTGCAGTACAACTTCTTTGTTTCTGTATTCTGATTGTCTCCTAATGTAAACTATTTGTTTTTGTGCTTTCTTTTCAACTTTTATGCTCTGTTTGGTGGACCAATCCTTTCTAGTAATAATGCCGAGATCTTTCTCCTGGTACACACTCAATTTCATTACCCAGCAGTGAATAATCTGTTTGTGTGTTATTATGAGCTACGTCCATAACTTTGCATTTCCCACAGTAGACAGGCATTTTCCATTTTCTGGACCATTCTCCCAACTGGATTAGATCCTCTCTTAAGGCTTCTACGTCCTCTGAGTTCGCAGCGTTTATGCCTAGTTTAATATCGTCGGCAAATTTAGTTATTCTTTTAGTTAATTTTACATCTACTGTATGTCTCTACTAGTTAATCTACATCTGTATCTCTACTAGTTAATACTGCATATATATCTCTACTAGTTATATTTATCTATGTCACTACTAATTAATCCTACATCTATGTTGTTAATGTAAATCAGAAATAGTAATGGGCCATCGACGGATCCTTGAGGTACTCCGCTTGTAACAGCTGCCCACTCTGAGACTTCTTGATTACAACTCTGTTTTCTGTTTGTCAGCTAATCTTCGATCCATTCAGCTGCATCGTCAATGATGTCTAGTGTTCTAATTCTCACCATTATTTTTTTTATGAGGGACATTTTCAATAGCCTTTTAAAAGTCTAGGTATATGATGTCTGATATATATATATATATATATATATATATATATATATATATATATATATATATATATATATATATGTGTGTGTGTGTGTGTATAGACACACACACACACACATATATATATATATATATATACAGAGAGAGAGAGAGAGAGAGAGAGAGAGAGAGAGAGAGAGAGAGAGAGAGAGAGAGAGAGAGTTTCAAGCTTCATGAATGAGTATCCTATGTGAATTGCAATAACTTTTTATCCCCTGTATTAAGATCTACATGAATATTTCTATCGTGATAACGTCTTCCAGCGACTCGGCACCCATTCCGCGTTCCCGCGTTTGTTGATAAGAGGACAGAAAATCAATAAGTCCTTCGGGAAACGGAAAGTAACTGAAACTGTAGGCAGTCCGAGACTCCGAGTAGACTCTTGGGGGCAGAGGCGATCATTAAATCTCAACGTTTTCCACACAAGCCTCCCGAGGCTAATTCTCTTGGTCAGATATGTTATTGGAACAGATTGCCTCCTCTCTCTCTCTCTCTCTCTCTCTCTCTCTCTCTCTCTCTCTCTCTCTCAACTATGAATTTCCAGTGAGAAAAATATTCTTGGTTGCTATTCAATTTTCTTTTCACACATACTATTTAATGAACAGTATACAAAGATGTTCAGTCAACCAAAACATCCAATAGAAATTTTATTATCAAAATTTATGCAAAATAAGAAAATTTTGGGGTCAGTATACTGTAAATACCAAACATTCTTTACATATATATCGCATACATGTGCACTTAAATTGAAAACTACTCATTGTAGAAAACATTTTTGTAAAAATAAAAACTTACCCCTAGGATTCATCAGAGAAAATAAGGAATCCTTCCTTTTGTTTCTGTCACTCTGTCTGTATGTTTCTTTTACTCTCAGTGTGAGGCACACAAACACACAAACACACACATTAGCAATTTCTACCCCCACCGTCTAGATATTTTATTGCCCAAGCATCCTACTTTTATGCCTCGTAATATGCATTTGTAATAGCAGACTGTCGTCCAGACCAAGCCTTAAAAAGAACGGTGTAATTCCTACTGAAGACACCCACTGCATTCAGAAGTATATGTACGTACAGTATAATACAAGGCGTAAGGACCTAGGGATATACATAAAAACTCTTTCAACTCGGACGTTTTCCTAACCATCCCCCTTCCACCCACACAACTCCCTTCAGGCGAAACCATCTTCGCTAACACCGCCAAAGCATCTTGAAATGCCAATAACTTCATTAACGAGCTTCTGATAAAGCATGTTTCTCTCTTTGGCCATCAAAGCTGAAGAGGGAACAGTAATTTGGTCTGTTAGAAAATCCTCAATTTCCCTTACATATTCTCAATACGACGAGGAAGATGATGATGATGAATTATATGATATGATTAACATCGGTATCAAATGTTTCGAAATGGCAAAAATATAAAGTTTTATGTATCTTGAAATGTACATTATAGTGTAATATCCTCATCTTCTTAATGAAAAGAGCGTTATGAAAAGACGCCATGGAATGATCTCTTTCAAGGAAGGTTCTAAGATCATATAAACAGATGAAATCATTACAAAGGAAAAACATGAAACATTGGATATAATATAGAATGCTTTATCTGAAAGCAATAATATAAAGTCAGATATGGATGATGATTAACTTTATAATCACAAACATGTGGAATCTGTCATCTATTGAAAGACAAATTGGTTTAATACTATCAAAAGTGGGAGATTTATGCAGCCCAGTTAGTTAACTCGAGTATTACAGAGCGGGTCTGAATAGATTCGGGAAAGAGTAATTAAATCTAATTGATAAAAATGAATTAGATAAAAAATATTAGGAATATAAATAAAAATTGTATTAATTAAACCCGTACGTCTTAAAAATGCGTTAATCTTAAAAACAGAGAAACACTAAGAATCCGATAATATGTCACAACTGTTTTTTTTACCAAAACATATATTTCTTAAATTTCTAAACACTCCACATTTGCATAGAACATTTTTATGGTTAAAATCATGTAACATTCACTGCACTTGGGAAATATTGGTTAATCTTGTATGACCAATGCACAATCTTGCTAATATGACCTCGGGTAGGTAGTAGGCTGACCAGGGCACCAGCCACTCGCTGAAATACTACCGCTAGAAAGTTATTGGATCCTTTGATTGGCCAGACAGTACTACATTGGATCCCTCTCTCCGCTTACGGCTCATTTTGTCTTTGACGACACATGCACCTATTCTCCTCTGTCCTCATACACCTGGCAACACTAAGAAATTACCAAGCAATTCTTCTTCGCTCAAGGAGTGGACTAATGCAATGTAATTGTTCAGTGGCTATTTTCCTATTGGTAAGGGTAAAAGAGACTCTTTAGCTATAATAAACAGCTCTTTTGAGGACACTCCAAAATCAAACCATTGTTCTCTAGTCTTGGATAGTGCCTTAGCCTCTGTACTATGGCCTTGCAATGTCTTGGATTAGAGTTCTCTTGCTTGGGGGTAGAATTGGACATTCTGTTTTCTCTTATTATTATTTTTATAGTTTATATGTGAAGGATCTAATTTAATATTGTTTTTTTTTCTTGAAATATTCATTTTAGATTGTTTATTCTTCTCTTGTAGCTTATTCATTTTTTGTGTTTCCTTTTCCTTACTGGGCTATTTTTCCCTGTTGGATACATTGGCCTTATGGCACCTTGCTTTTCCAACCAGGGATAAAGCCTAGCTTGTAATAATAATAATAGTAATAATAATAATAATAATAATAATAATAATAATAGTAATTGGGAAACAGTTGGTTTGATTTGTTTCAATTTACTATTTGCTATAAAATTTTTCATTGTTTACTAACTCTTAACAGAGAGTTTAATGTCAATTTGTGTTAAGTTTCCTGATTTAGCACCAGCATCTGCTTTTTCATTACCCACAGCTCCAACATATGTAGAAATCCAGAATATTTCCATATTTGCCATGAATGACTAAAATTTGTTAGGGAGCTTTTTAATTTGTAATATCAGTTGGTTCTTATGTGTGTAACCTTTGAGAGCTGCTACGGCATTTCTCGAATCGGAAAAGATGACAAATTTAAGTTAGCTTTACTCCATTTGATATATTAATGTTAAATGCTAATAAGATAGCTGCTAGTTCAGTTGTAAATATTGATGCTTCAGTAAACAATGAAAAGTGACTTGCTTCATCTGAGGAGACTGCAGCATAGCCAACGTCCATTAAGGATTTTGAGCCATCTGTATATATTCCATAATAGCGACATTTCATGTAAATATATTCTAAGGAATGCTGTTTATGGTGCCCCGGAGTATAACTATACTTCTTTTATAAATAAAAAGATGGAAGCACATTCTCGTTTTCTTGAAGGTCCAAGGTGGACGAAAAAAGAGATGGTAGATTAAGGGTCATCCTGAATGTTAGGCTTTTGTTTTGCAAGTTCAGAAAGACAATCATGAAAATTAACTCTCAAAAATGGTCTAATTTATTCTTTTAGGTCTATGACTTCAATAGTTTTATAAGTAATGGTGACCAAACTTGAGGTATACAAAATTCTAAAGATTAAATATGAATTTGCAAACATATAATTTTATTTCAAATTTAAATAGAATATACAATTCGTACAAATTTATCACTTAGTGCATATAAGGTGGTATGAAGCAGTAGTTTCACTTAACAGATTACATAATCACATGATTTACTTCTTAAGCCATAATCACCCTTGTTGAATTGTGAGGAATAAAAAGTGTAATTTTCCATTCAAATTCAAGAGACGCTTATGTACTGTTACTGTTGGTTTCTATCAAATGATAAAAATAACAAGTTACGTTAGAGTTTAGACTTAGTAGTTGGACCTAGTAACTATGCAGCAATTTTACAGTGACTACAGTATACAGAGTTTTTAACACTTCAGTTCGTTAAAGCAATTCGACCATAAAATTGCACTAGGGTTAGGCAGTTATTATCACTTCAATTCCTTAAGAACAGTTAAGCACAATCAAGTTATTATCATTGAGATCGGAAATCTCAAAGAGAACGAAAGTATCAGAGCTTTAAGGAAAACATTTATCTGCTTTCTGGAGACTGTTGTGTGGCTGATTTCCAGGTGGATGTCCCCCCGTTAAAGTTCGTGGCATTAATGTTTTCCTTTAAGCTCTGATACTTTTGTTCTCTTCGAGATTTCCGATCTCTACGTTAACCAGAACTAACCTTTTTATACACCCCAGCCGGTACGCCTTTGTCTTCCTTCACCACAGAGCCACCTAGCGGATTAGTTTTGCCGGTACCCCATTGCTTTTATGTCAGGCGCGACCCAGACCATGTTGGATGAAACTTAATTAAAACTAGAAATAATATAACTTCATGTAAGTACAAATGGGACTACATTAGTCTTGGAAGTTAATTATGATTTCCTGTAGTTGGTTTTACAACATATACAGTACATAGCAGGCTATGATAAGAAAAGTGGACTTTATATGTGTACATACACATAACAAAGGAAGCAGTGAAGCGGATGGTGCTAAGTTGCAATTTGTAGTGTTCTAGACTGCAGAGTCATGGCTGTTAAGTTAATTTTGAGGCTGTAAGTATGAAAGACTTCGAATTTCGTTATGGGGTATACATGTCCAAGGGGGAAAGGATGAATAATATTTTTGTTTAGGTATTTCTTGCTGGCTGTCAGACTTTTGTTTTACAATTTTCGATATTATTATTATTATTATTATTATTATTATTATTATTATTATTATTATTATTATTATTAGCCAAGCTACAACCCTAGTTGGAAAAGCAAGATGCCATAAGCCCAAGGGCTCCAACAGGGAGAAATAGCACAGTGAGGCAAGGAAATAAGGAAATAAATAAACGATATAAGGAATAATGAACAATAAAACTAAGATATTTTAAAAACGGCAACAAAATCAAAGCAGATATTTCATAAATAAACTAAAAATTACTTATGTCAGCCTGTTCTATATGAAAACATTTGCTGCAAGTTGAACTTTCGAAGTTCTACCGATTCAACCACCTTGATTAGGAAGATCATTCCATAACTTGGTCACAGCTGGAATAAAACTTCTAGAATACTGGGTAGTATTAAACCTCGTGGTGGAGAAGGCCTGACTATTAGAATTGCCAGCATGTCTAGTATTACGAACAAATGGAATAGTCCGGGAAGACCTAAATGTAAAGGATGATCAGAATTATGAAAAATCTTTTGCAACATGCATAACGAACTAATTTATTGCAAACGTTTCGACATATCAAATGTTATCATCAGTGTTACCTAAAGTAAAGATAAAAAGGAAACAATACAATTTCTCAATTTTCAGAAAACAGACTTTTTCAGGCTTAGGAATTAGTTTTTCAGTTTTTGTAGCACTAAATTTAAAATTGATGCTGTTAAAACTCGTTTGCAAAGAGCCTACCACATCTCTTCCACTTCCCATTTTTTTTATACGGAGATGAGTTTTTTAAGTCTTTGGTAATGGTTTTAGTGAAAACATTTTCTATAAGCAAGTCAAAATGTTTTTAAACAATATTTATCAACCTCAGCAGTTCTGCCCCTCTACTCCTAAACAGAAATTGTATTTTTCTTTGACTTTCCTGGGGATCGATATTTCTTTTAGAATTAACAAAGACCTTGTTAAACAGTTCTTTAAGACATATCCACAAATTGATTTTAGCTTTATTTTTTGTAAACAATTTTAAAATTATATCTTTTTTTTCGTTTCAAAGACCGCCTGCCGAATGGCATTTTATCATCGGTCATTTACAAATTTACATGCCCAAACTGCCAAGTTTGCTATTTTGGGAGCACTTATCATGCCTTCAAAGTCAGGACCGATAATCATATTGGAAAGTCGAGCAGAATAGGTCTCCCTCTCAGTTGTTATGGAACACTTGGAAATATATAAGTTTGTGTTACGTTGTGAACATTTTAAGATAGTCGATTCTTGTTCTTCAGTAAGTGACTTGAGAATTTTAGAATCTCTTCACATGAAATATTTTAGGTCTGAGGTCAATGGTAATAACTTTGCTGTCTCTCTTTTCGTAACAGACTGAATTTTTATTCAATTTGTATGTAATTTTTAATAATTCTTTACTTATTTCAACGTCAGTGCGATGGACAGGAAGGGACGAATCCTAATGTAATTTTTAATTTGAAATTATATTGTTTCTTCTATCTTTATTTTAGGTAGCACTGATGATGACATTTGAAATGTCGAAACATTTGCAATAAATATGGATGCCGGGACATTTGTGTTTCTATTTCTCCTGTTTTAGTACAGTTCATGTGTGCATAATCATAAGGGATTGACTTAAAATGTTTTTAAAGATCCGATTTATGAGCAAAACACATAATTCCAAATTATTATTTGAATGATTGCCTCGAAAAATAGGCTGTATTGAATGAAATGATAGATCTTATCAGGCGACGTCATTTCATTTCATGGTTAATTGATGAAATACTCTTTACAGCTCTTATGTGCTTGGTTTGCCTCATTTCTGCTCGTGAAACTATTTTGCAATGAAATAAACGATAAAAGTTATAAAATACGCATACATACATAATATAACAGAATACTTAGCTTTGCCCAGACCGATATGTTTCTATTGTGTATGTAGCAATCCGTGTTTAATGCACTGACCTAGAGATACATTCTTATTATTACTTAATACAAAATAAGAGTACTGTAATCACCTCAAATGTTATGGACCATATCTTCGGAGAAACAATCGTTTGTCAGAGTTCTGAGTGAACGTGATAGTTTTAAGAATAGTTAAAGAAATGGACTAAATGATCGGTCAAAAGAGGGTTTATTGAATCTTTCTCATGATCATTTGGCCCTAAAGGAGGCGGTGGCGAATGCTAGGAGAAAGAAAGGTTAAAGATGAGCCAGGTGATATAAGGGAAGTGATAGAAGGAATTGTGAAGGACAGTTGAATACTTAGTAATTAGATCCGACGTAGGATGCCTGAACCAACTTAGATTGTATATATACTTAACATGTAACTGTTAGATGCCATCACTCGGTTGGTTTTAGTCTAATATGTCATTTCTTCTGGAACTTTATATTTTTACCTTCGTCTTCACTCACGTTTTTTTACCATTCTCTCACGACCTCCATTTAAAAGTGACTGGTATTTTTGCGTTGTAGATTGCAGTTTTGTTTTCTTGTAGTCTATGTAATTTTATTATCAAATTATACTGTATATGTTTGTCCATTATATACAAAGTTACGAAGTCTTCTGCCAGGATCGTGCATATACAAGGGATTCATTGGCAGCACAAGTTTAGAAACATAATTAAATTGCAAATTTGGTGTGGAAGGTGTGGACATCGTGAATGTAAGGTACCGGCCTCAATACCCTGTTGAAATTCTGTTTGTATAGGTCATTTTGCGACTGGCAAGATACTGTCTTTTGGGAGGAGTAGATTGAATCGCACACTTTCACAAACTTTCTCAAATGTACATCGACATTAGCATTTATTGATCATAAAGCTTTCCCAGCCGATGGAAATATGTGTGTTTAGATATTTAGATTAATTGGTGATCTTTTTCATATATGAGCGATTTCAAATGAAACCATCACTTCTGAGATGAAAAATTGTATTGTTAAAATCGTATATATATATATATATATATATATATATATATATATATATATATAATATATATATATATATATATAGATATATATATATATATATATATATATATATATATATACATATATATATATAAATTTGTATATATATATATATATATATATATATATATATATATATATATATATATATATAGAAATTGTAATTGTTGATCATCAACTGAAATTCCTTTATTAGTTTTAAAGGTTCATATTTTTATCGAAAGCGTTCGTTGCAAAGGCTGCGGATGGCACACGTATGATGCTTCTCTGACGTCCTGTGATTTTATAAATTTTAAAGATTTATGAAGCGAGGTCTCGAGAGACATGCATTAGAGAACTAGAACGAGCACTAAGTAGAGCGCATATCTTCGCCTATATCATCTTGTATATCGCAAGGTCGACAATTGAATTATGCACATTTTGGTACTAGTTTCATGCAAATCAGATAAGAATTGGCCACGATAGGACAAACAATATTTTTACCCTTCCGAGATCTTGGCCTTGACTTTTAAATCGATTACTCCCAAAATCTAATCAAATGGTCCTTGAATTATGGCCAATCATCCTACCAGTTTCATGAGATTCGTTCAAAATATTTTTTAGTTATACGAATCACAAACACACAGACAGACATGCAAACAAATACACCTCTGTCAAAAAACAAACTTCGTGATAAAGTTGAGGAAGGTGATTAATTATATTAAACTTCTATTTTTCGGTTTGCGCAAAGAATCTATATTTTAGAAAAGTGAACGAACTCGTTTATGTTTTCACAAAAATCTTGTATGGTTGAATTTAGCTGGTGATAAGTGTCAGTAGAAACTTAGAAATTGAGGCAGGTGAATCCCTCATACATTATTCAATGCTTAGGGAAGTTGCCTGGCCGCAATAATTTGTTCTGTGTATCTTATTTTATTTCTTTTGCTCTCGCTTGTTGTGCATATTTCTATTTTTCAGCTCTCAATCAAGGGCATGACAGATTTCACATTCGTTTGGTCGACACGTGATTTTCTGCCTTCCAGTCTCGGTGCGAATAATAAAAATTCAGAATTTTCCTTCAAAGTAAAATTTTATATACTTTTTCCTCCTGGCCGAATAACTGGAGAATGTTCAAATCCTCATGTTCAATGATTGAGGAAATAAATCATTAACGATTATTTTTCTTCCTGTTCTTGCTTTTTCTTTTTTAATATTGAAGCATTCGATGTCTTTTTCAGTCTTCAAGAAGCTAATTTAAAAAAAAATATTGTCATTTCGTTTTTATTTCCATAACTGGGGACTTAATCTTTCTTTTAAGTTTATAAATTTTTCCTCCTCTTTTTAATGGTTATATATACCTGTTAAGCTTTGTTATTGATTGTTGCCATTTAGAACCAAGATCTTTGCCCTTATTTTATGTTTCAAGACGAAAGAGTGACGTTACTAACTGTTTCTTAGTCTGGATTTTAAAATGATGCCAGAAAACTTGTCTCTTCGAAAGCTTGTATTGCAGTAGGCTTGTTAATACCCACAGGAGGTATCAAAACCGGTTCTTGGGCTATCGCAAAAGGTATCTTGAAAAAATATTAAAATAAGGGGTTGTCTTCGATTCAAATCGTGGCGTTGACTCAAAATTTTTCATATCTGGGTTTCCCATCGCTATAAACCCTCTCTCTGGGATCTCCGTGCTGATGCAGATAAAAAAAAGGCAGTTAGTCAAGATGGCCATCTTGGAAAGTTTTAGAATATTATAAATCGCAAATCACCATAAAAACTCACATTGCGCCTAATTTTAATCGACCATTAATTTTAGGATTCCTAGCATTCTCAATTTAGCCGCACCGGGGCAGTGAGGAAAGGTGAGTGAAAGATTAGTGAAGACAGTTAGTCCCACCAATTTAAAACCAAGGTTTAGGGTGGGTCAAGCCTTCATATGATGTTGCCATGTTTCAGCCTACGTAACGCCAAATTTATATGTTGCGTCGTCAGGCACGAAATGCGTGTGAACGTCTGTATGAGCACCACATATTATAAGTGAGATATTACTCACAGCATTGGTCATCGACACATAGATTATGATCGACTATAATTTTATCTCTCTCTCTCTCTCTCTCTCTCTCTCTCTCTCTCTCTCTCTCTCTCTCTCTCTCTCTCTCTCTCTCTAGAATAAAAGAAACCAAAGCTTATCATGTGTATACTGTAAGTGGTTTTACGTTACTGAACTCTACTGTTTATATTTTTAAACAGATATCACAAAACTTAAGAATATCGTTTCTTGGTTTGTACCATGAAGCTGGTGGTTCATCGAGACAAATGACTCAATTATTCCTTATAATTGCCGTCCCCCGGAATTGTCAAGGGAAGTCGATCAAGAGAATGCAAATTGTAGTTTCAATTTTATTTTTTCACGAGATTGTTTGTTATAGATATATAAAACTATTTTATTTTACTTATTAACATATATTTTCATTTAGCAATTGTCGTTCAAGTTTTGTATTTCCAGGTCGATTTTTTCAGACCTGCCATCTCTATTCTAATGAAGTAATATACATTTATTTTCTTAGACTAGCACAAACACACTCATTTATATATTTATATCATGATCATCTCCTCCTACGCCTATTAACGCAATGGAGCTGCGTTAGATTTTGCCAGTCGTCTCTGTCTTGAGCTTTTAATTCAACATTTCGCCATTCATCATCTCCGAATCCACATAGTCCTCAGCCATGTAGGCCTGAGTCTTCCAACTCTTCTGGTATCTTGTGTAGCCCAGTTAGATGTTTGGTGAACTAATCTCTCTTGGGGAGTGCGAAGAGCATGCCCAAACCATCTCCATCTACCTCTCATTCACATTTGGCACTCCAGTAATCTTTCTTATAGTTTCATTTCTAATGTTATCCTGCCATTTAATTCCCAATATTCCTCTCGGGGGTTTGCTCTCAAATCTACTAAATCTTTTGGCGATTGTTTCATTGTCATACCATGACTCATGTCCATACAGAACACCGATCTTACTAAACTGATATATAACCTGATTTTCATTGGAAATTTCAGGCGATTTGATTTCCCAATTTTGCTTAACCTAGCCATTGTGTGTAAAAGACGTCCCTGAGGGACGCAAGGAAATACCCGTGTCACCCATGCCCTCGTTACAGAACGGCGAAGTACATGGGTTGTGGAAGACGTCCATGAGGGACGGACAGACAACATTCTTGGGGGACAAGGAAAGACCATGGCACCCATGGCCTCGTTACAGGATGGTGAAGGACAGGGTGTGTAGAAGACGTCCACGAGGGACAGACAGACAACATCCTTGGGTGACAAGGAAAGACCATGGCACCCGTGGCCTCGTTAGAGGACGGAGAAAGACATGGTATATGGAAGACGCTCATGAGGGATGGACAAGCAACATCCTTGGGGAACAAGGAAAGACCATGGCCTCAGTGGCTTCGTCACAGGACGGCAAAGGACATGGTGTGTGGAAGATGTCCATGAGGAACGGACAAGCCACATTCTTGGGGGACAAGGAAAGACCATGGCACCCATGGCCTCGTTACAGACCGAGAAGGACATGATGTGTGGAAGACGTCCATGAGGAATGGACAAGCAACATCCATTGGGGGACAAGGAAATACCATGGCACCCATGGCCTCATTACAGGAATGGAGAAGGACATGGTTAATGGAAGATGCCCATGAGGGATGGACAAGCAACATCCTTGGGGAACAAGGAAGACCATGGCCTCCACGGCGTCGTTACAGGACAGCGAAGGACATTGTGTGTGGAGGACGTCCATGAGGGGCGGACAAACAACATCCTTGGGGGACAAGAAAAGACCATGGCACCCATGACCTCTTTACAGGATGGGGAAGTACATGGTATGTGGAAGTCGTCCATGAGGGATAGAGAAAACAACATCCTTGGGGAACAAGGGAAGACCCATGCCACCTTTGGCCTTGTAACAGGACAACGAAGGACATAGTGTGTGAGAGACGTTCTTGAGGGATGAACAAACAACACCTTTCAGGGAAATGAAAAGAAATATGTGAAGTACTTGTGATCTCATCAATGGATGATAATAGACATGACGAGCCAACAATGTTCTTGATGGACAAGCGAGTAATATCCTCCAGAGAAAGGGAAATATGGCATGCCCTACATCAAAACAAGAGAAGAAGAAGGTACAAAGTCGAGTTTGATACAAGCTCTTCAGAATAGGAGAGAGACCACCTTTCAAGATGCAGAAGTGCTGCATGTCAACACAGAAAGTGGACAAAATACAATAGTAAATACTACACCAACTCCAAAGACTCGAGTGAAGAACGTTGCTTGAGACACAAAGAGAAAGAGAAGTGAGCAATCAGCAAGCAATCGATGGAGAAGGATGGAAATGGAAAGTGAACCAAATCCTAATCCCGTAAAGTCCTTTCGATCAGCAAAGGATAAAGACTCGAGGAAGTGGCAAGATGCTCGTAAACGGGAAGAACTATTGATGGTGATAGCAACTCCAGTAACAATTTATATTTAGAATAGAAATTCTTTTTAATCCCAGGAAATTGACTTCCAAACAGACACTAAAATGACACAGAGAGAAACGAGGCAAATCAGGAGACCAAACAACACCAAAACTCCAAGGTCAGAAAAGAACCAAGATTACGTGGCCAAACTACTTATAGAGTCGGTGAGCTTGACCCAATCAAAGTTGCCCAAGTTTACAAAACTAGTGGAGAGGAATACTAGGTATTTTTCAGTATGTTTAATCAAATCTACAAAAGAAACACTGTGACGGATGCACACAAATTCAATGCGTTGCACAATGCATGTAGCCCAGAACTACAACCAAATTAGTAGCAGATCAGATGTCACCAGAGAGGGATCATAGAGTGGCATTGGTCACAATTCTAGTTGTTGTATCACATCCAAACGAATCAATTGGAACCAGTATGTAGACTTGCGCTTTATTGGATACAGCCAGCACGGGGTCTTCCTGTACAAGAAAAATTGTCGAAACCATAGGTCTTCGTGGATATCAAGCCGAGACCAGAATCACCACTTCTAAGTTGGCCCCATTTAAGGACACTAGCAATAAAATAAAACCACACAGCCCAGTCAACTGTCGAAGTACTAATCGGACAAGATGCCCCTTCTTTGATAATGCCTTTGGAGATTAGAAGAGGTTGGGACAGAGAATGGTATGCCATCTGAACCAGGATAGGGCGGACGATAAACGATCCGATGAACAAATACAGCAGTTAAGTAACAAGTTTGGGAACATTTGTTGATGAAAGAATTTTCCTCAACATAAAGGATGAACCTCTCGAGAAGCGAGTCCAACAGTTTTGGTACATAGACACTCAAGAGGATATAGACAAAATGAGGAAGATTACAAGGTTATGCAAATACTGTATGGGATGCACAAGAAAGGCTTGTTGAGACCCACTACCTGCTTCCGATACCTTTAGGGAGGAAGTGCCTGAATTGCCAGACAACCAGATCATGGCATACTGGCGTCTCATGTCACCTGAGTCACGTCTACGGAGTAATGAAGAAATGTGACTATGATATGCAAAGGGAATGGATGATTTGGTAAAGAAAGGATACACAGAACCGGCAGATCATCAAGTAGCTCCGGTAAAGGAAGGTATCTTCCACATCATTCAATATTTAATATGAATAAGCCTGATAAAACCTGAATGGTTTTCGACTGCACTGCCCCATTCAAGGGAGTATCATTTAAAAGCTAAGTCATGCAAAGGCCGAATATGATGTATGATTTACTGGGGATCCTCATCAGATTTAGAGAAGGAAAGGTGTCAGTAGCAGCTGATATAGAGGCCATGCAATATCAAGTATTTGTAACTTCAATGGACCGAGATATGCTCCGATTCCTTTGGTGGCTACAAGGAGATCTTTACAAAAACCCCAGGCACTATCGTATGACGGTTCATCTATTTGGAGAAGTGTGGAGCCCAGCGTACGCCACCTTTCCATTGAAAGGGACACACGAAAGCAACTGGAATGATGCGGTAAAAGAAGCAGATTCTAACTTCAACGTTGATAACCTGCTTCTCTCCACTCCTGCTTCTCTCCACTAAATTTGAGGACGTTGCCATTAAACTAGCTCATGAATTGCAAATAAAAAAGGAAAGGGTTGGATTTTATCTAAATAAATGGATGAAAAACTCCAGGGATGTGATCTACTCCACCCCTCCCCCTCTGCAGAGAGAAATGTAAAAGTGAAAAATATTGACCTATTAAGGAAAGCCCACCCATAGACAGGCCACTAGAAATACTATGGGACCTTGACAGTGACGAGTTAAAAGTCTGTACGTCTACCCCCTCCAACAGTTGCACCCAAAGAGGGATCCTGTTCATAATGAGTTCTGTCTACGACTCTTTGGGTGCATTAGCACCCTTCACAGTAAGAACAAAGCTAATCTTTCAAGATGAAGTCCACCGAAAAGTTGGCTTGGTACAGAATCTCACCCCAGAAAATAAGTTAAGGTGGGATACTTGGATCTTGGAGGTAGAAACCTTAGAAGGACTAGCCATTCCTCGCCAATATGCGCCAGAAGGTCTCAGTGAGAAGGACGAGATAGAATTACATAATTTCTTTGATGCCTGTCAAGCTTCATATGCCTCAGTATCTTACATACGTATGAAACACGAAAATGGACAAATATAGTAGCATGGTTTTAGCACGCACAAGATTAGTGCCTATCAAGTATGTCTAGAATCGTGTGCAGCAGTTTTGGCTGCTGAGGGAGCTAAAACAACCTGTCCAACACTCAAGGTTTTGGTCAGATAGTACAAGAGTTCTGCAGTACATTAAGAGCACCGAACGTCGATTCCAAACTTTCATTACTAATCAATTAGGGCCAATTCATAGTGCTCCAAACTAGAAAAATGGCGGCATGTTAGTTTAGAAACAATCCAGCAGATGATGCCAAGAAGGGACTGACAGTTCCAAAGTTGCTTGACAACGGAAAATAAAGACATAGAGTCAATTTTCTGAAGCAACCTTCGACCTGTTGGCCAGCTCAGCCGGTCATTCTGGAGGCACCATTTGACTACCCTAAAATCAAGAAGGAAACCTCTACTATGACAAGACACATACACAACCCACCAACAAAGATAACAAACTATTCTATCTTGGTATGCCCTTCAACGTGCTGCAGCTGGGATCCTCAGATTCTATTACATTCTCTGATCTGAAAAGGCACGCCCCACCAACCTGTAACTCAGTGTTAGAGATTCAAGTTGCCAGGGAACGTATTATAAGGGCCATCAAGCAAAGCAATGCAGCTTTGGAGATGACATAGCTGTGCTGCAGTTTGGGAAGATAACAAGCAGAAGCTCCATCTACAGGCTAGAACCCTATCTTGATGAGTGGGGGATCATGCAGGTAGGAGGTCATATTTCGCACAAATATGACCTCAGTGGCATGTTAGGTCCAATCCTCTTGCCAAAAGTCACCACATCACTACCTCGGTAGCTGTAGGTGAACATGTCTTTCTAGCTGGTCACTCAGGCTACAAGCATACAATGGCTTCATTGCGGCATCATTATTGGATCATAGCAGGGTGCTCAACAATCGACAAACCACTGACACAACATGGCATCGAGTGTAAATTTTAACCTCCAAAGGCATCAAACATGGGAGATGTTTGGGAGCGGTATATCTGCTCGGTATGTAAAGTCCTTCGGTCCATTAATGGGACACAAATGATCGCTGACCGCCGACTTCAAACATTGCTTTGTGAGGTTTAGACAACATTGAACAGTCATCCACTCACTGCACTCCAGAACTCCCCCTTGGACCTTGAGTCATTAACACCAAATCAAATCCTGAAGTCTCAGGAATGGAGCAGCCCTTCCATGTACCAGTTAATGCTTGCCAAAGGTCTACGTCGCCGTTAGAAACATGCATAACTTCTTGCCGATAAGTTTTGGCACAGGTGGAAAGCAGAGTGCTTGCAAACACTTTGACTGCACCAACGCAACAACAAATCTACACAGAATTTCAAGCTTGATGACCTATTACTCATTCTGGATTCCAATCTCTCACAAAATCGTTGGAAGTTGGGCCAAGTTTCAAAGGCCATACCAGGTTGTGATGGGCATGTATGGAAGGTACATGTATGCACATCCACTGGAACACTTAATCAAACCAATTGCAAAACTGTGCTTGTTGGAAGTTGACTTGACATACTAAGAGTAACTAGAACCAGTAGTAAGAAATTGGGCATTGTATGCCCAACGTGGGGGAATGTATTCACCATAAAAGTGAATGTAGAATAAGTAAATGTGTGTAATAAATAATATAGCTTTACTGAAGAAAGGGAATGAGACTAAACAGAATTGGGAGCAAGTAGAGAAACGTGTTTCTTATCCCGAGCATATTGAAATTTAACGTGAACATAGGGTAAGTGCCACCATAGCAAATAATAAAGCCATTGATCTGTGAGCATAAACACTTGCAAAGCAGTGCCCGTGCATCCCCATCATGAAAGTAAAATTAGTTCTTCCCAAGATACACAGAGAATACACCTACCATAGAGCATTCTCCAAACTACCACAATACCACATCGTGTATGTATAATGTGCACAATTATGTATTATGTCTATGTAATATCAACTGTAATCTAGAGGAGTCAATGAACACTAATAAATCATTGTGTAATTAATTGCCTCGCACATGTACTTACTTTACTTTTTTAACTTAAGTGCTGTTTTTCTGGTCCGCTACAGGACCTCCAGAATCATTTTATCATGTTCGTTCGGAAGTATTCAACGTTTCACAATGCATATTGCTCATTTATTGTCAAATCCACACTATCGAAGCACTTTGAGAACAAGAAAATCTTCAGCTTCCTCTTGAAAACATTAATATCTCCTGTGTGATCTTATTGTATAGTCTCAGGGCTGCATATTTAAAGGCTCTAGAGCCTACAGTAGACATATATCTAGGATTGAATGATTTGAAACCATATGTAACTATTTTCATGTCAATACGATTTGTTGGCTGCACAATATGTAGCAATTCTCTTCGATATTTTTGACGTCTGGTTCTGATAACTTGATGGGTTATTGTACATATCTTAAACTCAATTCTCACTTTAATATACAGCTAGTGTAAATTGATAAGTATGGGAGGGATCCTCTCTTGGGGGTGAGACACCTTTTATCAGTCTTGCTCCTCTGTTTATTATGTTTTGTAATTTCTAGGTTGGACTTTTATCAAATTATAGTACAAGGAGTTACAGTAGTCAATCCTGGTAATAACAGTTTATCACAAGTTTCTTTACAGATTATTCATACTGGTACTTTATTATAAAGGCAATATTTATAAGATGATATCCACCAGTTTTTACTACAGTCACAGTCAGGAGATGCTCTTAGATCACGAACTTTACTAGATATCGGGACAGATTTGTTATTTATGTGTATTTGAATATCAAACAAGTTTCTTATGCTGTTTTTCTTTCCAACCCCCATAAACTCAGTTTTATTTTCATTTAATTTTAGTTGTTTGATTGTCATCCATTCCCTAACACTGGCAAGAATTTGGTTTAGAGTTCGGTAGTGCAGTCTATATCTTTTATTGAGAAGTAAAATTGTGTATCATTTGCAAATTGTTCGACCTTCACTCCATGCCTTTGTAGTATTTTCGGCAGACCAATAATATAGATACAGAATAAGATTGGGCCCAGTACACTCTCCTAATGTACCCCTTTGTTTAAAGGTCCATATGATGAATAAGAGTTTCCGATTTGCACACAATAATTTCGGTCAACCAAGTAGACTTTTAGGTATTCAAAAGCTTGATCTTCAATACTGATGGACCATATATCCTTTAGTAGCAGTTCATGCATAACTGTATCAAAAGCAGCACTAAGATCAAGTAATGTTGAAATATCACAGTTGTTTTCATCCATCATTTCCAGCATATTATTTACAACAGAACAAATAACTGTTCCCGTATAGTATAGTTTTCTGTAAGCAGACTGGTTGTCTGGCAAAGATTCTGTTTCTTCTAAGTGACTACGTAATTAGTTTTCAAGAATTACGTATTCTAGCACCTTTTAAACAAAGGATAGATTCGAAATGGATCTATACGAGCTTGATTCCTGACAATCTGGAGCACTTTCAGAACCAGTGTGACTAATGCAATTTCCTCAGATTTTGGAAACTGACATTCATCGATGCTTGTATTTGCCATTCTCGTAATTATATCAGCTAGACTAGAAAAGCTTTATTTCTCCAGTTACTTTAGATATTGGCTTTAGATCTATGGCACAGTTTGTTTTCTTTGCTCTCTCGATAATACTGGTGACATCGTCTTGTGTTATATTATAGAATCTCGTTAATTTTATCTGTGCATCTGGTATAGCATTAATCTGATGGTGAATGTTTGTAAATGACCTAGTTATATTTTCTATTTTGTTTTTAAAGAATTTTAGAAAATTATTTGCTAGTTTGTGGCCACTGTACTCCTCTGGTGGCATTTTTTCATTTACATTTCCCATTGTACCATTTAGGAGAGGATATAACATATTTATGTCTGTTGCTCCTTCACCAGTCTTTCTCTTATAGTATTCACATTTTTCCTTCTTAATTGGTAATTATAGTGACACATTGCAGTTTTGTATTCTACCCATGCACTTTCAGTTTTTAACCGATTCCACTTTCTTTACGTCCCTTTTTCTTCCTTTTCTCTAAAGTGTCTCCATCAAACCAAGGAGATCGGTCTTTAACAATTATAGTCTTTCCATCAATGGACACATGGTATCATATGTACTTTTACACAACCTATTATATATAGTCATAAGGTAGTCAATACATATAGCGCCCAAAAACGTTGGTCCAGGTTCAGGTTAAGGCTTGGCCTTTGCAACAGCGCCTCTTGTGTCTTTTAGTTTTGTGTGTTCCTTATTTTCCCTAGTTTTTCTCTTTTCACCCACATTTGTTATAGTACACTTTTCTTATTTTCAATATTTTCTTCACCAAAAAAGAATTTTCCAACTGTTTGTGCACTATCTTCTTCGCATGGTTGTTGGAGCCCAATTGCTTTTATTCTTATATCACTATACTGTGGACAATATAACATGAAGTGGTTATTATGATCGCAGGGAAAACTGATAACATAATTTATTTTCTTTGTAACTTCTTCAATAAATACAGGAGAGAAGTTCGATTTATGTCGAAAGTTTATTTTCTTCACCACTGCGTGTTTATTTAGAGGTAGTCTAAACGTAATAAGTTTGTGCACTGGAGAGATAGTAAACTTCCCTTCTACATTTATATCAGATACAATGTTATTCATTCCATAACTTAGAACTTGGTCCAACGTATGCCCAGTCAAAGGAGTTGCACAGTCAACATTATTCAGCAATTGATATAACTC
>NC_090732.1:56467068-56474568 GCF_036898095.1 Palaemon carinicauda | reverse complement strand
ATAAGGCTCAAAAACATTTCAAGTTCTGTGGGTATCTTTTCATTGCATTCCAAATCAAGCATATTAGTTTCTTTAAATCTTTTTATTTTCATCCCTGATTCTCTTACTATATTGGATGGCCCAAGTACACATGCCTTCCGAATAGCATCACAAATTGTCATTCTACTATTGTACATGATGTATACGTGGTACTGTGGTCCACTTTCATTTAGTTGAGAAAATGAAAGTGAAAATTGATACTTGCAATGATTCTGGAGTTTGACTTTAAGCTTTATGGCCCTGTATTTTGGATTGTGTGCTATGTACAGTTCCTTCAGGTCACAAAATTTTAACATTCTATTGCTGATGAGGAACTCTTGTTCTATGACATCATAGACTTTGTTGTAAGCAAATCTGTGACTCTGTTCCAATGCCAGTTGTCAGTTTCTCTGTACTTCATTGTTGCTTTGCCATTTTTTAAAATCTTGAACGTGGGATAATTTTCTACATAATCGATGACACTTTGCTTCACTCACTAAAAAAACTCTGCTCTGATCCTAGTGAGTAGATGGTCATTCCTGAACTCGGCTTGTTCCAGGTCTTGCCATCCTCCAATTCAAAACTGACAAAGACCTTCAGTTGTCCAACATCCTTTTTCTTTTATCTTCTTGCATTTATCAGTGTTACAGGACATACAATCAGGTGTGAAGATTATGCTTTCTCCAGATATTCTCTTGAACCTAGATGGGACTCTTATGTTTGTATGTTTTCTAAGTAATGCGAATTAAATTCGTAGCGAACTTCTTACGCCATTCTCTGTTATAACCACGATGAGACGATAACCTCTCAAGAACTTGATTACAGATATCTGTCATTCTGTATATTGAAGTTAATGGCTCAGCAAGTCTTCTACTTTTTATTTCCTGTAGTTTACCAATGTTTCCTCTACATCAATTATGGAAGTGGAAAGTTTAATTTTACCATACTTGTCTGTTTTCAATCATGGCACAGGAATTACACACACTGGACTCAGGCATGTTGATGTTATACTGTTAGTCCTCCTCCGTTTCTTGGTTTTCCCCCATTTTTTTTTTCTAGAAAAGATATTGAAATCATTGAAAAACCTAGGTAAAGACTCAAGTATAAATATAAGTAAACTGGATAAAGGTCATGAAGTTGTAATGCTGGATAAAACTGATTATATAAGGAAAATGGAAGATATTTTAAATGATAGGACTAAGTTCAGAGAGTTGGTGTCAGAGGACCCCTTAATTCACACTTTAAACATGAAGAATAAAATAAACTACAGAGTTCACAAGTGGAAGAAGGATGGTTCAGACGAAACAGCTTCAGGAATGATGGCAACAGGAACACAACCTGGTATTATGTATGGTGCCCCAAAGTTTCACAAAAGAGGTATTCCTCTAAGACCAGTTATCTTAGCTATTAATATTTACTCCTATGACCTGCCCAAGCATCTAGAAACTAAGCTCTCCCCTCTCACAGTAAATGAATATGCTCAGAAGAATACTTACGAATTTGTAGAGTTGATAAATTCTGTCGAGGATGAAAATAACTAAGTTATGTGCAGCTTCGACATAGAAACTTTATTCACAAACATTCATTTACAAGAAACATTAGAGATAATTCTTAAACAACTTTTCCCCAACCCAGAGGACATTTTCGAAGGTTTCAATTAAAACAATACAAAATACTATTAGAACTAGCTACCATTACATCCACATTCATGTTTAATGACCGGTTATCTGAGCAGGTAGATGGAGTAGTAATGGGATTGCCGTGAGAAGCAACCTTGGCAAATATATTTGTTATTATAAAGGGAAATGGTTGAATGATTGTCCTGTGGAATTTAAGCCTTTCTTGTACCGTTGATATGTGGATGATATATATTTACTTTTCGAAAATTAAGACCAAATAAGCCAGTTTTCAGATTATTTAAATACAAAGCATCTTTGCATAAAATTTACAAAAGAAAGTGAACAGGATGATACTTTGCCTATTCTCAATGTCTTGGTCTCTCGGAAACATAATACCTTTGAAACCCCAGTATTTTGGAAAAAAAAAACTTTTAAAGGACTAAGCTCTCACTTTTTAAGTTCAGAACCAAAAATCTACAAATTAATTCAATAAAAACACTGTTATATAGATGTTACCATGTCTGTTCACCTCTGAGGTTTGACGACGAAGAAAATTTTTTAAAATTATTTTTATTAACAACGGGTTCCCTCTGAACCTCTGTCATAATCAAGTCAAGCAGTTTTTAGGTAAAATTTACAGTTAAAATTTAGTAATTCAAACAGTCAGTAAGAAAAAGTTATATGTTTCCTTTCCGTACTATGGTTATGTTTCGGAGAGACTAAGAACTGAGGTTATGAGTGTTGTGGGGAAGTTTTATCCCCATATAGGATTAGAACTTATTTTTACAAACAAGCTCTCGGTTGGCTCACTTTTTAAATATAAGGGGAGTCTGCCTACGGCCTTGTGTTCTGGTGTCATATACACTTATCAATGTGCACTCTATAATGAGTGCTACACTGGAAGCACGTCTAGACAGCTTCAGTGTAGGATTTCGTAGCACATGTGGAGATCGGTATAAACCAATAGAACTTTTAAGTAAGAAACTAATTTCGGCTATTTATGACCATTCATTTAAATCTGGTCTTGCCATTTCCAAGGAAAATTTTAGAATCACTGACAGACATAGTAGTGTCAGCCAACTGAGAATCTTGGAGTCTTTATACATGTTTTAAGACAAAACCTACCTTGAATGAGGACTTACCTGTTCAGTTGCCGGTGACCCATTGATCCGTTTTCTGATCTGTGGGTTGCTGCTCTGGGTGGGTGGTCGTCGTTTCCTGCGGGTGACTAGATATATTAATTATTAGGTCTTTTATATAGTTTCATGTTTTTTGATTGGGAAGTTATATTAGTAATAAGTCATTTATGTGGTTTTATGTTCTTTGTTTGGTTTGATTTTAGAGCGAGTTTGGCCGTTCTTGGAAGTATATCTGCCTAATTAAGTACTTATGATGATTTTTATTAATTTTACTTAATAACAATTGCAGATAGGCTGAAGATGACAGAAGTTATGTCAAAAACTACCAAATAAAGAAGGTGAAAACAGCATTAACCATTTTATATTTACTCAAATTGCGATTCCCGAGAGGAACCCAACTATCATATATATATATATATATATATATATATATATATATATATATATATATATATATATATATATTTATGCATATATATATATATATATATATATATATATATATACATACATACATATATGTATATATATATTTTTTACGATAATTTTCTAAATAAACCCCAAATATTCTTTGCTATCGAATTCGCTCTACCATGGAATTTCAGACCGAAGGGAAACTATTGCTAAATATTTTTGCCCAGCCAAAGATTTGAACGCATGACCGATAGAAAATAAGTGTAATCATTAGACCCTTCTGCACTTAATCATGTCGAATTCATGATTTATACTTGGAGTATGATATAAATATAATATATATATATATATATATATATATATATATACATATATATATATATATATATATATATATATATATATATATGTGTGTGTGTATATATATATATACATACATATATATATATATATATATATATATATATATATATATATGTTTTGCGGAGATATGAACTCTCTCTCTCTCTCTCTCTCTCTCTCTCTCTCTCTCTCTCTCTCTCTCTCTCTCTCTCTCTCTCTCTCTCTCTCTCTCTCTTCGTCTTCTTTTTTACCGAACACCTGTGTTATGGAACTTTTGGAACTCAAAACGACAATACAGAATTGTGGCCATCTCAGGAATCCCCGAGTCCATTATTGGCATCTCCCAGATAGATTTATTCACTGTGATAGATATCTTCAGCCTCAGATCTCTCGTTTCACTTTGCCTGAGAACACTATCACACTTTTTCCTTCCATTCTTTTTATTTTTCCCTCATCGTCTTTATAGGGGTGACACTTTCAAAACATTAATTTCAGTTAAATTGCTTGTTCTCTCTCTCTCTCTCTCTCTCTCTCTCTCTCTCTCTCTCTCTCTTCTCTCTCTCTCTCTCCAGAGTAGACTTGTAAGTCTTCAAGGCACTGCTATCCTTGTAATTTTATGTAACTCCTCTCATATCGCATATGTATGAATTGTAATGGTGATTTTCATATGAAGGTAGAAGAGAAGTTATTTTAAGTTGTGTTGTATCTCACTACTTTCATACCTAAAGTTTATTTATTAATTGATTGAAGACGATAACATTAATCCATTCATATAAATGTATAAAATTCAGATCAGCATTTCACTTTGTGATAGTCGATTGATTTTTTATTTAATCTGTCGTCTAACAGAATATGGTTATCGGCAGCAAAATTTGTAGGTCTGATCATCTTTGTGTATTAAATCATTAAAAAAGGTCCTCGTTGTAAACATTTCTTTATATTTTTATGACTGTTCTTGAAGATATCCAGTAAAAAGTCTCCTGGAATATTTTGATGCTACTAGATACGTCGTATTCAAGTTTATCTTATTGAAGGAAACGGAGTGCAAGGGCACCTGTGAGAATGAACGCATTATGTTCCTAAATGGTGCTGAGAATACAGGATTGTAAAAGCATCACCAAGAAAAATACTTCTTTCTTCTTTATACATACTTCCGTGAGTTTCTTTTACTTCTGTTTAGCTTGATTTTACCCAAAGATATCTTTATAATGTATTTCTAATAGTTTCTGATACTTTTGTTTAATTTTATTTTTGTACACAAGCCTTTTATGTATATTTCCAATAGTTTTTGAAATTTATTTTTTCATACCAGAATATACATATTCCTCAGTTTCTAAAGGTTTCGTCGAACGTTCTTTCATTTTGCCTTCCGAACACAATATTCATTTCGATTAGTTACAATTCAATTTTATTTTACTTCAAACATTGATTGTAGTGTGTTAATTCCATCCCATTAATTATTGTTAGTTTTTGGCTTCCTCCGAACACGCTCATGCTTATGAAATGCTAGTCTTCCCAGCGGGGCTCTTGCCTTATTTCTTGTCGGAGAATTCGGGAGCCCCATTAGAGTCTTGTTTTTCATGCCATATTTCGCCCCTGAAATATGACGTTTCTGAAAAAGGATTGGGTCATGTTTATAGCATTTTTATGAGATCACTCCCTATCGCGTTGTGGTGGAAAAAATATTTTGGAGTCACTAGTTTATATTTTAGTAATAATATTAGCTGATGTTGACATGATCCTCTAATTTGTTTATATGAGAAAAATGATTAGTAACCTAGCAATGTCTTAGAGTAAAGGTAATTGTGATCATTTTCCTTTCTTTCTGGTTTACTATTTTCCTTTAACATGCAGAATAAAAGGTGTTTCAAATATAAATAAAAAATTCCTTTAAACGATATTCTATCAGCACTAATGAAAACTCGCAGATGATTTTTTTTTTTTTAACATGCATCCAAAAGCATGTCTGACATTCCCTCGACGGATATCTTTTCTTCTTTCATATAAATCTCGACAATAACACCAGCATCATTGAATATTACCACGAGCCTGGATCGCACTTTTATCGCTCTAGGAACGGGTGGAGGGGGAGAACAAAAACCTCATCCTCCATACATATATAGGCCTATGGGCTCTGAGTAAATGCGCTTAGAAAGGGAAATACTGATTTTTAGGGACAGACAGATGGTCTGGTACGCTAATACTCTCGACCATGGGGCAATATACACGTGTGTGTATGTGTGTGTAGAAATCACTACAGCTGACACTTGATGACCAAAAAAATGTTTCTTGGTCACGAAAGGAAACGTTAAATGACTATTGGAGTTAGTACATTTGTCTTATTTTGGGCCTCAGCTGATTCCGTTGATACCAAGATGAGGGTTCTAAATCAAATTAAGTCTTCACTTTTCGTTTTGTGGCTATATATATATATATATATATATATATATATATATATATATATATATATATATATATATATATATATAATATATATATATATATGTGTGTGTGTGTGCGCGCGTGCAAACGTGTGTGTATGTTTCTGTGTGTTAAAAACGTTGTATTATGTCCTTACGCGAAAATCTACTTAGTTATGCTGTTGCCTTCGCACGGATTTCTGTAGTGTTTAGTATTTAGAATTTTCCAATGGTGTGTGTGTGTGTGTGCGTGCGTGTGTGTGACGAATGTGCAGTGTGGGGTGGAAGGGAACTCGACGGGTGTTGCTATCGACAGACTTCTCTTTGAGAATCGGACATGTGGTTCAAATTTCAGTTTTGTTCCCATTTTTCGTTGGTATTGTCTTGCTGCCCTTTGATTTTCGTTCGTTTTTCGTGTATTTGCTTCTTTCCATCCTGAATTCTTTCATTTCTTTCTACTCACTTTTTTTGTTTCTTTTCCTCTTCCTTATTTTGCCCCCTCTTCCCTTTTCATTCCCTTGTTTACTATCCTATTTGCTTTTTCGTTTTGTTCATTTACTATCATATTTCAGTAATATTTCAAAGTTATATCATTTAATTCCTCTGTAGTTTTCTTTGATATATGTCTGCTGTGTCATTCTTTTATTTAATTCGTGTGTGTGTGTTTGTGTTTGTTTTGTAGTTTTTATTTTATTTATTTTTTCATTATTATTTTTTGTTGCATTTTCCCTTCCATTATTTAATGAAGGGGCTTTACATAACATTATTTTAGAGCGTCCTTTGGAGTTTCCTTTTATTTGTTTCCTGTTATACTTTTGGCCTTTTTGCTTAATGAGTTTAATATTCGTAATTTTGACGGATTTTTAAAGAAATACTGATACTCCAGATCTAATGGATTGACGATTAAATATCTTCCAAAATATGATTTATTTTTTCAAATTTAATATTACATTGAAATTTCTCTCTCTCTCTCTCTCTCTCTCTCTCTCTCTCTCTCTCTCTCTCTCTCTCTCTCTCTCTCTCTCTCTCTCTCTCTCTCTCTCTCTCTCAAGTATTGATTTCCATGAGATGGTTCTATCCAGATAACTGTCTACAATTTACCAGTATATATGCTGTATAAAATGACCGTTGTATTTAGCAGATTGGTAATAATTACATTGTTTAACCATATAATTAATTTATTGTACATCTTTGTTTGTCATTTCTTGGATGTATTTGTTGATGAGAGGTTTGACCCATTGATGATTTCAACAGGAACATTTTCGAAATTTTGCAATGGCTTCAGGCTTTGTGGGATTACTCAAGTTTTGTTTTACTTTTGTCTGGCCAGTCTTGGGCCAACTTTAAATTTTGTTTGTTTCTCCTCTTTTATCCATCACTGGTTTTATTACTCATGAATTGTTCTTCTTTCTCTCTCAAATATATATATATATATATATATATATATATATATATATATATATATATATATATATATATACGTATATATATGTATACATATATGTGTATATATATATATATATATATATATATATATATATATATATA
>NC_090732.1:56454568-56457068 GCF_036898095.1 Palaemon carinicauda | reverse complement strand
CGACATCCCCTTTCTCTCCGGCCCCTTCCCTCCTCTTCTCCCTGGCCCCCTAGTCTCCCTCGTCTCTATATCCCTACTCCCTTGCTCGTTATCCCATCACTATATTCATATGTTCGGAAGTTTCTGTAGTTTTACATGTATAAATGTGATTATTTACTACGAGTATGGTAACATTCTATGGAGGCAAGACGTATTTCTCGTTACTAAGTACCGTACAACAGGATGTTTACATACTTGTAGCCAAAGGCTCATGCTAGCATTCATTATTTATTGGTATTGCCTCTGGTCTGGACCAACTCAAAAGTTATTACTATTATTACATGATGTGTATTCATCATAAACTGTCAAATTGGTCACGTTGATGAAATATATGATTCTGTTATCTGTTTCATATGCACAATATTACAAAATTATAAACTACGTATACACATTTCTCCCCCTAAATTTTCTAAATGTTTATAATGCGTAATAGTCATGGTGTCTATCGTGTTTTATCGTAAATACTTTCACATACATTCCATTACTTTTGTGAAATGGGAAATATAAGAAAAAAATATATTGTTGAAATGAATTGATGCAAACAAGAAAGATTTTATTGGGATGGCCAAAACCAACATTCTCACCATCGTTCTGGTCGCCTTGGACACACATCGGTTTTAATCTAACGGGATTAGCCATTGGTCTTAATGATCGTTTGACCCTTCTGGTTTTCATGGGCACACAGAACGGTAACTATTAAATAATATTACTGATGTATGGTACGTATATACATATAGGGTTGTGGTGGTCTAATTGGTAACTCCCTTGCCTGGTGAATGCCTCACTGGGGTTCGAGTCCCGCTAAGCTAAGGATGGGGTGTTTAGGGAAGCCTATAAATCTATCTGCCGAGTTATAATCAGCTATTGCCTTGCCCTCCCTGGTCCTAGTTTGGTTGGAGAAGGGTCTTGGGCACTGATCATATGTGTCCCATGTCGACGGATAATGCGATATCGGAACATACGTTTTTTCACTTTATTACAAAACGTTCGTGAATACACTTTGCACAACGAGATACTCTCAGACGAGTACCGCATTGTTCTTGTGAGGGTTCGAGTGGAACTGCCACTCTTCTGAGCAAGTAAGACATTGTTGCTCTGCCAATACGCTGAAACTACTAGATATGTGGAAATGTCCACTGTGTTGGAAAGATAGTTACCATACGACTTAAGACACATCACCTATAAGGGTCTAGACACGTCCCTTATAAGAGAGTTTAATGATCTCTTATCGCAATTTATAAGTCATAGTACTCTTAATAAGGCCATTGATCTCACTGTATAAAACACACATACATCTACATACTTTCTATGCAAGGCTTGGGACACACACACACACACATACATATATATATATATATATATATATATATATATATATATATATATATATATATATATATATATATATATATATGGTCAGTCTCTTGGGCATTGTCCTGCTTGACAGGGGAATGTCATTGGGTGCATGGGTGGAATTTAAACTCATTACAATAAAAAAAGCACTAGAGTAGGTCGGCCATAAAACATGTGTTAATAGCAGTGTGCTGAAATATCATACTAATCCAACAATATCTTTACGTGATATTTGCGTATGTCCGCCTCAGAAATGAAGAAGAGCTGCTAGAAACTCCCTCCCATGTAAGGCTTTAGAGATCGTTGAATAAAGTGCTTTGCTTATTCTGAATTTCAATAATTATCTGGAAATTTGAATTGGAACTTGACTCGTTAAACATCGAGAGGTATATTACTCTACATTTGTATCTGTAATTTTTAACGTCACGAACTCACGATGCACTGATACTATAAACACACGCACATACACTCTCTCTCTCTCTCTCTCTCTCTCTCTCTCTCTCTCTCTCTCTCTCTCTCTCTCTCTCTCTCTCTCTCTCTCTCTCTATATATATATATATATATATATATATATACATACATATATATATATATATATATATATATATATTTGTATATGTGTGTGAAGAAATTACAACTGACTCGTGATGAGAATAAAATATGTATTATAGCCACGAAGGTAGTTAAGACTTGATATGAGTAAGTCTTTCTTCTTATTGGTAACATTTCTGCATGATGTCAGGTTTTAGAAAGAAGAATAGTTGATATAAGATTACTGGAAAACAGGCTATGAATTAGATTTAAAATGTGACCTTGAGAACAGGCAATTTTAATGGATTCGACAATATTTCCTTTGAGTAAGCTATTAATATGGATTATTGTCTGATCTTCCAACCAACAAATTCCATGTTTTAATCTTAGCGAGTGGGTAGCCAAGCATTATTAACGGATTTCCTAGGAACGGGCATCTTATGTTTTATTTTTCTGACAGAAGTATCTGTAAACTATGGCCGCCAAAAACAAGTTACCATCTGAACAAGGAATACTATATACTACATTATTGTCCTTTCCAAAGATATTCCTAATCGATATGTTTTTCAATGCACAA
>NC_090732.1:56439568-56447068 GCF_036898095.1 Palaemon carinicauda | reverse complement strand
ATATATATATATATATATATATATATATATATACACACACACATATATATTTATATATGTATATATATATAAAATATATATATATATATATATATATATATATATATATACACACATATATATTTATATATGTATATATATATAATATATATATATATATATATATATATATATATATATATATATATATATATATATATATATATATATATACCGGTATAAATAGCATCAGCCATTACTAGTCCACTGTAGTACAAAGACCTTAGGCATGTCCTTCCACATGCATCTGTTTATGGGCAATCTATGCCGCAAATTTTATTAAACCATATGTCATTCTCATTATGTGTCCCGCCAATGTCCCTTTTTTTTCTTACACTTGAGTTTGCTCTCGTATCCATGTTGCTCTTTTTCCAGTTCTTGGTGTTATTCTCACCATTATTCTATCCAGAGCTCTTTGAGTTGTAAGTAGCTTATATTCTAAGTCTTTCATAATGTTCCAATTTTCTAATGCAAAAGTTAGTACTCGTAGGATCATCTTGATTGAATACTTTTCTTTCTAGAGAAAGTTGCGTTTCACTTTTCATAACTTCATTTGGTTTACCAAAAGCTCCTCACCCCATGCTTATCCTGCTTTTAATTTCGGTCTTATGTCCTGGGGAAACACTTACTGTGTGTCCTAAGTACCTACATTATATTAATTTACAATCACTAGAGGTTCATCTATAATCCTTATTTGTTGTCTCTCAGCAGTTTCATTTGATATTATCTTAGTTTTACTCATATTAATTTTCAGCCCTACATTTCTGCTTTCCCTATTCAAATATTTTATCTTTTGCAATTTTTCCCACGATTCACTAAATAAAATTATGTCATCTAAAAATCTTAAGTTGTTAAGGTATTCCCCATTAATGTTATTTCCTACATTTTCCCAATCTAAGTTCTTGAAAACATTTTGTAGGCACGCTGTGAATAATTTAGAAGAGATGGGGGTCTCACTGTCTAGCTCCTTTTCTCAATCAGAATTTTCTCATTATCTGTATGTAGTTTAAGAGTGGCTTTACTTCCCGTATAGATATCTCCAATATCTTTTATCATCAGATTCACCTATTCCTTGTCTTTTAAGGGCTTTCATTTTTCTGAAGTATCTACCGAACTCATTGCCTATAAATGCCATACATAGTGGTTTGTCATACTCTTGATTTTTCCATTAAAGTCTAGCTGTTTCATTTTGGCCTAATACGATCTTTGTAAGTATTTTATTTAGTACGGAGAGTGAACTTATTGGACGGTAAATCTTCAGGTCTTTTTCGCTGGTTAATTACATGGATATATTAAACTGTTATATACCCGCTTCTAAAGCCTGTCTGCTCTCTTGTTTGATTAAAGTCTAGCTGTCTTTCTATCTGGCCAAATACAAGGTTTTAAAATATTTTATATATGACTGAGAGCAAACTTATTTGACGGTAATTTTCAGGTGTTTTATGTCTCACTTCATGTGAATTAGTATAATGATATAGTTTTTCCAAGGTGTTGCGATGGAGAATTCTTGCAGATATTTTTTTTTTTTTTTTTTTTTTTTTTGTAAAATTCAGCGAGTTTTACTTGCGATGAAATCTCCATCTATTATTAAATCAATTGTTAGGTCATCTTCTCCTGCGGCTTTTCCACTTTTCATGCCTTTTAATGCTTTCTTTACTTCTCCTAATGTTAGCTGTTTCTTGTATGACTTGTAAATAGCATTGTATAGAAATCATCTGCAGTTTTTACCACTCTATCTGTTTTGTTGATAATATTCCTCTTTTCCTTTTTAAAGCAAATATTGTTGCTGCCCGGTTCCAAGTGTTCTTTTCTTCAATTTGATGCTTCCTCCTTTCTTTTAGTCTTCCCCAATTTTGATCTGATTGTTTTTATGAATGTACTGGGTTTTTTTAGTTTGATTATTGTTTTGGATAGTTCTGCTAATTCTTTTTCATCTCTCATGGATTTTATCATTATTTGCAATCTTTTCTGTAGTTGGTTTTTAGTGTTTTATGATAAAATCCTTGACCTTTTTTAGTCTTTTTTCCACCTATCTCTTCTGCTGATTAGACGCCCCAGGCCTACATGGCTGAGATCTATGAAGAGCGAAGTTGGAGATGATGAATGGAGAAGTATTGAATTAAAAGATCAAGATAGAGACGAATGGTGAAATCTAACCGAGGCCCTTTGCGTCAATAGCCGTAAGAGGAGATGATGATGGTGATATATGTCTGTATGCATCGCAGGAATGTAGACCTATGGCGGCTTAATTCTTTGATAGAGCTCTGCCCAGCATTAGTGCATGGTGCAAATCATGGGGGATGAAATTGAACTCTGGCAAATAGTATGATTGTAAATAGGTCAAGGACATTGGATCCTCTGTTCCCGGATTTTTTTTTCTATGTCAATGTTTCTTTTGTTATGCATAGCTAATCTAAAATTTAAGGTGTGAATCTTGATTATAACTACTTTTGACAAAAATATCCGGTCTCTCTCTTCCTCAATTGCAAAGAAATACGTTAAGGAATTATTTAAATAATTTGGGAGACCTGTTTAATCCTGAAGAAATGCTGTGATTAATTTATTCTATCACATTTTGAATAGAGATCACCTGTCTGATCTTCAGCAGCTGACTCTCATCTTAATTTGTTGAAAAAACTTGTGTTCTATGACAATCTTTAACCTAGATCTGGACAATGATATTTGGCATCGTCGTTCAGTTAGCTTTTTGTGCATCCTGTTTGAATTTCTTACCATCCTTTGCATTTAGATCTTTCAAGACTGTACCATTCATTAGGTAATATAAAGTATCCAGTTACAGTGATTCCAAGAGTCTTACCTTTTCTTCCCCAAAGCTCAATACTACAGTTTTCTAGAAGTTTCATTTTTGCTCTTACCAAATTATGGCACGATATTTGCAATCATATAGTCGAGTAAGTGGAAATTAAGAATTTCAAATTTAGCACTTATTGGAAAATTAGTTATGTTATTCCAATATGCAAGTGCGTTTGTGGTAGCTCAATTCCAGCTGACTACATGCCAATTTCCATAATCCCCATATTATCTAATATCTTTTAACGTCCTTTTGCAAAGCGTCTAAATAGATTTGCTGAAGGTGATCACCTGTTCCCTAGTTTGCAATTTGGCTTTCGTAAAGGCCTTGGAGCATTTGATGTCCTTACAATCTCCAATCCTGTACAGAAATCCTTTGATTGTTATCAGAAGGTTCGTATGATTAGTCTTGATTTTAGTGCTGCCTTTGGCCGTGTTAATCATGAGGCCCTTGTTTTCAAACTCAAACAGTTGGTAGTGGTTGGGCCTTTTCTTATCATCATTATTGAATTTTCAAGTAATAGACTGCTAAGAGTTGTTGTTGATGGGCGCCATAGTGAGTAAAGGTATGTGATATTTGTGTTTCCTCAGAGTAGTGTTCTTGCCCCATTGCTTTTCATACTATATACACATGACATGTGATTTGGCCTAGAAAATAAGCTCGTTGCATATGAAGATGATGCCACTTTCTTTGCAACAATTTCACCTCCTGAATGTAGATCTGTGGTTGCTGAATCCCTTCATAGAGATCTAGTTAAAATTGGTGAATGGTGAAAATTTGGGGTATGAAGTTGAACCCGTCCCCCCAAAAAACAAGAGTCAAAATGTGATTATAAGTAGGTCGAGGACAGTGGCTCCTCAGCATCTGGATCTCAGCATTGATAATGCATTTTTTAACTGTGTAGGCGTGATTCTTGATAGCAAATATGCTTCTGAGAAATGCATTTGGTTTGTTTCTTCTTCAATTGCAAAAAAAATGGCTTATTTAGGAAATCTTTCAGTATTGTTCTCCTGTCTGGTCTTCAGGTGCACAAAAAAAAAAAATGGTTTACGGAGAAAGCCTTTAAGCATTGTTCTACCGTCTGGTCTTCAGCTGCTGAACCTTATCTTAATTTGTTAGACAGGAACTTACGATCAGGCACCACCGTTCAGCTAGTTCGTTAGGCATGTTGCAAGGGATTTTTAGTAATTCTGACCATCCTTTGTATCCAATTACTCTGGGTATGCAGTTAATTCTAATAGTCATGCCTTTTCCATCACGAGGGTCAATGCTACACAGTATTCTATAAGTTTTATTCCAGCTGTGAACAAGTTGTGGAATGGTTTGGCCATTGGACTTATAGCATTTTACGTTTCCAACTAAAGTTGCAGCGCGGTTAGTAATAATAATATAAAAGGTAATAATAATAATGATAACAGTAATATTAACAATAAAACAGTATAAATTCAAAAACATTACTAGTAGGTGAAACACTTCTGTTAAAAATTATACATTAGTATATAATTTGGGAAGCGAAAAAAATTCTTACACCATTGCGAAACTGCAGGTTATCATTTGATGTATTTCTATTTCCAAATGTATTTTGTAAGTAATAACAATGATATAGAAATGTAGAGATGTAAAGGTAGTCTGTGGAATTCTGTGAGAAACTGCTCTGCAGAATCAGAACATATCTTTTTACTTCACTTTTTCCTGAAATCAATCTTGAACTAGACGTATATTTTGGTGAGAAAGTGTTGCATTTACTAAGCTTTCTTTAAAGGCGATAATTAGATGGAGACTCTCTTCAGAGAGACCATTTTTAAAACAATTAGAAAGCCAAAGTTAATTAATGATCGAACGATACCATCAGGGTTGTCTTTGCTGACTAAGAAGGTTGGCTGTCAAGAATGATACTTGATGGATTCGTTTAATTAACTGTTTTAGTTCTGCACACATGAGAGTCTCATTGGGTCCCACAAAAAGAAAGCGAGGAGAGATTGATTTTATGGAAGGCTGATACAGTATGTGACGGTCTCTCTCTCTCTCTCTCTCTCTCTCTCTCTCTCTCTCTCTCTCTCTCTCTCTCTCTCTCGAGTCGCTGAAAGGTAACTTTTTAATGTCTGTTTGCATATATGCAGCGCCTAAAATTAAATTAGCTGTTTGTCTTTGTTGGTAAACTATGTTGAGGGTCTTTTGATCTTTCTGTTCTTGTCCTTTTTCCACAGGGAATTCCATTACGTTTCCTCATATCCTAAGAATGGCCGTTTTCTCAAGAGAAAGATGTAAATTTTCAAGTGATGCACAGCATAAAACTTACGAAAATTGTTTTATTTTGGATGGAAGAATTTTGAGGTAGCGATAATAGTAAAATTAGTAGAAGCAGCAGTAGTGGTAAGTGTGACGGTAATTGCTGTTAAATGATATGCAAAAAGTGTTGTTCTAAGTAGGAATATAACTAATTGGTATTTTACCGTAAATGCATATTAATTGTTGATATTAAGTTGTGAATATGCGAGGACCGAAATAAGAGAAGAGGTAAGGAAGTCATTGAATTACATATTTGCGACGAGTGAAAGTCAGAAAATAAACGTCGTTTATATTATCATTATATACCAAACAACAACAAATGCAGGGGCTTATAGTCCACAGTAGGACAAAGGCCTCAGACATATTGCGGATTGGTGCTGGTGGGAAACTTTAGTCTGATGCTTCAATACACAAACCCTTTCACCACGTTAAGGTATCCCCACTCAAAAAGGGATATATATATATATATATATATATATATATATATATATATATATATATATATATATATATATATATATATATATATATATATATAAACTGGTTTCTGCATGTCTGAGGTCAGAATTCCTGAGGCAGCCTCATCAGACTATGAGATGGAGTCCTGTAGACATGCCAGTGTCTGCTTCCAGCGTAAGGTTTACCGCGATGAAATAAGGGGATATAGAGGAATGATGAAAGTTCTCAAAGGATCGGTTGAAATTTACTCCGTGGAATTGCACCTTCCATGCAGTGATCCTCTAACTGTTCGATTTTTCTTATATTTTTTTTTATAGGCTTCTCAAATTTTTTCGAAAACCACATGAATCATAAAATGTTTGGTTGTATCGGAGTGGTTAAAAGCTATTTTATTTCATGCTAGTTGGAATTTTATTTGGAATTTTATTGAAAATGTGTCCAAATATATGAATATACCAGGAAAGTAAACACATTTTTTCTATAAGTGAAAATTGCAACAGATGGTAGGTTATACTTTCTCTCCAGTGAATGAATAGACTGTACATATTGATTTTGTTTATATTTGGAATCCTGTGGAGTAAAGCTTTTCTTGTATAACGAAAAGAATAAATTTTTAGTGTCACATTGTGGCCAAAAAAGATTCATTTACTACCAGTTATCTTGTTATCCCAATGTCAATTTTCATTTTCAGTCATGGCTTTCATACTGGCAAAAATTCAGTGACGATAGCGAAGAGCTTCTAATGAAAGTCAACAGTATTCTGAAATGTAATCTACAAAGCCGGGGTATTGGTGACTTCATCAGATTTTGGCGTCTATTGAATTCGTTGTCTTCCTTACTTTTATATCTTTCTACGAAATTTTAGTATTTCATATTTGTTACTTTAAAATCTTATATTTTTCTATATGTTTAGAGGTCTATGAACGGTGTTATAATTAACAGTATTATAACCTGCTAGTGTGTAATTACGGGTTATTCATTAGCCGTAGATTCGTTGTTACACAGAATTTTTATGGATACATATTGCATTTTTATAATAAAATTTATTTATTGGTTTGTATTGGCGGTTAAATATAGGCTTACAGTACTGAGCAGTCACAACATCGCCTGTATCCACATTTAGTTGTAAATGTATTATTCATTCCCCAGTTATATAATAACTCGATATTAATCAGACAGCTTCATATCATATTAGATGTATTCAGTATTACTTTCATTGAAAATTTTAGTGAAAGAATTTGTTTTGACGAGGGAAGAAATCCGGTTGTTCAATCAACCTGTTGTTTTGATGTGGTTACTGGAATTCATTTAAATTACAAACCATTGTATATCATTTTTAATTATTCATTGCCAATGATTGCATTCTATAATGAATTATCAACGATATAATAATATATTTTGGAAATTTCAATGTCAGTGGCCGTGGAAAAAGATTTTAAAGAAAACACTTGAATGGCTGATTACGTTTTATAGAAGCAAGGAAGCCAAAATGTTTGTGGGAGTCTTCCTTTTTAAATATATAGGTCACCTCACAATGTGCACTTTAGTCATTAATTAAGGATCGTGTCAACGTTCCTTTGGCCTATAGCTGCACTTGCTTTATATCCTTCACCTTTACCTATGTTCTTTCTTCCTTTTTATATCCTTCACCTTTACCTCCGTTCTTCCTTCCGTTTATAGCCTTCACCTTTACCTATGATCTTTCTTCCGTTTATATCCTTCATCTTTACTTATGTTCTTTCTTCCGTTTATATCCTTCACCTTTACCTATGGTCTTTCTTCCGTTTATATCCTTCATCTTTACTTATGTTCTTTCTTCCGTTTATATCCTTCACCTTTACTTATGGTCTTTCTTCCGTTTATATCCTTCACCTTTACCTATGGTCTTTCTCCCGTTTATA
>NC_090732.1:56419568-56434568 GCF_036898095.1 Palaemon carinicauda | reverse complement strand
TGGAAAATAATATTCAGGCTCGTCTCCAACAGACACAGACAACGGACACGACCTCCAATATTACAATACAACAAATGCGTTATCCTTTATAATTAAATTCACCGAATAAAGATGAACATCATAGTTGATAAAGTATACTATAGAGTTGATTAATAATTTTATAGAAAAGTATCTTCCCATCCTGTTACTTGCTTCTTTGTTTGCGTATATTATTAAAAAAAATGAATTTTATTGGATTTATATTAGAATATTTACTGATTGTTGTCGCCATAGTAAGTAATCTATGCTTTCGCTTTTATATATATATATATATATATATATATATATATATATATATATATATATGTTTATTTATTTATATATTTAAAGAACCACTGTTTCTGGTATAAGAAAAGAAAATTGAAGCATAATTTGTATACTTCAGTGAGAGTGTGTGCAATGACCATTTTACGGTGTGATTTGAAGGCATATTTTGGCTGTAACCTTCCTTTATAAGGGGAAACCTACGTTTATCGCTACCTAAACCGAATGACCACCGGTGACGCTGCCTGAGGGTAGTCCTGCTTGAATTACAAGCGCATAACCCAAGAGGACATTTTACACGCACCCTCCTTTCGTTTTCCTCTCCTGCCACATTACCTTTTTTATCTGATTTTTTTTTCTTTCCTTTTTTTTTGGAAAATTCTAGGCTGCATAGGATATCCTATTGTCTCCCAGTTTTCGTCGATGTCTTCCTTAATTTTCTTTTCTACTGTAAAAGAAAAAAGAAAAAGAGTAAATACGACAGGTTGCAGACGCGTGTCACTTGATGAGGTGCAGGGTGTTAGGTAACGGAGATGCGGGATGATCGTTGGAGCTTCCAAGTTGGCTCCTGCTACTGGACGGGTCTTCTTTTCCCTTTCTACTATTCTCATTTTTCGCTCTCTCCTACTCTTCACGGTCCCTTCTGTATTTTGTATTCCATCCCTGCACCTTTCCACCATCGCCCCCTCACTCCATCTCTCTCGGTTGAAAGGATAGTATAGGATCAGATGACACCAGGAAATTTAGGTCGAAGAGACTTCTATTCTAAACGCCAGCTGGGGTGAAAATTGTCTCTTCCCTCTCCCTAAATACCTGCTATTAGTAAATTGTTTTTCTTCTCCCGAGCTCCTGAGCCCTACCTCCCCCATCCCATCATGTTTCTTATGGTTTTTTACTAATCAATATCCGTCCTTTCCTAGCTATGCCCCAAATTATGGTTTTTCCGTACCCATTGTAAACCTGGGTATCAATCTTTTGTGAGCTTTTATCTTTTAATGATTTATTGAAGTCGGTACTTAGTGACTTTAGTATATTTGTGAAATGTTGAAACACAATTATGGCAGGAAATAAGCACAAGTTCAATTTGGCCGGTAATAGTAAACTAGATTTCGATGTATATATATGTGTATATATATATATATATATATATATATATATATATATATATATATATATATATATACATATATATATATATATATATATATATATATATATATATATACTGTATATATATGCACACATATATACATATATATATATATATATGTATGTATATATGTATATATATATACACATTCAATATATGTGTGTATGTGTGGTGTTTGTGTGTGGATGCATACATGAATGTGTGTGTTAGGAATAATACTAATAACATTCAGTTTAACATTTTAGGGCTTTGTACCTTATTTTATAAATGTTAATGTCTCATCATCAGGACTGTAAGATTATGAATATATACCACAGTTTCTAAAATTTACTTGAATTGTCCTTTTTAATAGGGGAACATAATACAAGTTTTCTTCATAAAACATTTCCTATAATATGATATGAATCGTTATATTATATGTATATTTGTGAATAGGGACGTGAGATCGAAACACTTCATGATAATGTTTTAATGTTTCCTATTTTCGCAAATTTGGTGTTAAATTTTACGAGAAGGGTTTTTTTTTTTTTTTTTTTTTTTTTTTTTTTTTTTTTTTTTTTTTTTTTTTTTTGTATGTAGAGGCCTGCTGATATATACCTGTTATATAGATTTGTGGTTTGTTATGAGTGGGAAAAGTGGGGATAAGTAGAAGTAATAAGAACATCAGCATAAGTGAAAGAGTGGATCATGTTATTTTAAGGTGATTCATTCAGCTTTAAAGAATGGGCTAGAGTAAGTTAATGAAAATAGTTTACAAAGGAAAGGTGCTGGGGGATAGGAGAATAAGAACTATTAGAGTAGTACTGTACTATAAGGGACACGAACGAATCAAGTCATGAGGCCCAGGAAGTGCAAAATCTCTTACCAGCATGGTGGGTTGAAACACGCAGTATGTGTAGGGGGCTTTAACACGCTGCTGATGGGTATTCTTTATTGATGTATGAGGGAGATCTTAAAGAGGCAATAAAAGTTTTCAATTTTTTCTATTAATGATTTTGGGATAATCCATTACCTTTGTTAATCTAAGCCAGCTGTAACATACCTTAAGATTATCCTCCAATAAAATGACCCACTTATTCATATAAATATAGTATACTTCCTTTATCTTATTTGTCTTCTGTTGAATTATCTCGTTATGATTTAGGTAGCTCACTTAGGAATACCTGAATGTAAAGGGGAATAGCCTACCTTCTGGTGCTTCCCTCTTCTTATCTCTTTATCTCCTTATCTGGTATATCGAAGGAAATTCCCATATTTAAAGTTTAAAATGTTTTCACACATATATATTTAAGTATTTATATGTCTGTTCATTTATAAATAAATGTAAAAAGTGTGTATGCACGAACGGCTGGCTAATCTATCGATTTCTTGTGTTCAGTAGTTTTCCAAATATAATTATGTGCCGCTAATTGTAATTAATAATTTTTTTTTTCTATATTTGTTTAGATATACAGTATTAAGTTTTTCTCCAATAATGTTGTAGTGCAATTTTACCTCGTATATAAGTTAATAGTGTCAACTAATACAAATTTTCATATATTTATATTTGCCAGCTTTACCAACAATAGAATTTTGAGTCAAGAGCAAATTTTTTTCCCCACATTTCACGACCGTGCATTTTACATATTTGAGGTGAGGGGGTTTACATGAAACGCCCTTTAGAATTTTTATCATCCAAAGGGCGTTTGAAGATTCAGCTGCCAGAAAAGAGGTAAAGTGATTTGGGACATTGTTGTTTCATCCCCCTGGTGCGTCTCGTCTCACTCTCTCGAAATCAATTTCCATACCCGTCCCCTTTCTCACCGTCTGTGATTTTTGAAAAAATAATTTCCATATCTCTAATGAAAAGCTTCTCTCTCTCTCTCTCTCTCTCTCTCTCTCTCTCTCTCTCTCTCTCTCTCAATTAATAGATATGTTTGTAATAAACAGCCCCAGATCTCGGGTTCAGTAACTTTCAGGATTATATAAGAGCTTTTGCGTTGAAACCTGTGTTTAAATTAATTTTTCTTGTGTTTTTTTCTTGAAGTTATTTTTTTTTTTTTTGGTAAAAAATGGTCACTTGAAAGAAAGACACTTAACTGAGTTTTCTTTGCCTTGATTTAGTATTTTCTGTCGTTTACGTGAAACCGTTGTTGTTATTAAATAGTTCATTTGCTGCACCCATGTAGTTTTGTTGTAACGTAGTATTCTTTATGTTTTGCACCACGAATAGTGCATCAATTTCTTCACGTTTAACATGAATCGGAAATGTGGTGTGTTGTTCAGTTATAAATAGAAACGAGATAGTGGACAATATCATATGTATATCTTAATTTTGACTCATTGTGCTGGTAAATCTCCATCATTTAAGAAACCGAAGGAAAACTGGGTGAAGTGTCAGTGCATAAAAAAGAAAGAAAAAAAAAGCATTTAACGTCACGAGAGGCTAACCAGAAGCACAAAGAGACTTCCCTATAGTTTCCTGAGTATTATGTCCTGTTCACACGAGGCGTGTTAACGTGTACTTGAAAAATTGGCGAATATTCACTCAAGACGTTTAACCTGCAGTCCTTATTACCCTAGTATCGTCATCGATGTAGAGGAGGCATTTTCATGAGAAATCTATGAGGATCTTTTTATTAATAATGAAAAAATTTAATGGCAGGATAAAATGGTATAGAGTGAAGGAGGATATAATGAAAATTCAATAAATCAAGTAGATGACATGCCTACAAATTTCAGAGGATTTTCAATACTTTCTCCCAGCATCCTCTTTTGTATCCCTGTATCATTATATTTTGAGGCTCCTCGTATCAAATAGGTAGATGCTTTTCAGTTTCATTGTGATTGTGAGTTCAGATTAGGACTGAAATGTAAAGCTCATATCCAGTTCGATCACACATCCTTAAACTTATCGACCAAGTTCGATCGAACATTCCTTGATCTGATAACTGAGATCACATAACTGGTACTTTCATATAATAATAATAATAATTACATTAATAATAATAATAATAATGATAATAATAATAAAATTATTATTATTACTAGTTAAGCTATAACCCTAGATGGAAAACCAAGATGCTATAAGCCCAAGGGCTCCAATAGGGAGAAAATAGCCCAGTGAGGAAAGGAAATGTGGAATAAATAAACGATATGAGAAGTAATGAACTATTAAAATAAAATAATGTAAAAACAGTAACAACATTAAAACTGACCCAAGACCTAAGAATTAACCACTCTCAAGTATATAGGCCTACTTACTTTTTTCGTTTCATTTATGGTATACATAAATTATATATATATATATATATATATATATATATATATATATATATATGTATATATATATGTATATATATATGTATATATAGATATATATATATATATATATATATATATATATATATATATATTTATATTTATATATATATGCATATAAATATATATATATATATATATATATATATATATATATATATATATATATACATATATATATATACATATATATATATGCATATATATATGTATATATATATATATATATATATATTTTATATATATATGTATATATATATACTGTATATATATATATATATATATATATATATATATATATATATATATATATATATATAGTGCATCAGTCGATTTGTAATTCTTAGATTGAGCTTAAATCAACTCATTTTCCCTTTTCATACATCACAGATGGCAACTGCAGCAAAACGATTCATTCGATCGAACATTCCTTGATCTGATAACTAAGTGAGATCACACACTCTTTAAATTGTCAAGTTTATTTTTTATCACTAAAACAGTTTTTCAACCACAATCTCAATATTCACGTGACCACAGGCGGTTGTGAGCAACACCGTTGTATATTTGTTCTTAGCTGATATATTTTACATAATTTAAGTTCTGTTTACCCCCGAGTAATTTTTCTATGATTTCTGTATTTTTAACCGTGATTTTAATGCTTGGTTTTTAAATGTTGGTTGGAAATATAGGAGATTATGTCGTGTAATTGCTTCTTACTTCTTTTCGTTATTAATTCATGTTTGTATTCTATTTACTAGTTTAAAACTTCTTCGAATATGGAAACATTCTTACATAAAGTGTGAGGTAGAAATTTATTTCTATTTGAACATGATAAGGTGTTGATTTTCACCATATATGTATATATATATATATATATATATATATATATATATATATATACAGTATATATATATATATATATATATATATATATATATATATATATATATATATATATATATATATATGTATGTATGTATGTATGTATGTATGTATGTATGTATATATATATATATATATATATATATATATATACATATAAATAAATTAACTATTCGTCATTTTCATCGTTTATCTGTGATATAAGATAACCCAAGTATACTCTTTCTTACCGCACGGAATGAAAGTAGACTTTGAAACTAGTAACTTCATGTATTGACTGCGTTGCATTTGGGCGTGATGTTTTTCCCCATAAACCTATTTCATATCACTGATGAAATTAAATAAGACACTAAAAGAGTAATTACCATGCGCATTTTTTTCTTGAACCAGAAGTTTCGAATAGTCTTAAAACCCCATATGCATCTATTATAAGGGTTGATGATGAGACAGCCCTTGTGATGACTAATTTTTATGATGAATACATATCATATTTCCTGTGTTTTTTAGCATTTGAGGTACTCTTTCGTCACGGGCTGTGGGTTTCAGCGGTACTAATGTAACAAAATTGCACTAGTTTAGTCATTGTTACGCACTCGTTGAGTAGAGGATAGACTACGTATCGAACGGGTGTGATCATTGGAGTGAGATGGAGTAGGGTGGGTCGATTGAAATCTGTGTGTATCCTTGTATGTGTTGGGGATGCACATGAAGAGGGATGTTGCTGTTGATGGTGACCAGCCCTACCACACCATCCTCTCTTCCGAGTGTCAGCGCGGTGCCACTTGGTCACTTAATATTAAAGCTCACCACAACACGAACACATACACACCTGCATGACTGTTTTTCCATTCATTCAGTTATCTCATCGTTCAGTTTGGTCTTTACAGAGTTAGCTTCTCTTTTCATTGATGGTTGTTGCTTTTTTCTTCTTTGTGTTTCCTTATATCTTTTTTCATAGAATTCTTATATATCCAAAAAAAGGTTATACTGTAGCGAAGATTCTTTCCTCAGCTTAAGGTGTAAACGGTCTTCACTTATCATGGTACTATTATGGTCATTATTTAAGTTACATATTGATTGATTATGAAAAGCTTTAAAGAAACTAATCATGTACTGATTTTGATATTCAGCATATTTCAAATTATATGGGATAATGACTTCGTACAATATTCCTTAATACTGTCTATTTCCAACGATACAATTTTCCCTTTCTCTATCAGCCGTTTTAAACATAACGTCTCGGTTAAAAACTTCCCTTGAAAAGGCACTTTGTTAAAATCTTCATATGAAATTTATTTGAGAATATTTATTGAAAAGGTTTCAAACCTTCCCGGTAAGGGCAAAATTTTAAATCCTCTCTGGAACTAGGCAACTCTGAAAATATCTCTTGAAATGATACACACACACACATACACACACACGTGTATATAGATAGATAGATAGATTCAGCCGTTTCTAGTTCACTGCAGGACAAAGGCCTAAGACGTGACCTTATCCTTTTCTGAGGTTTGGCCACTACATCGCCATGCCGGCCACTGCGGATTTTTTATGATGGGAGACTTTTGTTTGATCACTTTAAGTAGAACAACCTAATATGGGTGGCCTTGACTAGTACAGCTTTGCTGATCGTGGCGATACACAAAACCTTTCATCAAGTTAAGGTATCCCCACTCGTAAAGGAATATATATATATATATATATATATATATATATATATATATATATATATATATATATATATATATATGTGTGTGTGTGTGTGTGTGTGTGGGTGTGTGTATGTATTGTCAGTATTTGAATAATGGATGCGTTTCCCTATAATTATTCATAGGGTTAGCAGTTTTCAATTAGAAAGACTCTCATTTCCTATTTTGGAACTCCTATTTACATTTCACCTTGCTTTAGATATTACAGTTTGTTCTATATTATATTTGAATATCCCGTGCTGATTATCGTTCTGCATATAAATATCTTCTTTTGACCTTGTTGGTCCACTGTACAGCAGGGTCAGCTGCTCAAGTGAGGTTTCTCCATCTATTTCTATTTCTTACATTATTTTCCCCAGTCCCGTTCCACCCACATCCCACCTCACCACACTCATCCATCTGATCCACTGACGCTCCCTCCCCTATCAATAACTTGTTTTTAGCGTTCTATTTTAGTGCCACCTCCTCCCTTCTTATAAAATGGTCATAGTGTCTCAGATGAGATTTGCCAGCCTTATCTTTTATGGTACATTTACCACACATTATTCTCAAATCTTGACTCTCCTTCCTTTCAGTAGGGATATTCCAGCAATCCATCTCAGTGTCCTCATCTATGTTCTTTCTAACAGTCCTTCGTTTTTCCCTTTAATTGCCCAAGTTTTTACCCCATATAATGGTATAGGCCAGATAATTGCCTTGCTTAATCTTAATTTTGAGACTTGATGGCATTTTATTGTATAAAAAAAAGCTTTAGTCAACTTTTCCATTTTTGCCATGCTATATCTCACTTATTTCGCAGTACCTTGCTCCTTTATTATTATTGACCTCAAGAAGTTAAACTTATAGTTCTCTTTTAGCACTGGACCATATTCGTTTCCTCCACTACTAATTATTAGCTCTGAGTTTGCAATGTTCATGTAGGAGCCTTTCTTTTCTAGGGCTCCTTTACATGTTAGACACCTTTCTCACAGTTCTCTTGTCTCTTCTATAAAGATTAGATCTTCACCAAAAATCAGTTCCCACAATTCATGGTTGTTCCATAATTTTAATGATAAAGTGCTTATAACAATGAGGAACAGGAATGGACTCAATATATGTCAACCTGCACAGGGAATGCATCTGTCTCCCCATATTTTGCCTGTATGGTGGTTCTTACTCCCGCCTACATCATTCTCACACCCATACCAACTTCCCTAGTACTTCTCTCTTTCTCAAACACTAATAGACTAAATATTCTTGGTACCCGGTCATACACCTTTTCAAGATCCACAAAACATGTGTAAACTTTCCTGTTTCCTTTTAAATATTTCTCTAGGACATGTCTACTATAAATATAGCATCCACTGTGCTCTTTCCTTTTATAAACCAAAATGGCTTCTCATGTATATGTATTCTCTCTCTCTCTCTCTCTCTCTCTCTCTCTCTCTCTCTCTCTCTCTCTCTCTCTCTCTCTCTCTCTCTCTCTCTCTCTCTCTCTAGTAGCTTGAATACAGGCTACAAAAGCTTTATTCCTCTAAAGATCCCACAATCTAACTCTTCTCTTTTTTGTTTATACAAGTAAATCATCTTTATATCTTCCCAGTCTATTGGTATTTCCTTTTTATCCAAGATCTTTTCCAATAGTATGTGCGCCTACTCTTTGCCTAAAATTTTCCAATGGCTCAGTCATTTCTATTACCTCTGATTTTACTGCAGTTTTATTTTCTTTTCCCTTCATTATAGTATTTTTTACTTCACTCTCTGATGCTTGCTAGTTGTCCTTTTCTGGAGGAACATTTACCAGTTCTTCCCACTCATTCTCAGTGTTTAGTATTTGTAGAAAAAATAGTCTTTCCATATCCCATTGATTTCCACTTCCTCAATTAGATACTGTATTTCCATTTACAATTTAATAATTCCTACCTCTCCTACACCCTGCCTGTCTTTTCTTCTCGCTTCTTCAATTTTGTAGATTATCTAGTCTCCCTCCGGTGTTCCCATCATATCATGTTACTCTTTTCTGGCTTATCCCTTTTGCAATCGCTACCATTCTCTTTATTTTCTTTTTTATCCATCTACTTTGCTCACTTGTTTGCTAGTTATGTTCTTCCCTCCATCATCTGGCTATACTCTTTTCCATCACAGCTGTATGATCCTCTTGATTCCACTACCGTGATTCCCTTTCCTGATGTTGTTTACCCCTTGTCCTCCCACACACCTCTGCTGCTGCTGGGACCACAATCTCTTTCATAACATCCCATATCTCTTTAGGCAATTCGGATGTACTGCACGTGTTTCCTACACGCTCATGCACTGTGACTGTTATTTCTTTTATCTTATCACTAGCTCTTCCATTTACTGTTAATAAACCAACATGTATAAGCCTGATAGCTGATGGTTAATTTTGTTTGAATTTTTGAGGCGTTCTGCTCGCAAATCCTGGTATTTAAGCTGGATGTCTGTTTAACACAGTTTAGTTACATCACCTCACCTCTCAGTTATCACCTAACGACGCCTCGCACACTAACGTTCCATTGACATAATATCTCTCTTCTCAGGTTCTTTCCATTTTATTTCTGAACTCTCTTGCATTCTCCTCCTTCCTCTTCCAAGTTTGGATCTTCCTATTCCTTGATGGGACTTCTCTTTTCCTTATTGCTTTTAAAATCTGCTACCACCAGCTTATGTTGAGCCGAGAAGAGGGGTGGGGGCCAAGCAGAATTAATGTAGAACGTCTATCTACGTCTTAATGCAGTATCTCCTTGATTGCTTCATTATAAAGTGAAATTATATCCGTTAAGGAGCCTTATCTGTTCCGTTGTTGGAGTTTAAGAGATCAATTACTCGAGTAAATTGAAATGGAACGGCCCTGAATAATCAATGCCGAATACCTAATAGGCTTCCTCCGTCACTGGGTGTCAACTATGACGCTGGTTTTAATTTTTATAATTAAACTGCATATTCAGAGCTGTATTTTGTCCTATATCTTGGGAAGTGTACATGCAAGTATTTATAGATTTGCACTGAGACCTCAATATCCTTTAATGAGTGCAATGTTAATTTCTATATGTATTTCTTTTATGCGGAGATGCGTTAATATTATCCACACTTAGTTATTAAAGGGCTGTGGTAATTTGACAGTGCAAAGGTAGCATAACCAGTAGTATTTTAACTGAAGGTTTGAATGAACTGCTGAATGAGGTTCGAAAGTATGCCAAAGTTTCTCTCTTATTTTGGGATGCCTTATTAATTTTGGTTTTGAAGATTCTCCATGCTTCATGGTAGTTGTCACTATACATTTTTGAACTATAGCTTAGTATGACTAGTATAGAGTTCTGTTTGCACCACAATATACATATATATATATATATATATATATATATATATATATATATACACATATATATATACACACACACACACACATATATATATATATATATATATATATATATATATATATGTGTGTGTGTGTGTGTGTGTGTGTGCTTGAATATGAGAAAAATTAAAGTTTCCTTTTGAAGCGTCGAAGTAATTGGACATCGTGGTGTATAAGGAACCTTTCTTAAAAACTGACAAGAACGTCATAAAGCATCCTTACTCTGAAATGAATTGTCTATTCCAGAGGCTCTTATTAACAAATTCCAATTTAAAACTGATGACGAGGGTAGAAGTAGTGCCTCTCTCCATCTCTCCTTCTCTCTCTTCCCACTTCTTTCTCACTAGTGTCTTTCCTTGGTCTTCCCTCTACCTCTCCTTCAGTGTGTGATCGATTATTGCAGGATTTTAAATTCCAAGTAAATTACTTTGGTCGATGTGGGAGTCATTTAATGAGGTATATGCCAATAATGTCCCTGCGCCATTCCTCTTGATTTTGATGTATGGTTTATATAGATATGTATGTGGTCTTGAGAGGGTCTTTGATAATAAAATAATTTTTGGCCGGTCTTTTTTCAGTAATTAGAGTGATCCCATATCGTTTCTTCCTTAATTTTTTCTTGATTTCAATTCATAAATATAACGTCTTGCTTTATTTGACTTTATGTATAGTTTCTATTGCTACTCTTAGTAAAGAGTTGATAATTCTATTAGTAAGAATATATATTTAGATTTACTTTTGTCTCACCATAAACGGCAAAGAGAGAGAATGAAGAGAAAAAACCTTTGAAGTTACAGAGTTGATGTTGTGAGGGGTCGTTGGTCCCTGGGATCCACGAGGGAATGGAAAGGATGGAGCAATGTGCCAAAGGAATGGAGGTTTAGAAGCCCATCTCTTGTGGGAATTGGGGAAGGGATGAAGAAGACCAAACGAAAATCTTGGTGGGGATTTTTCTGGTAATCTAAATATATTGACTCTCTCTCTCTCTCTCTCTCTCTCTCTCTCTCTCTCTCTCTCTCTCTCTCTCTCTCTCTCTCTCTCTCTCTTAGAAACGGACAAGACTTAAACAGAGAAATTTAGCATCACGTTTTTGATCAGTCACTTTAATTGTATTTTTAGAAGGAAAGTAAATATAAGCACGTTGCTATTGTCTATTAGAACAAGCTCCCTATGACACCATGGATTCAAGACTTGTAATGATAAAGGTCATTGTGGCAATTAGTTTAATTGATCACTGGACTATACCTCCATATCAGTGAAAAGTGATATTTTACTTATTGCGTTCTCATTTACATTGTTTTTTAATTCACCTCCATTCCCATTCATTAATCAATGTTTAAAGCATTTTATGAACATTATCAAAGGCTGCTTGTGTTAGAGAGAGAGAGAGAGAGAGAGAGAGAGAGAGAGAGAGAGAGAGAGAGAGAGAGAGAGAGATATTCATTTAAATTTTATCAGAAAGGTCAACTCTCAATTTGCTTTTGCTGATTGTTAAGTTTGGGGCACCTCTATTATTCATTTTCTAATCATCGAATCTTCACGGTTAGTACCACTCAGGATGAAGCTTTATTTCAAACTTGCATTAAAGTAGGACGTCGGTTTATTGATGCCATATAGCTTTCCCTGACGAGGGTAGAGTAACTCGTGTATTTAGATAAAAGCTGGTTACATTTCTGAAAATTTACTGTTTTCCATCGTATAGATGAACTGTTGTGTATGGTTACTCATTTTGCTTTTGAGTTTGCTAGTGTACCTTGGTACCCGGTTTCCTAACTTTATTCGTTTCATGATAATTTTTACTTCTTTCATCATCATCATCATCTCTTCCTATGCCCATTTACGCAAAGGGCCTCAGTTTGATTTTACCAGTTGCCTCTATCTTGAGCTTTTATTTCCATATTTCTCTAATCATCTCCCACTTCACGTTTCATATTTCTTAGCCATTTAGACGTAGGTCTTCCAACTCTTCTAGTCTTGGGTAGTGCCATAGCCTCTGTACCATGGTCTTCCACTGTCCTGGGTTAGAGTTCTCTTGCTTGGGGGTACACTCGGGCACGTTGTTCTGTCTCGTTCCTTTAACTCTTGTTTTATTAAAAAAAATTATAGTTTATATTGTATATTTATTTTAATTTTGTTACCCTGTTGGAGCCCTTGGGCTTATATCATCCTGCTTTTCCAACTAGGTTCGTAGCTTAGCAGGTAATAATATATATATATATATATATATATATATATATATATATATATATATATATATATATATATATATATATATATATATATATATATATATTATATATATATATATATATATATATATATATATATATATATATATATATATATATATATATATATATATATATATATATATATATATATCAGCCACTTGTTCTTTGGACGATACCGAGATAATTTCTCACGAGATTTCCTCTGTTTTCAGTGCTATTAGTAGGTTGTAATACCTACTGTATACGGACTATCTCTATGGACAAGGGCGTCTCTGTCATCTGATGTGTTTGCTTTTGTATTTCCAAGCTCTTCATGCCACCTCCCTCCTTTTCATCCGTTCCTCTTTTGTTTCCCAACTCCTATTCTTCTCCTCCCATTTTCCCTTAACGTAGTCCTTTTAACTCTCTCTCTCTCTCTCTCTCTCTCTCTCTCTCTCTCTCTCTCTCTCTCTCTCTCTCTCTCTCTCGGGATTATAATTTAATTTAACCGGTAATTGATTATATATAAATGTTTGACGGGATGTAGAAGTCAGGGTTAAAGAGAGAGAGAGAGAGAGAGAGAGAGAGAGAGAGAGAGAGAGAGAGAGAGAGAGAGAGAGAGAGAGAGAGAGATTGTTGGGACTTCTAAATCATTATTACACCTGATTATTGTGGAATGCTGTCATTATCGACTTTGACTGTTTTCAAGAAATTAAGGCTGGCAGTGAATCACCTTGTTCTTTAGAAGTTGACGCATTTTAAGTTCTGCGTGATATGACGAAGATCTTAGTGAAACTGGAAATACGAGTGAATATACCAGACATTAAATAGAGAGGAAAACTAATAAGAAACCAGAATATTACAGTAGATAACCTTTTTTATGAATATATCATGTATCTGAATTTTTTTTTATATGATTGGTTGACAATCTCGAAATATTCATATAAAATGTAAATTATGTATTGTTTTATAGTATAGTTTGAATAAAACTTTTGTTTTATTTGATTCAAAATTATTATTTTATTCAAGGGGTTAACTAGTGCATTGTAATTGTTCAGTGGCTTCTCTCCTTTTGGTAAGGGTAGAAGAAACTCTTTACCTATGGCGAGTAGCTCTTCTATGAGGACACTCCAAAATCAAACCATTGTTCTCTAGTCTTAGGTAGTGCCATAGCCTCTGTACCATGGTCTTCCACCGTCTTGGGGTAGAGTTCTCTTGGCTTTGAGTACACTGGGGCATTCTATTCTATCTTATTTCTCTTCCTCCTGTTTCTTTTAAGTTGTTTAGTTTATGTATACAAGATCAATTTTAATGTTGTTACCTTTTTTTAATTAGTTGTTCATTGTTTTTCTTGTAGTTTATTCATTTTCTCGTTTCCTTTCCTCAATGGGCTATATTTCCCTGTTGGAGCACTTGGGCTTATATCATCCTGCTTTTCCAACTATGTTTGTGGCTTAGCTAATAATAATAATAATAATAATAATAATAATAATAATGATGATGATGATGATGATGATGATGATGATGAATGAAGATGTATTGCACAAAATTTCACTGGAATAACTGACGTCAAAACACAATGATTGACAGAAGTAGCTAGTAAATAGAAAATGGTATATTTCATCGCTCATTTGAGGCCATCGAGCATATTGCTTTGATAAAAAAGGAAAGTGTAAAATCAAGAGGGAAAAATAGTCACTGACATTTGCGAGTCTAATCAGAGTGACCTGCCACAACTCATTGCTCTGAAATGGCCAAGCAGAATGGGTGGGGACAATAGCTTCGTTATTCTCTTAATATCTTACATTTGTAACGGAGGGGAGAAGGGCGTTAATGGAGAGTCGTCATACCTATATTATAGTGTCATATATGTTGTATTTACTTACTTTTCTATTTTGCCCTTACGACATTATACACGTTGTTAAAGCAAATATAGAGAAGAGAGATAATTGCAGCCTATTATTGTTCCATAACTCCTGGAATCACGGTAGATTCGGTCATTATTTGTGTTGATTATCGAAAATAAAAGTTACTGAAGGCGAGGGAGAGTAAATTAAGCACCACTGGATTGTAAGAGATAATTAGAAGTAT